>NC_080686.1:67522771-67837002 GCF_030445035.2 Dasypus novemcinctus | reverse complement strand
TTATTAATTTCAGATGTTCTAGTTTTAAAATTGTTTTAAATACCAATAATCATGTATCTTCGTCAGTTACTTCTCAGGAAATATCTCAAATGAGTCAATGAATTGATAAATCATTCCCCTTAATTCTAGGCATCCTGTGTTTTTCCTTTCATTCTAGACTTCAGAAATACCTTCTACATCTGAGTTATGTATTTTATGGTATTTACTTCTAATAAATGTAAGTTGCAATCTCATACTTGGCCTATGGGTGTTGGGTACATGTGTTCAACACCTTTTGAAAGTCAAACAAGAAGCTGTGCTTAAACTGGTAAGCAATGGGAGCCATTGAAGCTGAGCACTTAATTTCAAGGCAATAAAAGACTTCTTTTATCAAAGACTGCTTTATCAAATCTACACAAATTCAGCATACTCTAGATTGACATTGTTTAGAACGAGGGATAGCTGTTAAATCTTTTTTCCCTTTACAAGATGCTGCTCATAAGCCTTTTATGCCTGCAAGGCAGGGTCAGAGATTCCATAAACTCCTATAAAAAACAGTTCCATACTGGAGAATTTTCAAATATCCATTTTTGCAATTCACATTTCAAAAGAGAAAGCATTTGCATATTCAAGGTGAAATCCCATGGAAATATGCCTCATGCCCAGTTTTATAGAGTAATTATTTCTACATTTTTGAACTGGCACCACCTTCAAAATATGTCGGCTCAAGCTGCACAATAGACATAGGTATTAATTAGCCAGGCTAATTATCTAGACTTGTGTAGACTAATCAAGTGATAAAACAGCTTGAATCTGTTGGATTTTTCTTGAACAACTAACAGTAAAACATGAACTTGTTATGACAAGTGAATTGCACAAACACAATTGTGCATTTTCTGAGTGCAGGTCCTTGCACACAAAGCTCGGTGAACAGCCAACTCTGCCTCCAAAGATACTTTAGAGAAAGGTCTTTCTGTCTCTGCGTAGTGGAAAATCAATACCGCATGCTGGAGGGGAAGATGGACTATTAAAATGTCCTCTTCACACGGGTGAATACACACTACCTCTGAGCTAGGGATGGCACAGCATAGAACTGCAGGCTGCAAGGCAGTTTCCAAATAAAACCTTTCCTCAAGTAAAGAGTGGTGAGGCAAGCACTCAGCCCCAAATCTGGCACAACAGAGTCCTTTGCCTCATGTAATTTTATTTCTGTGCCACTGCAGATCTGTGTGTGCCTGCAAAATTGCATAATTTTCCATTTACCCAGCTGTTACTCCAGCAAACCTATTATTTGCACGCCAATTTGCCCGCCTGCCTAATAAATCCACAGGAAGGGAGGGAGGGAGAGGCAGAGTTTTTACCATCACACTGTCTCCTGGGCCTCTCCTTCATCTCTAGTTACCTGCCCATCCCACATTTAGAGAAAATCGTAGGTCTCAAAGCTTCAGTGAATAGCAGTTTACATGTTTCCTTCTTTATACAACCTTTGCCACTTTCTGGGAAAGAGATATACTTCTAATGTCCTTTATGTCTTAGCCTGGTTATGTCTTAGGTTTAAAACAAAGCTTCCTTTCCCCATCAGTTCTCCCCTGCTGCTCTCATATTTTCCCTGAGATGCCCTAGTGTCTCTGGCTTCTCCCCACACTGTGTCAGATCCTGCTATGGGTTGCAGAAAGCTTCTAACGTCATCAGCAGATACGAAAGGTAGGCAGGCTCTGACAGCTTTCAGCAGCCCACATCCTCAGACTAGTATTTTTCCACTACAGTGATGATTAAAGATAAGACATTGTTCAAATGTTCTTATGCTGGGACCCATCTAGAAGCAGGGCTTTAAAAATACAAAACATTGCCAGGTCCCAGGGACAGAATTCACATTTCTTTGTGCCACCACAAAGCTCTTCGACACCCTGGTAGAACGGAGCCCTAATTACTCATGGCACTCCAGATGAGCTGTGAGAAGCAGAAAAGGGAGATGGCGCATAATGATGAGGGACTGAAGAACCGTGGGCTGTGTGAATTTGAAGTCAAGATAAGCTGCTACTGACTTTTCCCACCAGATTGCCCTAATCCCTGCTCAGAGAGAACCAGTTACTCTTTTCTATTGATCCTTTTCACTATTAAATCAGAATAAGAAATAATTTCTGAAATAGTAATCTCCTCTAATATTAAATCATTTTTATATATGTGCTTTTTAGGTACAGCATATAAATGTATTCTTGGATTTATACAATAGATGAGTTTTTGGAAATGTGGATGAATTGTATTTTATAAATCAAATCAAAGGCCTTAGGGGCTTCATTATTTAAAGATATTTCAGTGTTTGTCTGCTTATAAAAGCATATAACATTTCTGGTATGTATGGTTTGCTTATGCATTTTTTTAAGAACACGTGTCACTTTTTTAAATAGTTTTCTTTACTGAACTGTTGCCTGTTGCCCAGAGTTGCACAAATATAAATGTGAAGAATATCTGAGTCACCTGAAACCCTTTTCATTCTGATAACTCAGTAACTTTTTTTTCCTTACAGAATATTGATTTTAATTCACTTTAATAGGGAGTTTTCTTATAATTCAGGCTTTCAAAAATGAAATAAGTTCACTCTGGAAGCAGTAATTTCCTTCTCAATGAAGACATTCAAGTACATTCTGGACAGTCACTTATCAGGTATGTTGTACCTGTGCTGTTGAAATTGAAGTTTGTATTAACCAAAATGTGAGGTGATTTTTTAAAAATTTGTGTGAATTTTATACCTGACATAAAATTTACCTCTAGGGGCACTTAGTACTTTTACAACGCTGTGCTACCATCACCACTACCTAGTTCTAGAGCATTTTCATCACCCCAAAAGGAAACCTGTACCCATTAAGCAGCTTTTTCCCCATTCTTTCCTTCCCTGTGCCCCTGGCAACCACTAATCTGCTTTACATCACCATGAATTTGCCTATTCAAAATGGAATCACACAATATTTTATCCTTTGTGTCTGGTTTTATTCACTTAGTTTCAGGGACCTTTCTGGGGACAAATTACCCCTGGCTAACAGGTTTTAAAGATACTTTCATTTCTATCCCGTCTTCCCTTCCCAAGCCCTCGGGTGCTGCGTCACGGTGGTCATGGAAGTGCCTTCGGCAGGATTACACCCCTTCTAGAGCCCATCAGGGCTCCCTGAAACCTCCTGTTTCAGGTCTGACTTCAGGCCAACTGTGGAAGTAGAAGAGCAGCAAATCTCCCTCAAATTTTTCTGAGGTTTCCTTATTTTAAAATAAAATGTGTGTGAAGCTTTTTCCCTTCCTGACAAATTTAGGTGTTAATTAACTGGTAACAGAAAATCTCCCCTGAAGTGTCACAGTGTGTTTGTACTTAACAGAGAGACGCTTCAGAGCTGCACCACACATTAGCTCCAAGACAAATGTTTGCTTTAGGCCAAAAGACCTGGCATTGCTCACCTCATCCCAGATGTCCACACATATACACACTATTCCTATCATACCTGTATTTCCTTTTTGTTAACAGAAGCTACATAAGCAAGAGCAGACTGGGGGTGGTGGTGAGAACGCAGGATTCCAAGTGAAAAGATTCCATTGTGAATCACGTTGCTGCCATTAGCTGTTAGCAAGTCATGGAACGATCTTTTTTTGTCTTTATTTTTTTAATGTTACATTCAAAAAATATGAGGTTCCCATATACCCACCACCTCCCTCACCCCACTCCTTCCATAACAACAACCTCCTCCATTATCATGGAACTTGGTGAATACACCTCTGAGCACTGCTGCACCACATGGTCAGTGGTCCACATTATAGTTCACACTCTCCCCAGTCCACCCAGTGGGCCATGGGAGGACATACAATGTCCAGTAACTGTCCCTACAGTACCACCCAGGACAACTCCAAGTCCTGAAAATGCCCCCACAACACATCTCTTCTTCCTACTCCCTACCCTCAGCAGCTACCATAGCCACTTTCTCCACATCAATGCTACATTTTCTTCGATTACTAATCACAATAGTTCATGAATAGAATATCAGTAAGTCCACTCTAATCGATAACCTATTCCTCCATCCTGTGGACCCTGGAATGGTTATGTCCACTCCACATCTATATCAAGAGGTCTTAGATTCCACATGGATGATGAATGCAATTCTCCTGCTTTCAGTTGTAGGCACTCTTGGCTCCCTGGTGTGGTAGTTGACCTTCTTTACCTCCATGTTAGCTGAGTGGCATAAGTCCAATAAACAAGAGGGTAGGAGTTGCAAGTCTGTTGAGGCTCAAGGCCTGGCTATCACATGGACAGTCCAGAGATTCAGGTCCCCTGACTATACACTAAACCCCAGCACCAATCACAGGTCCAGTAAAAGTAACAGGAGAGGCTTGTGAACAAAGATCACATCTGAGTCCAACTCCATCACACTCAGGAACACAATTCCAAAGTAGGGCCAACTGACATGGCACTGAACTTCATCAGCCATGACCATAGAACCTGTGGGTCTCTGTAGCCCTCAGAAGAACCAATATCTGGGGTTGTATCCATTTTATTGGTCTCTGGGACTCTGCTGAGGTGTGTGTAAGGGCGACCCCTCTGATAACCTCCTGGGTTTTTTTTGGAGACTTATAGCCATATAAACTCATTTGTCTTTTCCATTTACCCCTTTTATTCAAGGTCAAAAAGCATTTTTAACTCCTGATATTACATGTAGGCTGAGATATTCTACTGGTCTGAGTTGACCCTTTTATTCAAGGTCATTTTCTAGTTATATCATCAGTGGTACTTGGTAATCCCTCAGCTCCAGGGAGGCTCATCTCCAGGAGTCATGTCCCACGCTGGGGGAAGACAATGCATTTACATGCTGAGTTTGGCTTCAAGACTGGCATGGAGCAATCTTGAGCCTCAGATTTAAAAGGAGAGTGTTTTAAACAGTGACTAACCTCATCAGGCTGTTGCCAAGTTCAAAGACTTGAAACAAATTCCATACCCAAAACTCTTTGTAACCTGTGAGTATATTCCCTAAACTTCTGCTAGAATGTAAGCATCATGAAAGTGAGAACTCTGAACAGTTTTATATCTATGCCCAATGCATTGCTCAGGGCATACCAGACACTCCAATTTTAATGAATTAATGAAAGAATGGTGTTATTATTATCAACAGCCAAGATCCCACAATTAGCCTTCAAGTGAGCACAATCTATAGATAATGATACAGATCATTTTTATGCATTGTGACCAAGTTAGCACCAGGTATGCTTTTACTGCATCTTCTAAATGCTATTAGACTTGGAGAGGGAAACAAGAAACATTTTTCCCCAACGTGGAGAATAGGAAAGGAAAGGTAACTGCAATGTGAGACATGGACTTTCATCATGAGCCTAAGAAACCTGACTCAAAACTACTTCCTCCAGGATTCATTCTGCTTGGACTCTGCCCACATTGTGATTGTGCTTTTACTTCATACCCCCATTACAAAGTTAGTTTAATGGCTAGTGCATGTGTAGTGGTTTAGAGCTGTAAGTACCCAGGAATACATGTTCTTAAACTGAATCCATTCCTGTGGGTGTGAACCCATTAAAAGCAGGGCTTTTCAATGAGGTTACTTCAGTTAAGGTATGGCCCAATCCAGTCAGGATGGGTCTTAATCCTATTACTGGTGTCCTTTATAAGAGAATGAAATTCAGGTGGATAGAAAGAAAGCCATGGGAAGCAAGAAGCTGAAGGTACGCAGTAGAGAAAGCAGTGGTCAGGAGAGGCTGCCATTTGCACTGACATGTGATAGAGAAACCCAGGAGCAAGGATTGCTGACAGCCTGTCCAGAATGTCACAGTCTTTGGGAAGAAAACATCAACATGATGATGATGGATTTGGACCTTCTCTTCTCCACAAAACCATGAGCTAATAAATTTCCATTGTTTAAGCCAGCCCATTGAATGATATTTTTTTGAGCAGTCCAGGAAACTCAAACAGCATGTTACATTGAAATATTACATTTTCAAGACTAGAAGCTTCTCATATGCTGAAACTAACATTCTCCTTTCATGCATCCCTTTCTCCCTCTCTTACTCCTCCTTTCCTTCCTCCTTTCATTCTTTCCTTCTTTCTTTCCTTGCTGTTTCTGTAATAATTTAACAATTTTTTAAATAATATTTTTTGGGTATGAGTATTTTAATGCAAACCCCTAATATTTATTTCACCCTTGAATACTTCTCTTTGTATCATTAAAATGAAAAAATATTTTCTTATACAACCACTATGCCATTATTACACCTAACAAAATAATAATAACTTCTCTTTTCATCTAATACCCACTCCATATTCAAAATTTCTCTGAAAGTATCCAAATGTCTCTTTCCATTTAGTTGAACTCAAGGTCCACTCACAGCCTTTAACTAAATGGACACAGAAATTTTGTGTCTTGTTTTTCTACTTGTTGGCCTTAGTGTTGCCAGTACTTAATGCTCAGTGGATGCTCCGTGAATGTCTTTGGTTCATGAAATAGACATTTATTGAGCACCTCCGTGTGACAAACAATGTCTTCTTTGCTGGTGATGCAAATACAAACAAGGTATGCTTTTGTCCTTCAAAACCCAAGGCAGCAGCCAGAGAAACAGAAACCCTGACCTCGCTCGCACCCTCATATGAAGGCTTCACACTAGACTCCACACGAGACAAAGCCTCCAAGGGCAGAGAGCAGGATGGAGAAGGATAGAGGATGGGCCTTAAGCAGTGGTAAAGAAAATGGCCACCTGCATTGGGGTTCCCAGGAGGGACCCCTTTCCAAGAAAGAATTTTCCAGAAGACAAAAACAATTGACCCAGAGGCTTTCTGAGAAAATGGAACAATGGAATGCATTTTACAGACCTACAAATAAACAAAACCTGGTGACAAACCAGTTTCAGTCTAGCAGAGACAGCTAATCAGAATTGACAAGCATAACATACTAATCAATGTATATCTGCTCCCTGCTTTGTAAGACGCGCCCCCCCCCCCGCCCCCTGTAAAATGGAAACTTAACATCAGCCAATCAGAATATTTCCTTGCTTACTTTTGCATTTGCCCCACACAAACCTTCCTTTTCCATTCCCTCCATGGAGCTACTTTTCACATTCCATCTGGAGGCTGCATGATTCATGAATCGTAAACTGCTCAAATTCCCATAGATACTATCTTGTCTAATATTTTATTTTAATAGCATCAAATGGAACTATCCATCCTATCCCAAGGGCATACATAATAGCCAGGATTGAGATGCCCAATTCCCCATCCAATATGAACCTCACAAATCTCATTGCAAGTAACAAGGCGGTATGGTGTAAACCTTCAAATCCTCCCCAAGACTTCCAGACATTCCCAACAAAAGGGGAGCAGGGGAGAGGAGGAGTTTTAAATTATTTTGCTTCCCTCTGCTGGCTCCCACCTCTTACTTCTTCAGTAGATACATCCCTTTGCTATCCCAGGGATGTTGTCTCTGATCTGTACTACACAGATCCAAATGAAAAAGCAGCTTCCTCAAAAAAGGGGCTTCCTCAAATTCCACAAAAAACATCCATTCACAGAAGACAATTCCTGTGTTTATCAGATATGTCTTGGTTTCCCATGTCTAAAACAAATGCTATACAATGGGTTGGCTTAAACGGTGGGAATTTATTGGCTTACAGTTTCGAGGCTAGAAGAAGTCCAAAACTGAAGTGTCAGCAAGATGATGCTTTCTCCCCAGAGACTGTGGCATTCTGGGGTTGGTTGCCAGTGATCCTTAGGTTGTTGTCATGTGGCAACATCCTCTCCTTTCTCTTCTTGGTTCTGCTGACTTCCTGCTTTAGATTCTTCCCCTGGGTTTCCCTTCATAAAGCTTCCAGTAATAGGATTAAATCCCAACTTCATTCAGTTGGGCCACATCTTAACTTTAACTGAAAATAACATCTTTTTTTTCTCACGTTTATTTTTTATTGCCTTTTTTTATATATAAATAGTTCACACAAAACATTATGTTAAAAAACATAAAAGGTTCCCATATACCCCATCCCCCACACCCCTGCACCCTGGCTTCTCCCACATCAACATCCCCTTTCATCAGGAAGGTACATTCATTGCATTTGGTGAATACACCCTGCAGCACTGCCACACCACATGGACCATAGTTTATGTTGTAGTTCACACTCTCCTCCAGTCCATCCAGTGGGTTATGGCAGGATAAACAATGTCCTGCATCTATCCCTGCAATATCATTCAGGACAACTCCAAGTTCCCAAAATGCCCCCACATCACATCTCTTCTTCCCTCTCCTGCCCTCAGCAACTCCAGTGGCCACCGTCTCCACATCGATGATACGATTTCTTCTATTGCTAGAATCACAACAGTTCTATAACAGAATACCAGCAAGTCCACTCCAATCCATATTATATTCCTCCATCTTGTTGACTCTAGGATGGCGATGTCCATTCCTAGGATCATCTTAAAAAGGCACCATTTACAATAGGTTCACACCCATGGTTAATGGATTAAAATTAAAAACGTGTGCTGTTGTTGTTTGTTGTTGTTGTTGTTGTTTACTGGGGTCCATAATTCAGTCTTTCAATCTACCATAAGATCTTACCATTTGGAGGGAGACTGAAGAAGAGTTTATGCGGCAGACTTCAATATGAACAAGATATCCTCGTTCTTGAAGGCTCTTCAGCCCCTCCACCACCAGGAGTGTTTCATGGACTACCTCATACTCTTTAGTTCCTCAGTCTTACACCATCTCCTCACACATCTCTGTACCTCTCCTCTCATACCTGACCTGGACAGCACACACACACACACACACACACACTCACACACAATAACTATAGTGCACAGCAGTTTGCCATTTCCTTTCGAGCCTCTGGAGAACCAGTGAACACCCAAGCCCTTGGGGTCTCCTCTCTTCCCCAAAAGAGTTACGAGAGTCCTCTGCCTGCCAGAGCCGTGTTCCTTTCCACCATGATTTCCATTGCTAGCCATTAGTTGTGAAATTTTCCACCCCTTGTTGCACATTATTCCAGAGAAAGAGGGTTGATTTTGGTATAATCCTTTCAGAACTTTATTAATCAATTTGCATAAAAGGCTATCAACAGCTTTCTTGTCTTGTAGAATTTGATTCTTCCTCTGAACATGTCACAGTGCATTACCCTGCTCAGAGTAAGCAAATTCAAGCATCTTGTAGTCATTGGAGTGGTACAGCCAGGGCATACTGAGTTAGTCTTTGTCCTTCAAAGGCTGATTCAGGCAGCTTAGGATCACAGCTCTTCAAAGTCACATTGACATGAATCTTACTGTACACAAGCCATCAGTCCAAATGTAATTTCAATTTCAAAATCCTATAAGGTTCTATATCCTAGAGAATTATATTCAAAATACCATCTGCACATCTAGACCTTTACCAACTTTATGTTTGCCTTTAATGTAGGTGCAATTGTGAACAAAAGGCCAAATCAAAATGTTAGACAATTGCTTTGTTTACATTCTGTTTGACTTGACATAGGAAGCCAAGGAGAAATGGATAAACTTGGCTAATAGAGCAGGGGAACTGCTCTCTGTTTGTTCTCTTTCTTTCAGAGATAATAAGAGAATGATCTTTAAAGCACCCACTATTGGGTTGATTTCAAGGTGAAGGATCTAAAGGAGACTCCAGAGTTAAGAGGGTAGAGACAAATTAAATTGTAGTTAGGTCATTTTAATCATCAGACTATGGGATTTCATGTATTATTTTGTATTATTTTGCCTTAATTCAAACTTAAATATTATACGGATATTTTCAGCTTTAGATCCTACTTTCAGTCTTGCTTTTATTGTTCCATTTGCTGGATTTGGTCATTTTAAAAATTCTTATAAACTAAACCTAATATGAAATTATGTCTTTTCCTGCCCTATTCTCCATACATCTTTTTGTTCATTTGTAGAAGTATTTTGTAAGTGATTTTTTTTTAACTTTACAAACTACACAGGCAGGATTAGAGAGCCAAAAAGGAAGAGAGTTCTGCTAAAGGTCAAAAGTTCCAGGCTTTAGCATTAGCTCTGCTAATTAGCGAGTGAGCTTGGGGGATTGAGCTTTAGTTGCTGTTCAGTTGCTTTTAACAGCACTTACTCGAACCATGCCTAAAAACACTTGCTACTAAGGAAACAATAAATGTCCTTATACACATCTTTATGTTTTAAGCTCCTCTTAGTTGGATTTTTTATTATATCAAGTTGCTGGGTCTAGCATCTTTACAATTTTCTTGAGGTACAAAGTTACAAGATGACTGCTACAACTGCAGCCATCTTCACATGGCTACATTCAAAGGCAGCATGCAGGGGGGTAGTAAGGGCAATGAGAGAGTACTGACCTTGTATACGTCTCTCCTTTCATCCATGAGGAAAAATTTTTCCCAGAAACCCTCCACCTCCCACCCCCAGTAGACTTACTTTACCATAGGGGTGCTTAACAAGGGGTTCACAAGCTTGAATTGAAATTCAAAAAGACATTATTCTTGTAGGAACATGTTGGTGCGGGTGTGATATAAATGCACAATATAGTATGGACTGAGTAAAGGGTCCGTGGTTTTCTCCTGACTGGCAAAAGGGTCCATAGAACAAAAAAAGGTTAAGAACTCCTGCTTTACCATCTCATTGGCCTGAACGAGGCCACATGGAAACATCTAGTTTCAAGGGAGTCTAGGAAAGTGGGTGTCAATTTTTTTCAACCTTTATCGTGGAAAGCAGACAAAAGAGAAGGTGGTTAGGCATGGTAGGACAGTGGCCATTCCCGAACACTTCACTTTACCAAATGAGACTACTCGTGAGAAAATTATCTTTATTTAAACCTACATCACTAATACAAACATATTCATCAAATCAAGCAATATCCTGCACAATTTAAATGGTTGGCTATAAGTAAAACCTTTCTATAAGGAGATAATTATAAAGAAAATGAGAAATTGGAATATAGAAAAAAAATCAGAGGAACCTAAATCTGCCAAACAAATGATATCATAAGCCTTTTATCATCTAGGGGATCACTGACTAATAAATCAAAAATGGAAGAATGAACATTAATTCTTTACAAAATCAAAGCATGCTCTGACTTAAGAATAGATTGTCCTAATGAATTTAAAACAGAAAACAATTGGTGGGGCCTGAAATTCTCCTTTTTCGCATATATCACTCCGTCCTAATAGTCACTCCTGAGTCCACTCTCTGGGCACAACCCCAGCAGGCTCTTTGCATTAGGCTGAATTAGTCCACACAGAAATTAAGCTATGGCTTAACAATAAGCATTTGGTGACTTGTAGAGACACACATCACAAGAGAAATGTCACAGATTTGGCAGACATAAACATCTGAAGGAAAAATTCAAATAGAATGTACTGAAACACACAAAACCCAAACAAACCAGGCCTTTTAACAGTGAAAATTTATTCACTTACAGTTTGGAGCTGAGAAAAATGTCCAAATCAAGGCATCATCAAGGTGATGCTTTTTTCCCAAAGATTCCTCTGCCACATAGGAAGGCACATGGCAGCGTCTGCTGGTCTCTCCCTTCTCTTCCAGGTTTCCTTGCTTTCAGCTTCTTGTGTCCATGGCTTCCTCTGTATTCAAGCCATCTACAAAGGACTCCAGTAAGAAGATTAAGACCCACCCTGGGCCATGCCTTAACTGAAGTAACCTCCTGAAAACCTACTTAAAATAGGTTTTCACTCACAGGAATGGATGTGCTTTAACAACATGATTTTCTGTGGTACATACAGTTCCAAACCACCACAATAAGATAGTCAAAATAAAACTCTAAATTAATGTCTCCTCATTTGTGTATGGAAAGTCCACATTTGGGGTTAGTTTCTGTGTAGGTGTTCATTAAATACAATTTGATTGGTGATTCTTTTCCCCAGCAAATATCCCTCAGCTTCTCGACTTACTTATCCCAATCAGAGATAAATCCAAACAAATCCAGGTATATAACGTTAACCCCTGGAATTTAACAGCCACCGGGACTTGCTGTACATTTAACTAATACACATAGAACCAGAAAAGAAGCCACCACAGGCCCGTCCTTTGCTTTTTATCCTGGATGCTGGAGGACATGGAGGAGAAAAGGTGCGTGTACAGAAGGCAACCTCATTGGAAACAGGCATGGGCCAAAGAGAGATCCCTGGGAAAGAGGCTGAGCAGCAACACCACGAGGGAAGGGGACGCCACAGCAGGCCGGGGTCTTGAAGCCTCAGCATCCTCCCTGCAGGCTGCATGCAGCCCGGAGCACCTGCGGGCTACTCCTGACCCAGCCCAAACAGAGTGGACACCCGATCTCAGAGATTTTCAACCAGGGATCATTTTGCTCCCCAGGGCACATTTGGCCGTATCTGGAGACATTTTGGTTATCACGAACACAAGAGGGGATGCTACTGCCATCTAGTGGGTAGAGGGCAGAGACGCTGCTAAACATCCTATGAAGCACAGGACAGCCCCCTATGGCAAACTATCCAGCCCCCAAACTCAACCATGGCGAGCTTGAGAAACGCTGCCCCAAACCATGAGAGCGCAAAACCCAGCTTAAGAAAGGAGAAGAACTGCACTTTACTCATCCCTGTGTCACCAGCACCCAGTGAATACTTCTGAGGGGAATAAACTAATTTTAAATCCAACTCTGCAGCCAAAATACTTAGAAATCTCAAGCTCAATAAATCCCTCCATAGAAACGGACTTTGGCCCAGTGGTTAGGGCGTCCGTCTACCATATGGGAGGTCCGCGGTTCAAACCCCGGGCCTCCTTGACCCGTGTGGAGCTGGCCATGCGCAGTGCTGATGCACGCAAGGAGTGCCGTGCCACGCAAGGGTGTCCCCCGCGTGGGGGAGCCCCACGCGCAAGGAGTGCGCCCGTGAGGAAAGCCGCCCAGCGTGAAAAGAAAGAGCAGCCTGCCCAGGAATGGCGCCGCCCACACTTCCCGTGCCGCTGACGACAACAGAAGCGGACAAAGAAACAAGACGCAGCAAATAGACACTAAGAACAGACAACCAGGGGAGGGGGGGGGAATTAAATAAATAAATAAATCTTTAAAAAAAAAAAAAAAAATCCCTCCATATTACTCTGCCTCAACTTCTCCACCTAAATTGGGGGTGATAATAATACCTACCTAATCAAGTAGTTGTGAGGATTAAATCAAATAGTTCATATATTATTTTTGAGCTTCATTGTGGCCTTCTGCTAATATTATTCATCTTCTGGGATTTTTCAGTGACAAAGAAATAATGTATGTGAATTTAATTTAGATCTCTAAAACACCACACAAGTATAAGGGATAAAGGATTAGAAAGCTGATTCTGTGTTTCATATATAACTAAATGCTAATATTTTAAAGGATGGGAAGAATTAGTGTGCTCATTTTCTTATTGACAAATTTCTATTCTTAAAGTAGGATAACTATATTGGAGAAATAGATATTTTCCCCTTCACCCTCCATGCAAGAGAGTGAAGGTTTTTTCACTTAATTTCAAAAACAGTGTTCTCAAACTTTTTTAAAACTTTAGTAACTATAGATTCAATGAATTGTAAAAAAATAATAGTTATGATTAAAAAGGAGAAATAGATTGTGTATATGGTAGCAGAATAAAAAATTTTTTAAATCCATGTAACTATACCATACAAACAGTTAAACCACAGACTTTAATTAATAGTACAATTATGAAATTGTGCTACCATCTATTTTAACAAGTGTTCCACACCAGTGCAAGTTGCTGTTGGGGTAGTATGTGTGAATCCTGTATTTTGTACATGAATGTTCTGTAAACCCTCAACTTCTTTAATAATGGAAAAAAAGAATACAGAGTGATTCCATATGTCCTTCACCCAGCTTCTCCAATGGTGACCTCTTACATCATTATACTACAAGATCACAACCAGGAAATTGATGTTGATGCAATCCATATACCTTACTCAGATTTCAACAGTTTTACATGCACTCATGTGTGTGTATTTGTGTGTATATTTAATTCTGAGCAGCATTCTCACATGTGTAGACTCATATGACCACTACCAGAGTCAAGACACAAAAACAGTTCCATCACAAAAATCCTCCATGCTACCCTTTTATAGCTAAAACCGCCTTCCCTTACTCCAACCCTTGACAACCATCAATATAGTCCGCATTTCTATAATTTTGTAATTTCAAGAATGATATAGATAAATGTAATTGGCTTTTTTCCACGCCACACAATTCCTTGGGATCTATCCAAATTGAGTGAATCAATCATTCATTCCTTTTTATTGCTGAGTAGTATTTCACAGCATGGACATAACACTGTTGTTTAATCACTTACCCATTGAAGAACATTTAGTTTTTTTCCAGTTTGGGGCCAGTGATAAATAGTGAGAATTACAATGAAGCAAACTAACTAGCCAAATCTAAAATCTGATGTTGAATATCTCATAAAAAACTGCTCAGGATCCACTCTTCTTTTTCTACAAAAGAGATATATTCCTCAATTCTACCCAGTGTAAATCTCTACCCCACTTTGGAAAATTTCACAGGGGTTAGATTACATTAGAATCCATACTTTCTCACTGTGATCATCTCAAAGTCTAGAGGAAAACTCCATGAAGGGGCTCAGTGACACAGGACAGGACTGTGTGGATGAGCACCCTTTAAATTCAGAGTACGCACACTTTGAAGTCTGGCCTCTCCCTGCCATTCTCCTTATACCAGTACCTCTTGAAACTACTCCAAGTAGACTTTTACTTTCACACCTCCTCTAAACTTCCCTTGGTAAGACCGCCAAGGATCACCACATTGCCAAATCCAATGGCCAAGTTTCCGGCCTGGTTTTACCAGATATATCAGTAGTATTTCAGTAATTAATCACTTTTTCTTCCTTAAAACACTTTCTTTACTTGACTTCTGTGACAGGACACCAACTGGTTTTGCTCCATCTCACTACTTCTCCTTCTCAGTCTCACATGCAGTTTTTCCTTTTCCCTGGATCTTCTAAACTGTGTTATGTCCCAGGTCTCAGTATCAGGACCTCCTCTTTTCTCCATCCACATCTACTCCCTAGGTGCACTCATCAATCTCAAACTTTCAGTGCCAGTCTACAACTCCCAAAACTTTTCTCCAGGCCAGGCCTCTTCCCTGAATGTAGACTCATAGATTAACATTTAAAGATCTAGTAGGTTGGGAAATGAACTATGGACAAAATTAACTTACTAGTATTCTACTATGGACTACTTATGAATCCAGAAATAGAAGAAATACCACTGTTGTGGAATCAATGACCCATGGATGTTCTGGGGTTAGAAAAGGGAAAAACAGGTGTAATAGGAGGGCATTTTCGGGACTTGGGAATCATCTGAATGACATTACAATGGCAGATATAGGCCATTATATATCCAGCCATAACCTACAGAGTCAAATTGGAGAGAGTGTAAACTACAATGTAAACTATAATCCATACTTAGTGGCAATGCTCCCAAATCTGTTTCTTAATTCCAATGAATGTACCACAGTGATGAAAGATGTTGCTAATGTGGGAAAATGTGGGAGGTATTGGGAGTAGGGCATGTGGGAATCCCCTATATATTCTCTGTAATATTTATGCAATTGAAGCATTTTCTAAAAAACAAAAAAAAAGTGGGAAAAAAAAAGATCTAGTAGGCATCTCAACTTCAGCATGTTTAAAACCAAACTCCCAATTGCTGCCCACCCCTTCCCCCCAAATTTCTAATTTCCAGTCTTCTCCTTGAGTAGTAACTCCATCCTTCCAATTGCTTAGGTTAAAAATGTAGGAGTCATTAATGACTCTCCCTTTCTCTTACATCCCAAATTCAATGGATCAATAAATATATCCAAAATCTAACTACTTCTTAGAACTTCCAACAAATTTATCTTAATTCGATGCCATCATCTCTCCCCTGGATAATTGCAATAGATTAGCAATGACCTCCCAAGAGCTGATTTTCATCAAAGCAGTCAGTGATCCTACTACAAAATAAATCAGATCTTATCACTCCTGCTACAATCCCTGCAATGCTTCCATCCCACTCAGAGTGAAAGCTACACCCAGACCAGTGACTACCAACCAGATGTTAGATCCCAAGGTCCTACAGGCTCCGCCCTCCCCCTGACCTATCGGGCCTTACCTCTCACTTTTCTCCCCCACTCCACTCCTCTACAACCTCTCTGTTCTCCCTGCCTTCCCTGGCAGCCTTTGCATTTACTGCTCCCCTACTGGGACACTCCTCTCTCATGTCAGAAGGGGCTTAAATGTCCCTTTCTCACTATTCTATTTTAAATTACACACACACCAGCTCACACTCCTTTTGCCCTTCTCTGATTTGTTTTTCTCCATAATGATCCTTTGCATCTGACACATTACTTACATTGCTTAATTATTGCTTTGCCTCTCTTCCCCCACCAGAATGAAGATCCAGGATGATACGATTTTTTGTCTCCTTTGCTCATTATTTTATTCCCAGCAACAACATCAGTGTCTGATACACAGTAGGCACTCATAAATCTTTCTTGGATGAATGGATGAATGAACTATCAGAACACACACCTACACGTAAACAGTAATTCCTGGAGGAACAGTCTCTTTTATAAAAGGAAAATGAAATAGTTTTCATTAATGTAAACGGATATGTATAGCTTTCCCATCTGGATATGCCACTTTACGTTGTTTTCTAGCACAGCTTCCGGTCCCCCCTTCTTGTTTCCATACAATATCCAGGAAACTACAGATACACAAGGCCCACTATATTACCTAACCACAGAAACTTTATCCTCTGCTGCTTATGCTCACTTGCAGAGAAACTTGGTAAAAGTTTATTGTTAAAATTTTCCTTTACTTTGGGCAGATCAATTCTTTGGCAGAGTGTCTCTCCAATACTACCCAACCTTCTTTCAGCTGAAAGGCTATAGAATAAACATTTATTTTTAGGTTATATGAGAAAGTATTCAAGGATTTGGGATGGGGAGAAGCTTCTTTTAAATGCATATAATTTAGCCACAGCTCTGCTTAAAATAATGTATTTTAAATTTATAAGAGACCCCAAGAGATAACCTACTCCAAACTTCTCTGCCCATAAAGGTAAAGTCTGTGTGCTAAGGCCTGTGTGGTTTGGTGTAGTCACTCTAAGATTCTGATCAAGTTCCTCGATCTCCCTGGACTCATTGGCAAAACTGAAATAGCAATACTATCTAAGCACCCACTGGGATTAGAGTGGTTCCTTGTCTGGTCCAAGCCTTACTTGATTTATTTTAATTGCAGAAAGAAGGAAGTTGCAAGACTCTAGGAGTCAGAAGCCAGGCAAAGAAGCTTCCTTTCCCTTTATTCCCCATCCTGGAAAGTGCAAAAAAAAAAAAAAAAGGAAAATTAGATAGTACCATCCCTGCTCCCACTTCTCTACCAAAGTTGGAATTCTTTGCTATCTAGAAGTCCCAAGCCCCTGGACTGACATAGCTCACTGGGAGGGAGAGAAAGACTCAGAGGAGTTTTGTCTGCACCCCTCAGATACCATAGACATGACCTGGCAACTTCTTCAAAGGGTGAGAATGTTCTAGTCCCTTTAATAATATTCCCCAGCGTAGAAATGAAGGCCCCATGGGGACATCCAATCATATGTCTCACCCATGATTTGGGCGATACAGTTTTATTGTTGCATTCTTTAATAGAAATATTGGAAATCAAATTGTATAATTTTAGACAAAGAGAATTTTCTCTGGATAGATATTTGTAAACACTGTATGTTCTTTTTTCTTTTTAAATATATTATACAGAAAGAGTCTACCCTCTGGAAGAGGGAGCACAGATCTTTGTAGTATCCTCACTATGAAGAGCAATAGTCATAGCCTGTTAATTCTATCTGCTCTCTCCAAAAGAGAGAGACAGAGACAAAGAGAGAGAAAGGGAGAGACAGAGATGGAGGAAGGAAGGAGGGAGGAAGGGAGGGAGGGAGGAAGGAAAGAAGGAAAGAAGGAGAGGAGAGAAGAGGAGAGAGGGAGGGGGGAAGAAGGAAAGGGCAATTATTACTTGGTGATAATTCACATGTGGTGGAGGTGGAGGTAGGGGGGTTGCCAAACACCCATGAAGAGGATTTTGCTGTGAAATTTAAATAATAATTACATATTTCATAGGGGTACTATGAGGTTTTAGTGAAATAAACATAATTGCATGGCACAGTGCCTTGAATATATACACTCTGCACCTTACTAAATGCTAGTTACCTTCTGTCCCTTTCTTTTGAATACATATCGGGATGATAGTGAAGTTGAACCTATCTCATGATTCTCTAACATCTCTTACTAACCCCAAATTAAAGAGGAAAAGGGCAAACATAATGATGTCCCATTTAAGCAATTAACAAGAGTGGGATAAACAAGGGCTGGTAGAGTAGGGATTTGTTCTCTCTGTGGGCGGGTTCCAATACATGCGCATGATGTCATATGGACAAGAATAGAGAAGTACCAGGTGAAATTCAGGCTATTAAAACAATTTTGTAGCCCAAAAAATGATTAAATTATGTTTTCACTGATATGGGGAGTAGTTAAATGGATTATGATACACCCATACTGTGGACTACCAACCAGATGTTACCAAGAAAGAGCTAGCTGTTATTGCACTGATATGACAAATTCAATTCTATTTTTGTTAAGTAAGAAAAACATGTGTATGATATAAATTCACGCATTTGTGTGTGTGTATATATATGCATGTGTGTGTTTACATGCCTCTGTATTTGTGTATGTGTTTGTGTGATAAATGTGTATATCTGAAAAGATACAATTCAAACAAACACAGGATGCTTGATGGGAAGGAGGAGAGTGAATTTTCACTTTTAATGTTATACACATTACAGAAACATTTAATTTTCATTCACTATCCACATGCTCCTGCAATTTTCTGTTTTCCTTTACAGTTAGGTGGGACCATATGACTGGTTCTTGTCCATGAAATGTGAGCAGAAGTGACATTTCTCTCTGGAATACCTAAAGTTGTGAGTTCTCCAAGGAATCTCCAAAGCACAAAGTGGAAGCAGTCTAAATTACTAAGGACAGCTTCCTTGAACTAACAAAAATACATCTGTGAGTAAACCTCATTATGGATGCCACTGAGACTTTGGGGTTAACATAGTATATTAATTATCTATTAAGGCATAACAAATTATCCCCAAAAACTTAGCAGCTTGAAGCAACAATCATTGATTATGTCACAAGTCAGGAACTCAGAAATAGTTCTAGTTCAGGGTCTCTCATGTGGCTGCAGTCAAGGTGTCAGCCAAGGCCAAGATTTCTCAAGGCCCCAGTGGGACTGGAGAATCTGCTTCCAAGTCAGAGAGAGCCTGCCCCCAAGGCAGAAGCCTTGGTCTTTTTATAACCTAGTCCTATCACCTCTGTCTTATTCTCTTCATTAGAAATAAGTCACCAAATCGAGCCTTTACTCAAGAGGTTGGGATTTGCACGCGGGCATGAATACCAGGAGGCAGGTTACTGGGGACCATCTTAGAGGCTAACTAACACCACGCTGCTAGACTACCCTGACCAATGCAATGTTCTTCTCTTCTGTCTGAAATTGTTCACAGCAACCATGAGTTACTTTTACAACATAATAACCAAAGATTAGAACATTTTAAGCCACGCTTTTATGAAGAAGCAACTCGGCTAGAATCTTAGAAGTTCTTTTCAAAGAAAAGAAAAAAAAAGCTGCCTAATGTGATGTAATGTGACACCCAAATAGTAAAATTATCAATTTTCCTTCAACTCACAGGAACCTATGCACATCTTAGAAGTGACTCCTTTTATCCCTGTTCCGTTCGTGCTTTTGTCACACTCAAGACTTTTCCTTTGCTACTATCTAAACTACCGGGAAGTCCTCTGAGAATTTTCTCCAGAAAAATCACTTTCCTCTCCATTTCCTAAGTGTTAATTGTATAGAGCAGTAGCTTCTGAAGTGGTAATACAAAGTGAACCAGATAGCAACTTCCATCTGAAGTCAGGTCCCCAAAGTTTACATCAAGCTTTGGAGATGCTCCTTTTTCTTAATTAGCTGTATATCTGCTCACAGCCACCACTATATAGCCACCTGACTGTTTACCTTCATCTGTACCACAGCTCTTCAAAATTCTAAGATAACAAGACAGCTGGGAGATTAGGCTACAAGTCGGACCTGTCAGCTCCCCAAACCAAACGGATTTGGGTCAGTCTTACAGGATTATTATTCATCTCAAGTTTCTGTCTTTCTTGATGAACATGAAAGGGAAGAAAGGAGGAAACTGAATATGGTCAAATAGTGAATGGCTTTAAATAAGGGGTAAAAATATAGGGATTTGCTCTATATTTTGAAGGCAAGGACTAAACAAGCGAAAGCCCAGAGACATCTTCAGTGATGGAAAATTACAAGGTAAAAATAAGCTGATATAGGAGACAGGATCTAGGCAATAGAAATAAGATCAAATAGAACAGAGGATACTGGGCAGATAAGATTGATACTGATCATGTGCTAGATTCCAACTTTCTGAAGAGTAGTTATCCAATTACATGCCATTTTGAGAGTGGACATGCTTTGATTCTCTGTACCCTTTTAAAGAGCTGGATAAGATTCAAGTGAATTGTACCAATGCTAACAGCATGGCAAAGTTGGCAAATGACAATAAATCATTTTTAATAGTTGTAGTTTGTAAAATAATAGGTCCTGTGGGAAGAGAGCAAAGAGTTTTCACCACAGCTGGGTAGTCCCTATAATTTTCCTCAATTTTGCTCTAAAAATCCCACATCAGCAATGTAATTGTCTGCCTCACTGTCTCCTTTCCACCCCAGACAGAAAAAAGAGAATGTTGAAGAGAATAATAATGTGTCATTCAATAAAGTGTTCTCAGCATAACCCTGGGTTGGGCTGGGCTGGGCCGGTCTAAGGGAAGGGCTGGAATTCAGAGATGAAGGTGACATGTACCACTCTAGGCACAATACTTTACTTCTATGTGCCAGAGAGATTCAGCAGTACCCCTCAGGGGCCAGCACAGGGAAGATTTACAAAGCCAGACTTCACTGACATCCTTCTGCCAGACATTTTGGCTTATATTTATTTCACTTATTGGCTTCTGCTCAGGTTTCATTTGAAAGAGCTTGGAGGCAATAAAAGAAAAACAATTTTTTTAGAAAAGAAAAGTCTGGTGGAATATCCCAAAGATCAGCATTAGCCCTTTTTTCCTTTCCTCCAAGAGTTGAAGTTCTTTTAGGCAAAGGAGGGGAAAATACCAAAAATGGTAACAGACCCAAATTTGAAAATAGCTCAGACCTTTCAGGAGTTAGCAAAAACAGTTCACCTGAGCTTTCTGCATTTGCCTGGTCTCCCCCCGGCTCTTCAAGCCCTAGAGTTTTACAGATAGATAAAATTTGCTGATTGCATTAGTTAGGATTAAGTCAGCTTCATTGTGACAGCTACTCTAACCTAACAGATGACAGAAGTGTGGCAGCTCCACAAATCCATTAGGGATGCATATGTCTCGAGCTCACTGCTCCACCATCTTTAGGGTCTGGCCTGTATCCTCACTCCCCACAATATTGGTTAGAGGAAGCACCAGTTCTGGTTTTTACAACAGAAAGGACAAAGCAAGAAAAGACATACACCAGCTGTCTTTTAAGGCTGCCTCTATCAGTAAACACATGCCCCAATAACGCTGTGTTAAATTACTCTGTGCTCGTGGCTCTCTGATCCAGGTCAAACTCAGCAGGGTCGTTCTGCTTTAGGCTCCAGGTCTGATCAGGCTTGGCATCACACTACAGTTTGGACTCAGGTCTGCTTCATGTACATTCATTCCATGGCCCAGGCTAGAAGAGTCAGCAGCTTCCTGAAACATTCTTCTCATGGAGGAGGTCAAATGTTCCCCATCAGGGCAAACAAAAATATGCAATGCTTTTGGGGTCTAAACTTTGAACTGCCACACAGTCATTTCCACTCACATGCCATTGGCCAAAGTAAGTCACAAGGTCAAGTTCAATAAAGATGGGTAAATACACTCTTCCCAGAAGGTAAGGGAAAAGAGAAATATATTCTGAATAATAATAATAATCTATTACACTATTTGTGTTTGGGGTCCCCAATGCCACCTCAAAATTTGGTGATTTACCAGAAGGACTCACAGGTCTCAGAAGTCATTATACTCACAGTTGCTATTCATTACAGTAAAATGATACAAAGCAAAACAAGCAAAGGGAGAAGGCAAGTGGAGCAAAATACGCAGGAAAACTGGGAGAGTTTCTCCCAGTAGAGTCATACAGGGCATGCTTAATTCCTCCAGTAATGAGCTGTGACAGCACAAGCAAAGTATTGTCTATTAGGGAAGCTCTCTTGAGCCTTTTATTGAGGGTTAGTCACTGAAGTGCCAGACCCCCAGAGAGAAAGCAGGTATTTAACATGAATCACATTGTTTGCACAAACTATCTTGACAAACTGGTTCAGTTTGATTCAAAGCCCTGAGCACGGGAAATACTCTTATCATTTAAAATATTCCAAAATCTCAAGACATGGGAGCCAGCCAAGGGTCAGTCATGGAAAAAGGTACTTCTTGGGAATGTGCAAGGATTGAGCAGCCCAAGCCCCCTGAGTTAACTCTTCCCTGCACACTGTCTTCCTCTAATAAAGATCAAAATCCAATCCCACTGACCACAACTATCTGCAGGGGAGTCTCAGGTAGGTAATACCTATTCCAGGTAAGTGAACACCAAGCTAAGAATAAGTTCTACTCTTTAAAAAATGTTAAGAACACATATTGGGGTGTCATACTGACCCCTTGAGATGAGCTAGAAAAATGGGAGTAAGAGACAGATCAGTGTCAGAGAAATTCTGCTGCATGACTACCAAAAACAACATTAATAATACCATATTTTATCTCAACCAAAATATCATCAATTATAAAACATCATTATTTCAAGACTGCTAAGAAAGAAAAAATACTGCCAATTAAGCAATGACACGCTGCTTTCATTTCACACTTGCAGAAAAGTACAAAAATCATATAGCTCAATGAATATTCACAACATGAGCACAACCATGAAAACAGCATCCTGATCAAGAAATAGAACATTGCCAGTACCCTAAAAGGTCCTGTTTTAGTTTGCAAAAAGGACTGTCTATGCAATGCACCAGAAATGGGTTGACTTTTATAAATAGAATTTATTTGGAGTAAGAACTTACACTGGAAGATGGCAATGAACTAACAGGCAGAGTTCAATTTCTCATAAAAACTGCAGAGAAAGAGCCAAAAGCTGTCCGAGGGACCTGCTTTGGGGGTCAGAAAACCAAGACAGTGCTACACAACTTCCAGAAGGAAGAGGGACAGAGAGATGAAGAAGAAGAATTACAAATATGAGTTACTAAGCCCCCATGTTGGCCAGGAAGGGCTCCCCTCCCCCACCCACAAGATATTAAGATGGGGTAAAACACCTGGCTCACTATAGCTGACTGATCTTCCTCCCTCTCAGCTGTTTCAAAGGAAAAGGTAGGGGAGATCAGAGTGCTTTTCTTCAGTGAATTCCACCAACAGAGCCTGCATTGAATCTCCGATCGGGAGATTCATCACAGAAACACAGGAAAGCCAAGACTGAAACACTGCCATGGAAAGGTACAATGATGAGTGGCATCTGCTGTCTGGTCTGGAAATTGCATGGGAAAAAACTGTTCAAGCTCTCTGTAACCAACCCCTGGGAGAAAATCTGTGTCCCACAAGTGAGTCACTGACCCAATTTTGAAATTGGGAAATTTAAAGACAAGAATAAGCTGAGCCAAATAGCAAAGAAGAGCTGTGGGGACAAAAAGAGGCAAGAAAGAGAAATTGGCCATCAGAGTGAATTCACCAACATATTCAGATGCCTAGACATCAGTAAAAATTATAAGACATACTAGGAAACAGGAAGAGATGGCCCAGCCAAAAAAACTGATCAAATATCCTGAAGAGATACAAAAGGATTTAAGTCAGTTAATCAGTGATAATCACACAACTCTCCTAAATCACTTCAAACAATTTAAAAAAAATATGACTAAAGAAATACAGGATATTAAGAAGACAATGAATGAGTATAACGAACAATTTAAAGGCTGCAAAGTCAAATTATGGAATTGAGAGACATGAAAGACGAGATTAAAAGGACATTAGAGGCAATAAGAGCAGATCTGAATAGCTTGAAGACAGAATTAGTGATTTCAAAGAACATTTGAGCTGGAAAAGAAAGAAGGACGGAAAGAGAAGAGAATAGAAAAAATGGAACAGAGTCTTAGGGAATTTATGACAACATGAAATGCATAAATTTTTCCATAATTGGTGTTCCAGAAGGAGAAGAAACTGAAAAAGGGGCAGAAAGAATATTTGAGTGAATAATGATTGAAAACTTTCCAATCCTTATGAAAGACATAAATATCAATATCCAAGAAGGACAATGCACCCCAAACAGAAGTAATCTAAATTGACTTACCCCAAGACAACCACTATTCAAAATGACAAATATCAAAGACAAAGAGAGGATTCTGAAAGCAGCAAGAAAAAAGCAAAGCATCACATACAAGGGAAACTTGATAAAGTCAAGTGCCAAACTCTCATCAGAAACAATGGAAGAGAGAAGAAAGTGGTATGATGTATTTAAGGTACTGAAAGAGAAAAACTGCCAGCCAAGAATTCTGTATCTAGCAAAACTGCCCTACAAAAAAGAGAGTGAATTCAAAGTCTTCACAGACAAACATAAACTGATAGAATATATTATCCAAAGACCAGAATTACAAGAGATATTAAAGGGAAAGCTATAGCCTGAAAAGGAAAAACAGGGGTGAGAGATTTGGAGAAGAGTTTAGAAATGAAGATTATTAAGAAAAATAAAGGATAAGAAGACAAACAATAGAACAATATGACAATAGAGAACTCAAGTTCATGGAGGAACTTAAAAAAAGAAGAACAAACTAAACCCAAACTGAGCTTAAGGAAAGAAATAATAAAGATCAGAGCAGAAATAAATAAAATGAGAACAATAAAAAAGTGGAGAGAATCAACAAAACTAAAAGTTGATTCTTCAAGATCAACAAAATCGACAAACCCTTAGGTAGACTGATAAAGAAAAAGAGAGAAAATGTAAATAACTAAAATCAGCAATGAGAGCGGTACATTACCACTGACCCACAGGAATAAAAGAGACCATAAGAGGATACTAGGAACACCTATAACTCAACAAACTAGATAATGTAGACAAAATAGAGGAATTCCTAGAAATACATTAATGACCCACACTGACCCTGGAAGAAATAGAAGACCTCAACAAACTAATCACAAATTTGGAGATTGAAATAGCCATCAGAAACCTCCCAAAAAGGAAAAGCCCAGGACCAGATGACTTCACAAGTGAATTCAGACAAATCATTCAAACATGATATAATACCAATCTTCCTCAAGATCTCCCAAAAGATTGAACCAGAAGGAACTATACCAAATTCATTCTATGAAGCCAATATCACCCTCATGCCAAAACCAGATAAAGATAATATGAAAAAACAAAATTACAGACCAATTTCTCTAATGAATATAGATGCAAAAATCCTCAACAAAATACTTGCAAACAGAATCCAAAAGCACATTAAAAGAATTATACACCACAATCAAGCAGGTTTTATCCCAGGTATACAAGGATGGTTCAACACAAGAAAATCAATTAGTGTAATAAACCACATTGATAAATTGAAGAAGAAAAATCACATGATCCTCTCAATTGATGCAGAAAAGACATCTGACGAAATACAGCACCCTTTCGTGGTTTAAAAAAAAAAAACTCCAAAGATAGGAATAGAAGGAAGCTTTCTCAGTATGGCAAATTGCATATATAAAAAACCTACAGCTGGTATAGTACTCAATGGTGAAAGACTGAAAGCTTTCCTGCCAAGATCAGGAACAAGTCAGGGATGCTCACTATCACCATTGTTACTCAATATTGTGCTAGAGATTCTAGCTAGAGCAATTATGCTAGATAAAGAAATAAAAGGCACCCAAAGAGGAAAGGAAGAAGTTAAATTTTCACTATTTGCTGATGACATGATCCTATATCTACAATCTCCTGAAAATAACAACAAAGTTACTAGAACTAATAGATGAGTTCAGTAAAGTGGCGGGATACAAGATTAGTATGCAAAAATCAATAGCATTTCTATACAATATTGATGTACAATCTAAAGAGAAAATCGGGGGGGAAAATTCCTTTACAATAGTGATGAAAATAATAAAAAATTTAGGAATAAACCTAACCAAGGACATAAAGGACCTATAATCTGAAAACTACAAAGTATTGCTTTATTTTTCATGGATTGGAAGACTAGATATCATTAAGATGTCAATTCTACCCAAACTGATTTACGAATTCAAGGCAATCCTCCAAAAAATCCCAACAAACTTTTTCGCAGAAAAAAAAATTATCACATTTATTTGGAAGGTTAAGAGGCCCCAAATAGCCAAAAAGATCTTAAAAAAGAAGATGAAGATGAAGGACTCTCACTTTCAGACTTTAAAACTTATTACCTAGCTACAGTGGTAGAAACAGCAGGCTACTGACATAAAGACAGGCGCATTGACCAATGGAAACAAATCAAGAACTCAGAAATAAGACACTCACAGTCAAGTGATTTTTGACAAGGTGGTCAAGCACTCCCAGCTGGCCCAGAGCAGTCTATTCAATAAATGGTGCTGAGAGAACTGAATAGCCATATTCAGAGGAAAGAAAGAAGACCCTATCTCACACCTTATACAAAAATTAACTCAAAATGGACTAAGAACCTAAATATAAAAGAGACAACCATAAAATTCCTAGAACAAAATGTAGGAAAACATCTTCAAAATATTGTGTGATATGTGGTAGTTTCTTAAAGCTTACACCCAAAGCACGAGCCACAAAAGAAAAAACAGATAAATGGGACCTTCTCAAAATTCAACACTTGTACCTCAAAGGACTTTATCAGAAGGGTAAAAAGGCAGCTGACTCAATGGGAGAAAATATTTGGCAATCACATATCTGATAAGGGTTTAATATCCATGATATACAAAAAGATCATACAGCTCAACCATAAAAAGACAAACTACCAGATTAAAAAGTGTGCAAAAGACAATTGTCCAAAGAAAAAATACAAATGGTGAAGAAACGCATGAAAAAATGTTCAACATCACTAGTGATTAGGGAAACACAAATCAAAACTACAATGAGATATCATTTCACATCTATGAACTGGCTGCTATTAAAGTCAGACAACTGGAAATGTTAGAGAGGATGTGAAGAGATAGGAACACTTACTCACTGTTTTGGAAATGTAGAATGGTACAGCCACCATGGAAGATTGTATGGCAGTTCCTAAGAAAGTTGAATATAGACTTGCATTGTGACCTGGCAATATGACTGCTAGGTTAGATACCCAGAGGAACTGCGAAAAGAACACAAACAGACATCTGCATACCAATGTTCAAAGCAGCATTATTCACGATTGCTAAAAGATGGAAGCAGCCCAGGTGTCCATCAACTAATGATTGGATAAACAATTGTGGTGTTTCTTATATCAAGAAATGAAGTCATGAAGTATGTGACAACATGGATGAATTTGGAACACATTATGTTGAGTGAAGCAAGTCAGACACAAAAAGACAAATACTGTATGATTGTGCTATTATGAACTAAATATACTCTATAAAATCATGGAGTTAATAATTAGAATATAGGTCACCAGAAAATAGAAGGAGGGTAGAGAATGGAAAGCTGAGGGTTAATCTATGCAGAATTGTTAAAAAGTTAGTTTGTAAATCTTTGGAAATGAATAGAAATGGTTAAAGCTTATCATGGTGTTTGTAACTAGCAGTGCCATTGTATGGTAGGAAAGTAGTTGGAAAGGAAGGTCCAAGGTCATGTATATTACTAGAAGGAATGCTAAAAACTGTAACATAGGACTGTATAAGATAATAAAACCTCATGTAAAACACAAATATGGGTGATATTTCATACACAAGACTGTTTTCATAAAATATAAATAGAAATACACCCAAGAGAAGGAAAAAGAATAGCAGATATGTATGGCAAGCAAGGCATAGAGAGATTGAGAGGAGATGAGTTTTGTTTGTTTTTTGTTTATTATTATTATTGGAATAATTAAAGTGCTCTGGGGGTGACTGGGGTGATGAATGCACAAACATGATTACACTGAATACCACTGATTGTACTCTTTGAATGGATTTATGCTTTATTAATAGGAATCAATAAAATTGAAAAAGGAAAAAAAATGCTTTCAGTTCCAAGGCCATGAAAAGTCCATGTCAAGACACCATAATAGGTGCTTTCCCACCGAAGTCAGCTACTGTCGATTCAGTTGTCTGGGCACGTGGCAAAGCAAGGTGGCCGCCGATCTCTGCTGAGGTCTCGGCCTTCCC
Organism: Dasypus novemcinctus; assembly: GCF_030445035.2. Classification (NCBI taxonomy): domain Eukaryota; kingdom Metazoa; phylum Chordata; class Mammalia; order Cingulata; family Dasypodidae; genus Dasypus; species Dasypus novemcinctus. The sequence goes on along the minus strand of NC_080686.1, from coordinate 67,808,621 downwards.
CTCTGGGCTCGCCACTTCTCAGAGCACTGCTCCCAGAGTTCAGCTGTGAGCAACCAGACATAGGGCTGGTCTCTTTCTGGGTCTCCTCCGTGAGTTTTGACTGCTTTACTTTCCTCCTGAGTTCAGCTGTAAGCTATCAGGCATATAGTAGGACTCGTCTTCTCTTGAGCTGCTCCATGGGCCCAGCCTCTTGGAGGCAGGGGCTTTATGCTTAAGCAATCCTCTAGTCCTCTCTCATGCGGCAGGATAAAAAAAAAACGGCAGCTTCCTTTTCCTGTGTCTCTGTCTGTCTCTATCTGTGTCTCCATTTATATCAGACCCAGCAAGAGGGCTGAGACTCAACCTGGGTCATGCCTCACTGACATAATCCAATCAAAAACCCTAAATTGATCTTATCAAGTAATTCAATCAAAGGTCCTTCAACAGAATTTAAAGTAATCAAAGGGTATCACAACCACAGGAATAGATTAGTTTAAAAACATAATCTTTCTCATTTTGGATTCATAAAATAATCTCAAACTGCCAAGGGCCCCCTGGCCACTCTCAGTTTCTGCCTCCTGTCAAAGGTAGCTATTATCCTGACTTCTAACTACATAAATAATATTTGCCTAGTTTTCAATTTTACATAAAGAGAATTATATATTATATACTGTTTTGAATCTGGCTTTGTTTGCTCCACAAATGTTGATGAGATTCACCCATGTTACTTCCTATAGTTGTACTATATTCATTGACATTGCTATCTAGTGTTCCATTTTATGAACATATCACAGTATAGTTATCCATTATATCATTGATGGACATTTGAATTGTTTAAAGTTTGGGGGCATTATTAAAGTGCTGCTACAAATATTCCTATACCTTTGATGAAGAATTATATGGATTTCTATTGGATACATACCTAGGGGAAATTCCAGTTCAGAATAAATATTTAGTAAATATTGCCAAATCATTTTCCAATGTAAAATTTACACACCTAAATTGTCCAATTTACACACCTACCAGCAGCTCAACAATTTCACAAGTCCCTGTTATTGTCTGTCATGCTTAATTTGGGACATTGGTAAGAATGCAGTGATACTGAATTGTGGTTTTAATTTGCATTTTCCTGATAACTAACAAGGTTAAGCATCTTTCATATATTTATTGACCACTTGATATCCTCATTTGTGAAGTGTCTGTTCATGCTTATGCTTATTTCCTATTAGAATGTTTGTGTTCTTATTATTGATTTGTAGAGTTCTTTTTATTATATGAGCCATAGCCCTTTGTCAGATATACACAATGCAAATACTTTCTGCCACCTTGTAACTTGCTTTTACACTCACTTAATGGTGTCTTTTGATAAAGACAAAGTCTTAATTTGAATGTAATCTAGTTAATTAGTGGTTTTCTTTAAGATTAGAGCTTTTTAAGTCAGTCTAATAAATATTTTCCCAACCAAAGCTCATAAAGAGTCTCCTACATTATCTTTTAGTAACTTCATTATAATATATTTCCCGGGGTACATCTACACTCCAACTGGGGTTGAGTTTTGATATGGTATGGCATAAGGAGAATCAAGATCTTTTCCCAATGTGGAAGTCAAAATGATCCAGAAAATTTATTTAGAAGACTATCCCCTCCAGAGCCCTGGAGTAGTCAAAGCCGGTTCTCAGTCCCATTCGGCACCCACCCGCCTCCTCCTTCCTCTCAACATGACAGATGCCGCTGTGTCCTTCGCCAAGGACTTCCTGGCAGGTGGAGTGGCCGCGGCCATCTCCAAGACCACTGTAGCGCCCATTGAGCGAGTCAAGCTGCTGCTGCAGGTGCAGCATGCCAGCAAGCAAATCACTGCAGATAAGCAGTACAAGGGCATCATAGACTGTGTGGTTCATATCCCCAAGGAGCAGGGAATCCTGTCCTTCTGGCGCGGTAACCTGGCCAATGTCATCAGATACTTCCCCATCCAGGCGCTCAACTTTGCCTTCAAAGATAAATACAAGCAGATCTTCCTGGGTGGCGTCGATAAGAGGACCCAGTTCTGGCGCTACTTGGCAGGGAATCTGGCATCTGGTGGTGCCGCTGGGGCTACGTTTCGTGTACCCTCTCGATTTTGCCCGTACCCGTCTAGCAGCGGATGTGGGGAAAGCCGGAGTGGAAAGGGAATTCAGAGGCCTCGGTGACTGCCTGTTTAAAATCTACAGATCCGATGGGATTAAGGGCCTGTACCAAGGCTTTAATGTGTCGGTACAGGGTATCATCATCTACCGAGCTACCTATTTCGGTATCTATGACACCGCGAAGGGAATGCTTCCAGATCCCAAGAATACTCACATCTTCATCAGCTGGATGATGCACAGTCCGTCACGGCTGTGGCTGGGTTGACTTCCTATCCATTTGACACTGTCCGTCACCGCATGATGATGCAGTCAGGGTGTAAAGGAATTGATATCATGTACAAAGACACGATCGACTGCTGGAGGAAGATGGCTCATGATGAAGGACCCAAAGCTTTTTTCAAGGGTGCATGGTCCAATGTTCTCAGAGGCATGGGTGGTGCTTTTGTGCTTGTCTTATATGATGAAATCAAGAAGTTCACATAAGTTATTTTCTAGTGCGTCTACCCCCTTACCCCGGTGAACTGGCATGTTGTATTATATAACATATCTTGAGCATTCTGGACAGTTGGCTGTCTATTTATCAATGGCAACTATCTACTGCTTGAAAATGGGAAGCAATAATATTCATCTGACCAGTTTTCTCTTAAAGCCATTTCCATGATGATGATGATAATGATGATGATGGGACTCAATTATATTTTTTATTTTAGTCATTCCTAATAATAAATTTGAAGAAATAAAAATATCTGAAATACAAAAAAAACCTATCCCTTCTCCACTGTAATGCAGTGTCTACTTTATTGTAATTGTCACTTAGAAAATAAATTTTCATATTTTAAGAGTTCTTTAGAATTATTTTTTCACTTTAAAGATTTTATTGTGATAAAATTCATATATAACATGAACACTTCATTCCTTTTTTTTGTCTTGTAATCTTTTATTGCACACTGAGCATTTTAATATTTTAAATGTGCTAACCCTGGAATTTAGCCCCTGAACTGCATAATCCTTATTTTTTATCCAGCTAGAGATATGACAGAAATTTCTTTAAGTGCCAGGAGCTAACACAAAGAAGCCAATGCAAAAAAAAGATACCATTCACAGTCTTCACAAATTGACTCTGTGTTGGCTGCTGCTCTCCTTCAGAGTTTAGTCTTCTTTTCAAGAATATTCATCTGAGGAGACAGCATAGGGTCTTCTCTGTCTTTTCTGAGCATGTGTGTTGTCCTAGACATGTGTTCATGGCCTAAGGAATTCCCTCACTTATAAGGATTCAAATGCCCCCTCTACTCCTATGAAATAGACTTTCCCCCTCCTGGGTATTCTGTTGTATGTCTTGAAGCCAGTAATCCTTTGCCCCAGGCCACTTTTATTTGATTGTTTCTTATACTGCTTTAGTTGTCTGCAATTTGTTTCCATGGGCAGGACAAGTTCTGAAATGGCAAGTCAGAGACAAGTATCTTGGTTCAGTCTTTCAGGCTGCTACCCAATAGATTTGCCCTGACACGCAGGCACCTGAGTATGCATATAAGGATTACTCGGCTACCTCCAGAACAGAACCAGGGACCCAGAACTGGAGTACCTGCTGGCTCCACACTGCACCAGGGAGGGTTTGGGGAAGGGGTCATCAAAGGTACCACAAGTGCTTCTCCCACCATTTTTAAGTTGCATTGTCCTGATTCAATACTCTCCCATTTCCTGCAACACTTTAACTTTTTCCTGGAATTCTGAGGATGAAGTCTCTGCCAGCTTTCACTAGATTTTGTGCATGAGTGGAAACTTAAGAGTACCTTATGCCTCCGTCTTGTTTGACTGGACACTCAGCCAATTTTGTTTTGCCTTTAATGCTGTTTTCTTTCAATTTCTAAGCAGATTCTCATCTAATCTTTGAAGCCATGGGAGATAGATAAAAGTAATTATTACTACTTCACTGTGCTCCTTTGTGGGCATTTAAACCTTTGAATTAGTCCTCTTGGACAGTTACGATTTTTCTTCAATTTCAGTTATGTAGAAGTAGCAGTTAGTCTGGTTATAAAAATCATGGAAGATCTGGAGGATATTTTTAATACATGTGGCTGATTTTCTTGCAGTAGAGATATAATTTTGTTTCTTAGTAATCTTGGTTTTCATTAATTCTCTCCTTTGACATTCTTCCTAAATTTCTTCAACAGCTCTAAATGGCATTTTATATGCACAGGCAGCAGAATGTTGAGAATCACATTTGTGTCTACTGATTTACCTGCCCTCAAAAGTTGAGTCCTTGCAAAACTGCTTATTCTCATATTAAAATTCTCATGTAACATTTGGATTCACCCATCACTGATTGATTTTCAATTTTTCCCATCCCTCCCATCTCCAACCCTCCCCCAAAAAATGCTATTAAAAAAGAAAACATCCCATTAGAATGAGAAGCTCTACATAAACCAAAATAACATATACTTATGTGGCCCAAAGTACAAATCAATGACCAAACAGGTTTGCATTGGAATTCCCAAAATCAATTCTAGGGTAGACCAGGTTTCTCTTATAATAAAATGTCCAAGACTAAGATTAGTGAAGACACCCAAAGACTGTACTAGATTCCAGGGTAGATCATCTGGTTATACCTGGTGAAGTTGTAGCACCTCATAACTAACTTCATACTTCATAACTGAGGCAAGCAACAGCTACTCCAAACCTCCCAATTGTTCTCTGATAGCACAAATAGTAGGAAATAAACGGTTCAAAAATGTTGGCAGGAAAGTGAGTATGTAATTGACCAGGGGCAGACTTTCATAGAAGCTAAGACACTTCAAGGGTAAAACTGACCTCCTTTTTGGAAATTGTGTTTAACCTTCAGTTGACAAGTAAGTCACTAAAGAACATTTCTGATTCAGTCTCTGCTGTCCAGCATCTTTCATCATGCTAGAAAGAGTTGGGACAAAGGAATTGTTGCTCTGCAGGAAGGACAACACAAGGTAAAATACAAAAGAGATAAAGTTGATCACCAGCATCTCCTCACTTCCTCCTTAAGCCTTTCCAGAGCTATATGGTGTCTGGATCTCATTTTATCTTTCTTCTTTGTGACAATTCAAAAGGAATTGAGCATAAATTAATGTCATCATGCAAACAAAGGAGATCACTAATAATGGACTATTAGGCAACAGTGAGAACACTTTTAGCATGTAGAGTAATTTTTGAACTCTACTCTGATCATACTACATAGGAAACCTCAATGACAATAACTCTGCTGGCCTGGAAAATATTGGAGACCAAAACCTTTAAGAAGTCTATAATCCTTATCTCCTAATCTCCTACTCGCAGTTCTAGGTTGTTCCACTTGCCACAGCTGTGCTTCTTAATCTTGGTAGGAAGGAGGACAGCTGAAGACTGGATGTACCCAGTTGATAAACATAGACATATAACAGCAAAAGGATTTGCTTCCCCGATTGTGCAGAATAGAACAACACTGGCTTTTTTTCACTGGGATGCAAATGAATCTTAGTAGCCTTTTTTTCTGTAGGCTAATAAACAGGTTCAGTTATTCTTGTGCAATGATTCCAATATTTATAAAGTACTTAGCAAAGTGCCTTCTTAAGTATTTTCTTATTTGATCTTCCCACAACTCTGAGAAAGAGAACAATCTTTGTATCTCTATCCCCACGTCTGAGATTGACAGTCTCATGTCTGTACAATAGTCTGCAGATAAATCAGGACTCGGCCCAAATCTTCTGGCTTCAAGCCCATTGGTACTTCCACCATATCACTGTCTCTTTGATTTGTGGAAAAGCATAAGAAACTCAGTATATTTGCACCTCTATCTATGAATCTGAGGTTTGATCACATCCTGAAATCTGTGGCAACAGCTATCTCATTATATGATTTTATAAGCCTGGCATTAGAAATTACCTTTTTCAACAACTCTTTGCAAACTAAGGTCATGTGCCGTCACACTCCTCCTTTCCATTTCCATTCTTTTATGCCCAATTCAGTTCACTTGATCTCTCTTCCTTTTCTTTCTATTAAAATAAAACACACAGATCAGTTGTTTCCTTTATCTGGGAAAGGTTAAAATGCAAAACTAAAAAGACAAATGAAATAAAACAAGGGAGAAGTTAGTAAGAAAATCTTTTTTTATCACCAACATCTGAAAAGGGACTGCTTTTATGATAAAGCTACTCTAAATAACCTCTTTAAAATATTTGCAAACAGTAGTAAAGGTTATGTTAGTGAAAGAGTGTAAGTAGGAGTCAAATCCCAGGAAAAATATGGTTGTTGAGTTTGATGAGCCATCTTTGCTTTATTGAAAATTCTGACTTAGCTAAGGACTAGTACAGAAAACAATTATAGCTTCTCTCCTAGAAAAATAGCTAGAGGATAGGCAGAAACAGGGTGGGAAAAAATCTTCTAGGGTTTAGAACACCAGGGAAAGGCTGGACACCACCTAGAGAAGAGAGGGCAAAGGAAAAGAATTGCAAAGGAAAAACTGTGAGTTAAAAGCCACAGCTGCAAATTCTGGCACCCTCCCAAAAACTATAGAAACTTTTGAATTCTCAGGCCTTAGGGCCTTTGGCTACAGACAAAGTGGGCCCCAGGGAGCTACCTCTGGAGGACAGCCTAAGGTTAACTCAGAGTTTGACCCACAAATTTATTCTACTGTATCCCATAAGCCCTTCCAGGCTGGGTGGGGCTATCATTGTTTGTCTTGGGAGCCCTCAAGGGACTAAAGAGATCTCTCAATCTCACTCTTTACTGACCAAGACTGGTTGTTAAAGACTCAGGGGGTGTGGAATTACTTCCTACCCAGGAAAAGGGAAGAGGCTGTCAGCAAAGGTTGGAGAACTGCCCCTGAGAAAGTTTGAATTACAAGACTCTTAGTCTCCAGGCAGGAATTTCTGCCACATTCATCTGGTCCATGATGCAGCAAATGCAAGCTCACCAGGCATTGAACCAAGAGGGCTGTCAAAGAGCACCATCTATTGGCAGACTAGAGAAGTGCACAGGAGAAAATAAAAGGTAAATAAGTAAGAGGGGTTTTTTCCAGCCTTACAGACTCTATCCTCAAGGCCCTAGGAAGAGGGTCTGCAACCCATTACTGTGCCCAGGGCCCAGATTTGAGCAACAAACAGGGACAATCCTAAAGACCTAGTACAGGGTGAACCAAGAATCAAAGAACAACTGTTACACACACCTCCTGCCATTAAAACCCTACAAAAAAAGAGAGAAATTGAGCATCTGAGCAAACTCACCACCCTGATCAGATGCCTAGACATCAGCAAAAAACTAGAAGCCATACTAAGAAAATGGAAGAAATGGCCCAAGAAAAGGAATATATCAAAGCCCCAAAAGAAATGTAGGATTTGTGGCAACTAATCAATGAGATGCATACAAATTTCCAAGGTCACATTAATGAGTTAAAAGACAATATGGCTAAAGAGATAAAGGGCCTCAAGAAGATATTGAAAAACCACAAAGAAGAATTTGAAAAACTGAATAAGAAAGTTACAGAACTCATGGGAGTGAACGACATGATAGGTGAGATCAAAAACACAGTGGAGGCATGCAACAGCAGACTCAAAATAATAGAAGAAAGAATAAGTGATACAGAAGACAAAATAGCTGAAATTGAAGAAGGAAAGGAACAAAGAGAGGAAAGAATTTTTTAAAACATAGAGCAGGGACTCAGGGAGTTGAACAACAATATATGTATCATGGGAGTTCTGAGGGAGAAGAGAAGGGGGAAATGGCAGAAAGATTATTTGAGGAAATAGCTGACAATTTCCCAACTTTCACAAAAGAAATTAACTTACATGTCCAAGAAGTGTAGCAAACCCAATCGGAATAAATCCAAATAGGCCTACTCCAAGACACATACTATTCAGAATGTCAAATGTCAAAGATAAAGAGAAAATTCTGAGAGCAGCAAGGGAGAAGCAAACCATCACACATAAGGGATGCCCAGTAAGACTTAGTGTGGATTTCTCATCAGAAACCATGGAGGCAAGAAGGCAGTGGTATAATACAATCAGGTTACTAAAAGAGAAAAACTGCCAGCCAAGAATTCTTTATCCAACAAAACTGGCCTTCAAATATGAAGGTGAGTTTAAAACATTCACAAATAAACAGAAACTAAGAGAGTTTATAAAAAGGAATCAACCTTTGCAGGAAATATTAAAGGAAGCCTTACAGCCTGAAGGAAAAAGACAGGAGAGGGAGACTTGGAGGAGAGTACAAAAGGCAAGAATAGCAGGAAGGGTAACCAAGAATAAAAAGACAAATGAAAATAAGATATGACATATGAAAACAAAAGAATAAAATGGTGGATGTAAATAATGCATTTACAGTAATATCATTGAATGTGAATGGATTAAACTCCTCAGTCAAAAGATATAGGCTGATAGAATGGATTTAAAAAGCATTAGCCATATATATGCTGCTTATAAGAGACCAAGGATATAAACTGGCTGAAAGTAAAAGGTTGGAAAAAGAAATTCCATGCAAATAGGAACCAAAACAGAGCAGGGTTAGCTATACTAATAGCAGACAAAATAGACTTTAAAGATGTATTTTTTTATTTCTCTCCCCTCCCCCCCAGTTGTCTGCTGTCTGTGTCCATTCATTGTGTGTTCTGTGTCCACTTGCATTCTTGTTGGTGGCACCAGGAATCTGTGTCTCTTTTTGTTGTGTTATCTTGCTGCATCAGCTCTCCATGTGAGCGGCACCACTCCTGAGCAGGCTGCACTTTTTTCATGTGGGGCGGCTCTCCATACAGGGTGCACTCCTTGTTCATGGGGCTCCCCTACATGGGGGACACCCCTGTATGGCACGGCACTCCTTGTGCACATCAGCACTGCTCATGGGCCAGCTTACCACACAAGTCAGGAGACCCTGGGTTTGAATCCTGGACCTCCCATGTGGTAGGGGGACACTCTTATCAGTTGAGCTAAATCTACTTCCCATCAGACAAAACAGACTTTAAATGCAAGAAAGATTTGAGAACTACAGAAGGTCATTATATATTTAAAAAAAGGGACAATCCACCAAGAAGAAATAACAGTCATAAATATCTATGCATCTAACCAAGTTACCCCAAAATTCATGGGGCAAACTCTGGCAAAACCTAAGGGAGAAATAGACATCTCTACAATAGTAGTTGGAAACTTCCAATAATAGTTGGAAACCTCAACACACCATTGATATCATTAACTAGAACAATTAGACAGAAGATCAGCAAGGAAAAAGAGAACTTGAACAGTATGATAAATGAGCTAGACCTAACAGACATATACAGAAGTTTGCACCCAAACTCAGCAGGTTATAAATTCTTCTCAAGTGTCCATGGATCTTTCTCCAGGATAGAACACATCTCAGGTCACAAAGTAGCTCTAAATAAATATTAAAAGTTTGAAATTATACAAAGCACCTTCTCAAATCATAATGGAATGAAACTGGAGATCAATAATAGACAGAAAAGAAGTAAATTCACAAATGTGTGGAGGTTAAACAACACACTTCTAAATAATCAATGGGTCAAAGAAGAAATTGCAATTGAAATCGGTAAATACACTGAAATGAATGAAAACAAGAACACAACTTACCAAAACTTATGGGATAGAGTGATGACAGTTTTGAGAGGAAAATTTATAACCCTTAATGCCTATATTAAAAATGAAGAAAGAGCTAAAATCAAAGATCTAACTGAACAACTGGCGAAATTAGAAAAAGAAGAGCAAACCATTCCCAAAGCACACAATAATAAAGATGACAGCAGAAATAAATGAAATTGAGAACAAAAAAAAAAAAAAAACAATAGAGAAAATCAACAAAACCAAAAGCTGGTTCTTTAAGAAGATCAATCAATAAAATTGACAAACTCCTAGCTAGACAAACAAAGAAAAAAAGAGAGTAGATGCAAATAAATAAAATCAGAAGTGAAAGAGGGGATGTTACAACTGACGCCATAGAAATAAAAAGAATCATAAGAGGATATTATGAGAAAATGTATGCCAACAAATTAGACAACCTAGATGAAATGGACAAATTCCTAGAAATGCACAAAAAACCTACACTGAAATACTACAAGAAATACGAGAACTTAACAAAACAATCACATTTAAGGAGATTGAATTTGTCATAAAAAATCTCCCAGCAAAGAAAAGTACAGGAGCAAATGGCTTCATAGGTGAATTCTACCATGCATTTTGAGAAGATTTAACACAAATCCTGTTAAACTCTTGCAAAAAAAAAAAAAATTGAAGAAGAGGGAAAATTACCCAACACATTTTATGAAGCTAACATAGATCAATATCTCTCATTAATATAGATGCAACATTTCTCAACAAAATGCTTGCAAATAGAATCCAACAGCATATCAAAATACTTAACTATCACAACCAAGTGACATTTTATTCCTGGTCTGTAAGGGTGGTTCAACAATCAGTCAATGTAGTATACCACATGAACAAATTGAAGGGAAAAAAAACACATGTCATTTCAGTCAATGCAGGAAAGGCATTTGACAAAATCCAGCATCCTTTCTTGATAAAAACACTTCAAAAAATAGGAATAGAAGGAAAATTCCTCAATATGATAGAAGGCATATATTAAAAAACCATAGCCAGCATCATACTCAATCGAAAAAAGTTGAAAGTTTTCCCTCTACAATCAGAAACAAGGCAAGGATCCCCACTGCCACCACTGTTACTCAACATTGTACTAGAAGTTCTAGCTAGAGTGATTAGACAAGGAAAATAAAATAAAATAAAAGGCATCCAAAATGGAAAAGAGGAAGTAAAACTCTTACTATTTACAGATAACATGATCCAAATTTAGAAAATTCTGAAATGTCTACAACAAAGCTACTTAAACTAATAAATGAGTTCAGTAAAATGGCAGGCTATAAGATAAACATGCCAAAGCCAGTCATGTTTCTGTACACTAGTCATGGACAATCTGAGGAGGAAATCAGAGGGAAAAATTCATTTACATTAGCAAACAAAAGACTCATATATCTAGGAATCAATTTAACAAAGAAGTACAGGACCTCTATGCAGAAAACTACAAAATGACACTAAAAGAAATCAGTGAAGGCCTAAACAAATGGAAAGACATTCCATGTTCATGGATTGGAAGAATAAATATTGTAGAGATGTCATTCCTACGCAAACTAATCTATAGATTCAATGCAATACCAACCAAAATTTCAACAGTCTACTTTACAGAAATAGAAAAGGCAATTACCAAATTCATTTGGAAGGGACCATGCACCTAAATAGCCAAAAGCATTCTAAAATAAGAAAGAAGAGCAACATGGGAAGAATTTCACTACCTAATCTTGAAACTTATTACAAAGCTACAGTGGTCAAACAGCATGATACTAGCATTAAGATAGATATGCCATTCAGTGAAATAGAATTGAGAGTCCAGAAATAAACCCTTACCTTTATGGCCAACTGGTTTTTTAGAAACCTACCAAGTCCATGTTGATGGGACAAAACAGTCTCTTCAACAAAAGGTACTGGGAGAACTGGATAGCCATAAGCAAAGGAATGAAAGAGGATCCCTATCTCACTCCCTATACAAGAATTAACTCAAAATGGATCAAAGACCTAAATAAAAAAGCCAGGACCATAGAACTACTAGAAACATCTTAAAGACCTTGTGGTAGGTAGTGGTGTCTTGGACTTACCCCCAAAGATGCAAAACAAAAGGAAAAAAAGTAGATAAAAGGGACCTCCTCAAAATTAAACACTTTTGCACCTCATAGGACTTTGTCAAAAGGATGAAAAGGCAGCTGACAATGGAAGGAAACATTTGGAAATCACATGTCTAATAAGAATTTAATATCCATAATATATAAACATGCTACAATTCAAAAATAAAAAGACAAATAACATGGTTGAAAAATGGGCCAACGACTTGAATAGACATTAGTCCAAAGAAGAAATACAAACGTCAGAAAAACACATGGAAAAATGCTCAACTCACTAAATTAGGGAAATGCAAATTAAAACTATAATGAGATATCATGTCCTATCTATCAGAATGGTCACTATTAAAAAGACAGAGAACTACAAGTGTAGGAGAGAATGTGGAGAGATAGGAACACTTATTGACTATTGGTAGGAATGCAGAATGGTACAGTCACTGTGGAGGACTGTTTGGTAGTTCCTAAAGAAGTTGAATATAGATTTGCCACATGACCCTGCAATACCACTACTGGATATATACTCAGAAGACCTAAGAGCAGCGACGTGAACAAACATCTGCACATTGATGTTCATAGTAGTATTATTCACAATTGCCAAAAGTTGGAAACAACTCAGGTGTCCATCAACTGATGAATGGATAAATAAACTGTGGTGCATTCACACAATGGAATATTATGCAGCTGTAAGAAGAAATGAAGTCAAGTATATGACAGCATGAATGAACCAGGAGGGCATTATGCTGAGTGAAGAAAACCAGACACAGAAGGACAAATACTGTATGATTTCATTGCTATGAACTAAATATGTTGTATAATCTCATGGAGTTACTAACTTGAATATGGGTCACCAGAAAATAGGATGAATTTAGAGAATGGAAAGCTAAGGGTTAACTAGTGCAGAATTGGTAAAAAAAAAAAAAAAAAAAGATGTATTAATCTTTGGAAATGAATAAAAAAGGGGAAAGCCCAACAAAATGTTTGTAACTAGCAGTACTATTATGTGGGTATGAAAATGGTTTAAAGGGAAAGTCTAAGGTCATGTATATTACTAAAAGGAAAGCTAAAAAATGTAACATGGAACCCTATAGCACAGTAAAACCACATGTGAAATATGAATATGGGTAAAACTGCATATATAAGACCATTTTTCTTTGAAGCTGAACAAACATATGTTAATACTATAAAATGTTAATATCAGACAAAAAAAATTATGCTAAGTGAGAGAAACCAGACACAAAGTACAGCATATAATACGATGCCATATTTATAAAATGTCACTCTAAGTCAATTTATAAAGGTGAAATTAGATTAGTGGTTATGTAGGGCTGTGGAAGGAATGCTTAGGGGTGTGGAGATTTTCTTTTTGGAGTAACAAAATTGTTCTAAAATTTTTCGTGTGATGAATGCACTTTGTGAGAATACTAAAAGCAATTGATTATACATTTTGGATAGATTGTATGATATGTGAATATATTTTAGTAAAACTGCTGAACAAATAAATAAATAAATAATTGTACAATAGCCAGAAATAGCAACTATGTACAACAGGGAAAGCATAGAGAGATTGAGAGGTGAGACATTTTCTTGTTTGTTTGTCTCTTTGCCTGTATTTCTTTTTTCACTATTATTATTGTTATTAAAATAACGAAAATGCTCTAATAGTTGTGGGTGAAACAAAAGACTCACTCCTCAAAGATGGCGCTGAAGTGCTCAAGTAAACAACCTGTGAGCCCGCCTAAACTGCCCCTGTCCTCAGTAACAAAATCTCTGGAGCCAATCAGCCTTATCAAATAAACATAACCAATCCAGTTCTTACACACCATCCAACCTCCCCTCACTCACCCATATATACCACTGTACTTTTTCAATAAACCAGACCTGTGCCACGAGCCTGTGTCCCCGGAGTGTTCACTGTGTGTGGTTCCTCAGCTCCGGTGCACTCATCCAGGCTGGGTACACCGAGGGGAGAAGCACGGTAACAACAACAAATAGTGATTGAGTGATGAACACACGACTACATGATTATACCAAATACCATTAATTGTACACTTTGGATGAATTGTATGCTTTATTAATATGCATTAATAAAATTTACTTGTTTTAAAGAAAGGATAATGACAAAAAAAGAAAATGAGTATATTCTAATCATTGGCCAAGTGAATGCATAGTATAAAACAGTGAACAAAAAAGATAAAATTCTCACCCACAGACAGACAATAAACCATAAAACAATGAATAATCCAATTTTATGGTGTGTTAGTACTGTGGAAAAAAGAAAAAGTAGAGCAGGATATGGGAAATTAGGAGAAACAGAGTGTAGGCTTATGATTTTAAACAGAACCATAAGGTAGGCCTTATTAAGACGGTGCCATGGGGAAGCGGACTTGGCTCAATGGATAGAGTGTCCACCTACCACATGGGAGGCCTATGGTTCAAACCCAGGGCTTCCTTGACCTGTACATAACTGGCCCATGCTCAGTGCTGATGCAGGCAAGGAGTGCCCTGCCACGCAGGGGTGTCGCCACATAGGGGAGCTCCACATGCAAGGAGTGTGCCCTGTAAGGAGAGCCGCCCAGTGCGAAAGGAAGTTCAGCTCGCCCAGGAATGGTGCTGCACACACGGAGAGCTGACACAAGAAAAAGAAGCACCGATTCCTGTTGCCACTGACAAGAATATAAGCAGACACAGAAAAACACACAGCAAATGGACACAGAGAACAGACAACTGGATCGGCGGGGTTCGGGGGGAGAAATAAATAAAAATTTAAAAAATTAAAGAAGGTGCCCTGTATGCAAAGACTGGGAGAAGGGGAGGAGGACAAGCCAGCACAAAGACCATGAGGCAGGAATGTATCTGCACTTTTGAAGAATCGCAAAGAGATTTGTATGGCTGGAGTGAAGGAGAGCTAGAGGAAGACTAGCAGGAGACGAGGTTCAAGAGGTAAAGGGGGGCTGCTTTGGTTTGGGCCTTGGAAATCATTGTAAGGATTTGGCTTTCACTCTGAGTGAAGCCATGGGTGTCTGAGAAGAGGAGGGACACAGATGACTTGGATAACTCTGGCTGCTCTGTTGATAAAATCAGAGAGAAAGGAAAGGGTGAAATCAGGGAGCCTGGTTTGGATACTACTTTAGTTCACGAATTCTTAATCTTTTCATTTACAGTCTAGATAGTACTGATCGCACTGGTTTTTATTACTCCCTTTTTAATTCTTCATAGACGGTCTACCATCTGCCTTAGCATATGGAGGTACTTGGAATCTGGTGTACTCAGCTTTGAGGCTTCAGACAAAACCCCAAGACATGAATACCCTATTTCACTCACCTGGACAGGGCCCCTCCTCCTGGTCTGGATATCCCAAAGGATACCACTATCTGTGAGCCAGCTACAGGATTAACAAGGTGATTTCAGGGCCAGTAAATGTTACTGATCTCAGGCCATAATCACCAAGGCCCTGACTCCATCGCATTGTGTGCCTAGTACCAGGAACTGTGCTAGGGATATTTTGACCACAAAGGGAAAAATAGTCCCTAAAGCTTGAAGAGCTCACACATTAGTGGAAAAAACAGATCTGTAATAATAACTACAATACTGGGGGTGGGGGAGGGGATTGGTGAGTATAACAAGAGATGCATGAACCAAGTGCTATGGGAACAGAGAGGGCTGCTTCCTTCTGCCTAATCGGCAGAAGGGGATTCTCGAGAAGAAGCAGCGTTTGAACTATACCTTGAAAGTTGAGTAGGGATTGGATGAGTGGAGATGGGAAAATACGTTCCAAGCCAAGATACAGTTTGACCTCAAGCATAAAGACTGGGGATTATATAGTATGTTCAGGAACTGGAAAGGGGTCTGGTGAGCTGGTTTATGGTCTAAACAGGAGCTGATATATAATGAGGGGTGAGAGGGCAGATTATGGGGCTGAGACTGGAAAGTGTGCTGGGTCCAGATCATCGGGGGCTTCAACATAATGCCAAACAGTAGAGAATCAGCAGCAGTATTTAGGTCAGGAAGTGATAAAAATCATATTTCAGATTTAAGGATATTATCCAGAGAATAGAAGGTGGATAGAAAAGGGGAAAGAATCATAGAGTGGTAATTTTCAGAATAAAAGATAACAGGAACCTGTGCTAGGGCAGTGATTCAAGAAATGGAAAGGAGGGGGCAAGCCAAGGGGCATTTTGAGGGAGAATAAAAAAGAGGTGGGGTCTTGTTTCTGGTCCTGAGGAAAATAGCCCACAGCCTAAGGCGGCTTTAAGTTTAATGTTTTGGGAACAATATGAAAAGGGTTAGGGGAAAAGGTACATTCTTTAGAAATTTCTATTAATATGAAATTTTCCTTTCAGGCATCAGGCATGGATCGGTAGAGAAAGCATGGGCTCTGGAGTCAGGAGTAAATGATTCCCACACAGGGAAAAAAGGGCTGAGGCATGATTACCATGTAAATGATAGAGAAAAGAAGAGATGAAAATAGGCAACAGGATTGCTGGACAGTGATACCATTAACAACCTAATAAACACGGGAGAACTGGACCAGGGAAAAAGTCAAGTTTGCTGATCATAATTTTCTGCATATTAAAGTTTCCCTTTTCATTTAGTAAGTGGTTTTGTTTTTGTTTTTGTTTCTGACCATCAACATTTCTGTACAGCAAACAGATCATGCTACCAGAGATTGAATGTAAGAAATCAGATCGGAAGGGGCCAGCAGAAAGAGAAGGGAAAGCTGGGACGGTGCCGACGCTCAGAGGCCACATCCACGGCAATCAGGCAATGCCTGAGTGGCATCAGGGAAGTGTCCTGGGAGAGTGGAGCCAGGACTCCAGCACCCACGAGGCCAGGAAGAGCACCCTGACTTGCTGCCCTGGGGTCCTGGAACAGCGCCCCACACTCTGTGCCCTGGCCCAGGCTGCCCACCCATGCTGCAGAGTCCTGGAGCAGTAGGTGTTCCTGGAAGCTGAAACAAAAGTCGGGCATCCGGGGTGGCTCCTGCTATAGCCACTTTCTGTCATGCTTGCCATACATGGCATGCAGGCAAACAAATTTTTTGAACATTTTAAAACATATCAGCACATGAAGAAAGAAACAAA
This sequence comes from Dasypus novemcinctus, assembly GCF_030445035.2. Lineage (NCBI taxonomy): Eukaryota > Metazoa > Chordata > Mammalia > Cingulata > Dasypodidae > Dasypus > Dasypus novemcinctus. The sequence goes on along the minus strand of NC_080686.1, from coordinate 67,791,750 downwards.
ATTGTTTTTAAAATACAGAACAACAACTTCCCCTGATAGTGAATTTTAGGGAACGCGCAGAATAAGGCCAGAATGAATTCATGCCACGAAATCCCCTCACTGCCCTTCATTCCTCACCCTCCTCTCTGGAGAGAGAAGTGGAGGAGTCAGAGAGAGGGAGAAGCAGTACAGGGAGAGAAGGATGTGGGTGCATTAAAAAGGAGGTGGGAAGGCAAGTCGGAGAAGAGATGCAGAAAGAGGGAGGGGACAGCAGAGCAGCAGCCGTGCTAAGCCTAGCTAAAACACCAGAGCTAATTCTCCATGAAGATTTAAACGGAAGAAAGGGGAGAAATGAAAAAGAAGAGAGGGAGGGAAGGACCGAAGGAGGGAAAGAAGGAATGGAGGAAATTTCCACTAATATACTGTGCATGCAGGGGATGTGCACCTCTTGAAAAACTAACTTCAATTATTGATTCCTGTTCCTCATGCAACTGACCTCAAAAGTGTGCTCAGAGAGTGATGGAAGCGGAACCTGCACCTCCTTCTGAACAAGGCCTAAAATTAATAACAGGCGTTGCCTCCTTTATTTTCTGGTTTTAACAATGTGTTTCAAGCTGGTCGTTTCCCTTACGCATCTACCTCTTTTCTCAATTAGTCTGACAGCGTCAGCTTGCTCTTCTGCCCACCTCATCTTCTCCCCTTAATTGCTTCACAGAGCCTGCTCTTGGTCTTCTGGCTGATCCTGTGTCCCTGGGAACCATCCATTCCTGGATCACTTACAAGGTGAGAAGAGTTGTCAGACACATAAGGATCACCTTGCCCCAGCGTGCCTGATGGCTGTCTGTCCTTCCATAATCACAAATAGCTCGAGCTTCTAGCTTTGTGCCTTAGAAATTGAAAGACTCTCAAATTAAGTTATGCCTGTAAGCTTTGCCACCTAGGTTCCAGAAGGTAGAGACTCTGGGTTCTTAGTTCGCAGGCACCTCCGAGGAGGCCAGCAGAGCATGTGATGTAATGGGGACTAGGATGTTTCTTTGTGGCCAGGAGACCTGGCTGCAGGTCCTCGTTAAACCAAGCGTGAGCGGTTTCCTTCACCTTTCTCAGCTTCATCTCCTCATTTGTGAAGTTATGATGGTATTGAGGCTTTTGTTAGGATCAGACGTAAACGTGCTTTGCAAACTAAAAACGCTGTAACAGTGTTCTTACATTTTTTTTTCAGCAAAGTCTAGCATTCCTCAGGAGAGCCTCAAAAGACTGGGGAGGGATTATTGGACTGGCTTCCTAGTCACCTACCCCCAGTTCAAGTAACAAGTTCAGCTTTTATTAGATTAGTTGTATTCAGGTCAAAGAAAAATGATTCAATAACTTTTAAAAAATTGGAAAATTGCTGTAGCTCGCAAATTCTTTTTTCCCACGTTTTCTCTTTAGTACATACCTGGTTAAACCAAACCCCTCCCTCTCTCCTGCTCTATTTTTTTTTTAAAACGGGATGACAACCCCTCCTTAAATCCAGCCATTTCCCTTCTTTCTATGGGGCCCGTAGAGAGAGGAGAGGACAGTGATCCCCACCTCCTGTGAAGGGGCCTTCCGGTGCTCAAAGGTTCATTCAGTTGTCCTTCCGCTTTACCTCCTCTAGGCCGCAGCATCCCACTTCCTTCTTCTCTCCTCACAGGTGTTCTCTTCAAGTCCTTCAGCCGCTGTGCTTTCATGCTCACCGGCTCCCTCCCTGACGGAGTGAGCTGAGTGCTGCACCCATCCGGGCTTAGCTGGGCTGCCTTAAAACGGAAATGTCCAGGAGTGACCTTCAGACAGGTCTGAGAACCAAATGCTGGGGGGCAACCCAGAAGGAGGGTGAGTTTGTGAAGAGTAAGAGACCTGAGGGGCTGGCAAAACCAAAACGGGAAGGCGCTGCTGCATAAGCAGGGTCTCCGCCCTGACCACCACCTCCCACCTACGGGGCACTTCCCTGGCGCTGAGCAGGCCAAGAAGCTGCAAGTAACCTTGCCTCTGCCAGATGTCCCCCCACCCTGCCTTCCCTAAGAAAGGCACTGGATACAGCTGCAGTTTATTTTTTGGCATCCCTCACCTTCCTTTTCTACTCCCTTGATCACTTCCTCACCGTATGAAATTCATTTATATCAAAGGGGAAAGTGGCTTAATGAGAACCTCTCCTGAGAAGATTTGTGTTTTTTGAAAGGCAGCTCAGCCAAGCCTATGGTTAACATAAGGGACGCATCATGAAACATACCATATCAGGCCAGGGAGGGAGATGTTTGTCTGCAGAAATTCACAGCACAGTGCATTCTGCCAACTTTACACGGGCCTCAGGTGAAACCTGTACCTGACACAAACGACTTTGCTGAGAATTCCGTTTACATCTGAAGTTACATTCCCCAGGTCCCTCTCCTTAGAAATGCCCCATCCTGTCTTGAGCGGGTGGAAGGTGGGAGGAAGGATGACTGTTTCTATAGCCCCAGCCTGTCTCTCCTTTCCTGTCTCTGAATTGCACTGGGTTATAGTTAGAGAGGTGTAGCTTTTGAAAGCATATAATGAAGTGGTGACTGCAAAAGGGAAGGCTTGATTGCTACTTTAATGAGAGTGCCATTCTTCTAGTATGTAGCACTGCAGAAAGCATTTGAAGGAGTTACATGATCTTCCATCCAGAACAGAGGACAAAATAATTAACTCGCTTAGCCATCCGGCCTCCTCTGAAAAAGATTTAGATCGCTGGTCTTTGGGCATATTTATGGCCTATATTCCTTGAAATAGAGAGTTGTTATTTTTCCATGAGAATTGCAAACATCTTTATGTTTATTTTAAGCTGTCTATCCTCTGAATGTGTAATTCTTTAAGTATTAGTTATGGCTTATCTGGGACTTAAGAACAAGAAAGAGGTTACGACTGAGAAGTGCAGTAAATAATGTAATAGGTTAGCTCCAGCTGGGTAAAGAAATGGTAAAGCTAAAGAATTCAATTTAGTTTCGAACTCCCTCTGGGGCTCTGTAACCCTTCAGACCCTTTCAGGCAAGTTTCAGAATTCCAGCAGGGTTGAAGTGGGATATTTTAAAAAACATTTTCCTTGCATTAAACAGAGATGGGGTCCAAGATCCACAGGAGACAATCCAAGATTATACAATAGTTTTCCCACAAAGATTCGTCATCTTGAGCTACGTCTAAATCAATGCTCTCAATCTAAGAATCTCAAGAAGTCACCCCACACACTCACACACCAACTTTTTAGTATAGCCCACTGACCCATTTTCCATCATCAATGGAACTTAAAATTTTAATCTCATTTAATTATTTTCTGTAAAGTCTTGCTTGAACATGCCTCAAATGACCTAGATGCTGCTGTCACAATATACATTTCATTCATTATCTGGGAAATACCCAATACAGCAAATTGAGGACAAATGCAGAATTCTTTCAGGCAGTCTTCTGGAAGGAGAGAAGGGACGGTCCTGCCCCCCAGGCGTGGCACTGTAATTTGGCATCTACACTTCAAGCCTAGCTAAGTCACGCTGCCTTTCAAAGATGCCTGATGAAGTGGCCAGTAGTGGAACAAAACCAACGCTGCACTCCTGTACCTTGGATGTGGCTGTGACTGCGACTCTCAAGGAGAGCTATAAATGCAAATTTAAAGTGATAGACATTCTATGCTCTCAAGCACAAACACCCTATAATAAATAACCCACAGTACTGTAATAATGTTGGCACTGCTGTTTATGGCATACAAAATATGTTCGCATACATTCTCTTATTCAAACCTTTTAACAAACCCATGAGGGCAAATATTTGACCCCTATTTTACAAAGAGTTTTCCAAGGCCGAACAGCTATTGAACTATAAAGCTTGGATTGAATCCAATGGATTTTCATTCTGATTCTTGCTTTTGTGCTTCTTTTATTACTTTGCATTGCTTCCCAGTCTGGTTTTGCACTAATTGCCTCAAGAAATTTAGAGGTGGGGGGTGGGGGTGGGGAGATAGAATCATCTGCCATGCCACTAAGGGTAGAGTTAGCCAAAAGGGAAAAGACAGTTATCTGGATGTTGAAATCCATAAGGGACTGAAACAAGTTATATTTCTACATATTCAGAAGGATAAGTTGCCTAAATGAGTGATTCAATGACTGATAGGTGCTAGGGTTTCAATACAGATTAGGTGCTGGCAGAGAGGTCCAAATTCGATCGTCCATAATAAGATTAATGGTTTGGGCATTCTTTTTAGGACACACATTTTAAGATTCTGTAGGATTGCATGGTTAAAAACTTTCACTGAGTGGATATTAGGAGCTATTAATAGCATTGGATGATTCACAATGGACTAGCTAGATTCAAAGGAAATAAGGATCCTATAATTTATAATATGCAAGATAAAGCCAAACCTAGAAATTTCCACCAAATGCTAACCTACAGATTTTTACTGTTCAAGATTATTAAATTATTTCAGGTATCTATATTCCTAACAGGGAGTGTTAAGGTAAGTACTTTAAAAAAAATTTAAGTATATTATGCATACAGAAAATGGTATATATTATCATCATATAGCTCAATTAATTTTCACAGACTACATATCCTATAACGAGCACCCAGGTCAAGAACACCAGCAGCTCCCCAGAAGCCCACTCACTTTTCCCTCAATTCACAACCCTTCACCAAGCAGTAAAAGTAAATGCCCTTCTCTCTACAGCAAACTAAATTGTTAAAACACTTCATTTTGAAGCATTTCTCATCCGAGTGTAAGAGTAGGAGGAACTCAAATAATTACCAATTTACAGCAGACTGCTATAATAGCATTCCAGAAGATATAGCTGAAGCACATAAGAACTTTTTTCTAAGACGTTTTATTCTTCAGAGAGACCACAGGGGAGACACACATGCTGTATTTGGAGACAGTCAGGCCTGACATATGAATTTTCAACTTTTTCTCAAAAAGAATTCTTTTGTAAGATGATAAGCAAGAGTAAATATTTTCAGACCATTTCAAAAAATGCTTTTGAAATCCCTCCTATGTAAGTTTCGGTCAAGCTCTCCATTTCTATCCGTCTTCATTCTTTCTGTTAAAATCTTGATCTATTGTTCAGCACCAGGATTATTCCCCTGTCAAATCCAAAGCTGTACGTGTTGTTAGAAAAGTAGTTAGTATTCAAGGCACCAGGAGAAGCCCTTTCTAAATTAAATGAAATTTCAGTGTGGTTATATAATACCAAATCAGATTGTCTGATTTTAACAGAGATTTGGTTAAACTCAATTTTATATGTAATTTTCTATTTGTAGAAACTAATAGAAGGAAATTGTAATAGACATGAAAGAGAACAGGAATCGTATAGAGTTTGTCATATTCTGTTATGTATTAAAATGATAACACTGATTTCATGGTCCACTATTTCATTAAATTTCCCGCTGTCATTAATGCTTTTATAATTAAAATAACCTTAAACTTAATTCAGAACCTACTACATATTTACAACTTTTCCCTAATACTTGGCAATCAGATTTTTGAGGGTTTTCCCCTTAAAGGGATATGATTAGCCTTTGCACCAGAGCCTGTATTCAATTTGGCACCCCAAAAGAAGAGTTTATTTGATGAGAATTCTGCATAAAATACTTCCTAGTGGAAGGGATTATATATCAATAAGGTTTAGTGTGCTCCGAGGGATTTTTTTCTGAATTGTTAGTCCACTGAGTACAGTGCTGACTCCCAACTTTTCGAAGCTGACACTTCATTATATTCATGTGTATGTGTGTATATTTATGTATATATGTGTGTGTGTGTGTTTCTCTTCTCTCTTCATCTGTGATATTTCTTTTATTACAAAAGTTTGTTGTATGTATGTATATATGCATATATATGTGTGTGTGTATCCCTTCTCTAATTTGTGTTACTTCCCTTTTTATAAATTACACTGTGTTAATAGATGAAGAGGATAGATAGATATTCCGATTCATTTCTATGAATTCTAGTGCCAGTTTTAAATAGTTTTGTGATACATTTTAGTATCAGTTAAAACTAATTGCAACCAGTATTTATTGAGTTATAAGTAAGGGCTAAGCATGTTGCTAAGTGCTTTAAATCCATACAACATACTTACAAAGTAGTTGTTATTGCAAGCACCATTACATGCATGAGAAAGATGAGGCTTAGGAAAGTTAAGTACCTGGGCCAAGTCCCACATCTATAAATGATAGAACCCAGGCTCAGATCATTCAAATGACCAAGCCACATTACCCATGCTACTATACTGTCACCTTCATGCTCTTAACTTCTGTGCTGCTCACCTCTTATCTTTTCTGGAATTGTGTTGATAGACTCCTTGGTGTGTCCATCCATATTATCTTTGGAATTATGTAGTAATGTTTCCAAACATCCTATTTGCATTCTCACTGAAGTTGCATTAAATATATAAAAATATTTTAAGAGAGTTGATTTTTCATAACATTTAATCTTTCCATACAAGAATATGGAATATGCTTTATATTTGCCCAAGTCTCCATTTTCAATCTTGAAAAAAGTTCATTTTTCTTCATATAGGTCAAAACTAATTTTTCTATAAATTGCCACTCTGTAGTCCATATTTTTATTGACACTAACAGTAAGATCTCCTTTATTATGGTACTAGTTATCTATTGTAGTTATTGTCAAGAATTGTAGAGGGTCTGAGATTTTATACTAATTACAAGCTAATAAGCCAGCCCACTACTGTTTATGAATGCTGACAGAAGACATGATACTCTAGAGTCAGATAAAAAGGACTTTATTATTCCTAGCAAAAGCAGTAGTCAAAAGCATGATGTCATGTGGGTTCCACATGCCCTTCAAATCCTATGAGGATCAAGCAAAAGGCCCATGATGGATGCCACATAGTGGGCTGTGTTGGCAGGAGAGGAGCACAGAACTTAGGGGATTCTCTGCTTGAATAGTGAGCAGAAGTAAGCCTGCTCTTTGCCTTGGTGGTTACCTCTTCCCTTAAGGTTGCTTGCTGCAAACACAACACCAGGAGATGGCCAGGGTAGAGTGGTCAGCGCCTTGCATACTTGGCATACCTGGCAAGTATGTGCATGGACACTCCCTGCCCATTGCAGATTGTCTCTCACTAAAGATAAATGTGAATTCTGTTGGGTTTTATGTATTTGTATTCAATGCAGAAACTTTATTGAACTCTTGTTAATTTGAATGGCCTTTCAGCGGATTCTTTTACATAGAGTACAATCATTATTTCCTTTAAGTTTCTAGTTTTTTAAACTTAGATGTCTGTGTGGTTTATTGTTATCTAAATAATAAATTCTGTATCTGGAACTTAAACTCTGGTATTCCAGTTTTAAGTGCTTTACCCTTTCTACGTCACCATGCTGACTCCCCAAAATTAAATGTCTACTTTACTTAAAAAAATATATTTTATAGTAGCATTTACATGATACTACATCTAATATTACCATCACCTGTTTATACATGTGTCTCTGGACTTAGATTGTAAGAGCTCTCTGAGCAGATGCAAATGTATTCATCTTTGCAGCCCTGGTGTGTCATACAGAACCCGGAGGGACCAGGATGGAGGTGGATGGATGGATGAATCACGGATATAGGAGTGCATTTTTGCTCTACATCTATATTTTCAGTATATCTAAGGATACTTTCTTTGTCGAACATGTTCCAAGGAAATGCTCTAAATGTATAAAGTTTTATTATATTGTTTTGGGATAAAAAGAAACCACCATCCTGAATTTCAAAAATAGCCTGGCAAAGGTTAATTGATTTGTTTGATTTTAATGAAAATTACAGTGTTGGCTAGGGCTGATAAATATGAGTCCTCAAATTTACTTTTATTTAATAGGAAAAAAGCAAATATGAATAAAAGGCATATTTTAAGCACCATTTTTCTCAGCTTTATTTCCTTAGCACCCACACCATTTGTATAAAATGAAGACCAAAAGGGCCTGATCCTCAAGGAGCGTACAATTTGCGTTAGTCCAGTACTGATGTGTACTGGACTGAAGTGAGCTCTCAAAAATGTGCATCTGATCAATGTCACTCCTCTCTTGAAGTGGATATGATATAGATGGAGACTGAAAAAGAGAGACAGAGAGAGAAACAGAGGGAGAGATATCCATCAGTGAGTCCCCTTTGCCTTCTAGATGCTGTCAAATTCCTTGGCAAAATATAACAATCTCTATCATCTGTCCACTGCTTAAGCTCTTCCACTCATGACATTCCTCCAAACCAAAGCTTCAACAATGACAAAATGACTGAAGTTACCCAAGCAAATCCAGGCCTCCAGATCTTGGCATACTGCATTCCCTCTACCTGAAATGCCTTTCCCTTCACTTTCTCCCTGGCTAATATTTAGTCATCTTTCAAGAGTCACTTCAAATTTTACCTTTCATAGAGAGCTTTTCCTGAATACCCCTCAAAGTAAACTAATCACACACTCCTTTACGTCTCCATTGAATCTCAATCATACTTCCTTCAGAGCAATCATAATGTGTTGCTGCAATTACATATTGCAAATCTGTGCTGTGCATTCCTACTGTGTCGCACTCATTTTTTTATCACTAGGATCAAGCACATAGGATGTTTTAGTTTCCTAGGATGCTTAAGCAAAAACCATGAAATGACTTGGCTTAAACAATGGGAATTTATTAGCTTACAGTTTTGAAGCTGGGAAAATGTCCAAATTAAGGCAACACTTTTTCTCCAACATAGTGGCATTCTGAGACTGGCTGCTGGCCTTAACTTGTCACAGGCCAAGACACATGGCAGTGTCTCCTGTTCTCTTCATCTCTTCTGGTTCTGTTTTACCTTCTTGCTTCCTGTGGCTCTTTCTCTCTTTTGAATTTCATTCTTTTATATAGGACTCCAGTAATACAATTAAGAACCATCCTGATTGAGAAGGATTCACAGCAACAGGAATGGATTAACTTTAAGAACATGTTTTTCTGTGGTACATACAGATTCAAACTATACATGGTAGATGCTTGTGACTGTTAGCTTCTCTTCCCTTCTCTTGTGTTTTAGTTTGCTAAGCTGCTCAAAGCAGATTCCATAAAATGGGCCCACCTCCAGTATTAGTCAGCCAAAGGGGTGCTAATGCAAAGTACCAGAAATCTGTTGACTTTATAAAGTGTATTTAGTTTTGGTAAAAGCTTTAGTTACAATGCCCTAAAGAGTCCAGCTTAAGGTTGCTTTCTCACCAAAGTCAGCTGCCACATGTTGCAGCAAGATGGGGGCAGGGAAGGGCGATCTCTACGTGATCTCTACGTGATCTCTCCTTCCTGGGCTTCCTTTTCCTCCTAAGGCTCCATGGGCCCAGCTTCTTGGCTGGCATAGGGCTCATTGCTTTCTGGGCCTTTTCAACTGCTCAGCTGCTCTGTTGTCTTCAGCTGCAAACTGTCAGGCAAATGGCTCATCTCTCCCCAGGCTTCAGCTGTTTGAGCCTTCTCTCCTCTCTCAACTCTGGAGCTCTCTATGAGTCTTCTTCTGTGTGTGTCCATTTATATCAGCCCACCAAGGCGGCAGGGACTCAAACTGAGTCATGCCCTGCTGATGTGGTCAAATCAAAGTCCTAAATTGATTTTATCAAGTAAACTTAATCAGACACCCCTCACTGAATCTAATATATTCAAAGGGCATCGCACGGAGGAACAGACCAGTTTACAAACACAATCCTTTTCTTTATGGGGATTCACAAAAATAATCTCAAACTGCCACACCTCTTCTGAAATCATGAAAATACGTGGCATCTTAAAGTTGCTCACATTGTTCTTTTAACATTCTTTAGTAACTAGGAAGTCTGAAAAGAAAGGCATTATACAGTATATGTGAGAAGCTGATCCTTGGGATTGGAATGTCCACAAATATCAGAGGAAGTAGAGCATCAGTGATTGCACAAAAGCAGAGCCAGGCTTGAATGGATGTTGTGGTACATCCCTACATACCTGCTGGAGTGCAGTGTGCTGTGAGCTCTACTGAGTCCCTCTCTAGAAATTGCCACAATTCTGAAGGGTCGTCTCAGCTCCTGAGCTTTCTTTGGGATCAGCTGAGGACTTCTGGCTTACCCAATCACTCTTGCAAGTTGTTCCTGTGAGCAAGCCCCAATAAACTTCCTGTATGCAAATCTCCCTTTTACAACCTATTTCCTAAAGAACCCCACCATAAAACAGAGATCTTCCAAAGGAATAGAATTTTATATTTGTGGGGCTATGGATAGGACCCCTATTCAAAATATTTCTCCCATTGTTTTGTGCATTGAAGCTTAGGAATATGTTTGATTCTTTTATCTAAATGTTTCTAGAGATGATAGATTAACCTACTTAAGCCAATGAATGAATGAATGAATAGACTTCAATCATGTATTCAAACAGTTTGTTTCTTGTTTATATATCAGTAATATAACTCCCAATCATAGCATCAATTCAACAGGAGTGAACCAGTGTTTTAAAATAAACTGATACAATTATTACCAAAAAAAACTTTACTATTTGGGGATTAGCTTACTTATTATTACAGAGTAAATGTATGTATAATGTTTATTCCTGTCTTCTTTTTCAGATATTGAAAACAACATATGCCCATTATCACCTTCATGTGCCCCAAGTCTACAGTCTAATCTATTCCTTTTATTTTAGAAATAAGAAAACTAAAGGAAGAAAGGAGCATAAGCCAAAATGATGTTACATCAACAGGACTTCCACCCATGATTATCATACCTACAAATAAATTGAAGTAACCTATTCATTTAAACAAATATATATGTATATATTCTTTTAAATGAATGAATTAATTAATTAATGACTTTACTCTCTCCAAAGCAGCAAAATCTTGAGGTCAGAGAAACAGAGTCACCTCATTGACTGACATCAATGCTTGAAGTGCCAGGGGGGAAAAAAGGAAATTTATCAAAAGATGTCTTTTGAATCAGGCACATTTCTCCACTGACACAGTTACCCTAGAGCAAAGCTGTGAGATAAGTAAACTATCTTTGGAGATTTCCACTGCTTTAAAAAAATTTTTTTAATGACCCTCTTATGCTCTCCTACTAGGATCTTGATTTTCCCAAAGGACCCAATACAGTTCTGCTGCCCTGTCCTTCCTTTCTTCCTAGGAAGATATGCCTTCCAAGACTGGGAGTCTGGAAGTAATTCCTAAATCATTCAAATGCCTAGGAAGCTTTTTTAAATCAATACAGATGCCAGGTTCTCCTCCTTAGATACAGTGATTCTTCCGTAGGTCAGAGATGAGACCACAATTCTGTATGCTTAATAAGCACCTCCAGGGACTTGGGATGGCAGCTTGATTTGGGAACCACCAACCCAAGAATTTCATTCTTTCCATTCCTTAAAAACTGCCTGATTAGCTTTCTCAAAGAGATTTCCCTTTTAAAAGAGCCTCCCAGAGAAAGGCAATGCTTAGGTCAAAAGGAAAAATCAGAGCAAAGAGTGGAAAAGATATTTTGGGGCAACTGGACAATCCATGTATTCATCAAATCAAATCTCACAGAAATCTGCCTTTCAAGTCCTCTGAGGTAATTTGTGCCAATCTTGCAATGTCCAAGATAAAGGAGAAAAAGAAGAAAATGGTTATTTTTCTTCCTCTCTCTCACATTTTAGAGATTTATGTCCTAGTCCTTTCCTTTTGAAACAAAATAATAATAATCACAAGATGCTATAATTTATAAAAGAATTCAAAAGACAAAATTAAACTACAGAGCTATAAGTTAAAACTGGATGCATAAGAACAGGCAACCTAAAACAGCCCAGTTAGAAAGTGCGGCTGTAGGAGGTGGCAGCCACCTCATAATGAGTAACACCAGATAAGCGGCTCCTAGATTCTGAAATTGCACATGTGCTTTCTAGCTGCCCACACTCTGATGCAGGCAAACAACACAATATCTCAGTACCAATTGTTAAAAATAAACTGCGAGCTAACAGAGGAAACACAGTTTTTGCAGAGGACACACGGTGGAGCCTGGGTCGGGAAGCTCTCAACCACAAGCATGGAGAACAACTACGATGGACACAACTGCCCCAGTCCTCCAACCAATGCCCCAAAAATTCCAGGCACAGACAAAAAAAACAGGAGAGGGATAAACAAAGAAGAAGCATTGTCAAGTTCTCGGCATGGTACTCATTTTTGCTTGGCATTTTAAAGAGAGAAAGCAAGCACTGGTGGGAGCTAGGAGTCAAGAACCCATAATTTTCTTGCATTTGACACTGGGTTCAATAAAGTCCCCACAATTTTCCAAGGTTATTTTTCTCTGCACCTTGAGCTTATGGGTCGTTTAAGGAAAGATTAATTCAAAGGTTTGTGTTTTACACTTACCTCATTAAAATATTACATTGGAAGACGTGTTTAATACCCAGGAATCCTGCTGATCCTCTATATTAAGCTCTTTAAGGGAAGTCTTTAAACAGTGAACAGAGCTGAATATTGCAGTTTTCATTTATGCTCAAGATTCACTTTACTCCCATGGTGCTCACACTCAAGGTTAGATGATCCCTGAAGACATTCTGGCACAGGCTCTGTAATCCATACATTATCCTGAACTTTTTCAAAGACAGAGAAAGGGAAAGGTCTGTAAGGAGATAAAAGCAATTGACTTGCCCCACTTTTTTCCTCAACTGCTAAATGTGTTCATACAGGATAGAAACCAAAATACCTAATTTTTACAAAGCATTTATTATGGGGCAAACACTGTTCTAATTCATGTAAACATCACAACAGGTTTGAGGTTATGAAGTGAGTACTAGGGTATTATTGGAAACTCTACTTAACAAGTAAGGAAACTGAGGCAAATAACTGACCGAAGCTACTTGCTCTGGAGCCACCAAAGTCCACTATGTGGTCATTCAAGATATCACAAATTCCTTAAATCTCTCTTCCACAGCAATTCTATTAATAGCTCTGAAAGATTCTGCTAGGCTCATCTTCAGCATGCTTATCCCTCTTACCGAACTTTGAGACATCACCCCTTTGCTTCCTATTCAGTTTTTTTTTCTTTTACTATTTCTTTTATTTTTAAAAACTTTATTTTGAAAGAAGCTTTAGATTGTATAAACATTACATCGAAAATATAGGGGGATTCCCAAATACCTCACCTCATCTCCTTCCCCCACTTTTCCCCATTAACAACATCTTTCATTAGTGTGGTACACTTTTTTTCAAAGATTTATTTTTTATTTATTTCTCTCCCCTTCCCCACCCTCCTCCACCTCAGTTGTCTGCTCTCTGTGTCCATTTGCTGTGTGTTCTTGTGTCCACTTACATTCTTGTCAGCGGCACCTGGAATCTGTGTCTCTTTTGTTGCATCATCTTGCTGCGTCAGCTCTCCGTATGTGCAGTGCCACTCCTGGGCTGGCTGCACTTTTTTCACGCTTGGTGGCTCTCCTTACAGGGCACACTCCTTGCGTGTGGGGCTCCCCTATGTGGGGGACACCCCTGCGTGGCTTGGCACTCCTTGCATGCATCAGCGCTGCATGTGGGCCAGCTCATCACATGGGTCAGGAGGCCCTGGGTTTGAACCTTGGACCTCCCATGTGGTAGGCGGATTCTCTATCCATTGAGCCAAATCTGCTTTGCAGTGTGGTACATTTGTTACAATTGATGAACACATAATGAAGCATTGCTACTAACCATGGTCAATAGTTTACATCATAGTTTTCACTTTATACCACACAATTAATTTTTTTTTCTTTTTTTTTTTTTTGGTCTTTTTTTAAAGATACATAGATAACAAAAATGTTACATTAAAAAATATAAGAGGTTCCCATATACCCCACTCCTCTCACATCAATAACCTCTTTCATCATTATGGCACATTCATTGCATTTGGTGAATACATTTTGGAGCACTGCTGCACTGCTTGTATTATAGTTTACATTGTAATTTACACTCTACCCAGTCCATTCAGTGAGTTATGGCAGGATATATAATGTCCAGCATCTGTCCCTGCAATATCATTTAGGACAACTCCAAGTCCCAAAAATGCCCCCACATCTCATCTCTTCTTCCCTCTCCCTGCCCTCAGCAACCACCGTGGCCACTGTCTCCACATCAATAATACAATTTCTTCCATTGCTAGAGTCACAATAGTTCTATAGCAAAATACCAATAAGTTTACTCTAATCCATATTTTATTCCTCCATCCTATGGACCTTGGGATGGTGATGTCCACTCCACCTCTAAATCAAGAGGGGGCTTAGATCCCACATGGCTGTTGGGGGCACTGCTTGCAGTTATAAGCACTTTCAATTCCCTGGTGTGGTGGTTGGCCATTTTCACCTCCCTGTTATCTGACCTGGATAAGTCCAACGAACTGGAGAGTAGGTGTTGCAACTCTGCTGAGGGCCAGGACCCAGCTGGCACATGGCCAGTTCAGAGATTCATGTCTCCTGAGTATACACCAACCCCAGCACCAACAACAGGTTCAATAAAAGTGACAGCATGTGTAGAAAGGTCACATCTGAGTCCAACTCCATCACAGGAACACAAATTCCAAAGTAGGGTCCACTGACAAGGCACTGAGCTTCAGAGCCATCTGCCATGACTGTAGAACCTGTGTGTCTCCATAACCCTCAGGAGCACCACTACCTGGGGTTGTATCTACTTTGGCTATCTCTAGGATCCTGCTGAGACATGCATAAGCACAACCCCTCTGATGACCTCCCAACTCATTTTGAAGTCTCTTAGCCATATAAACTCATTTGTCTTTACCATTTCCCCCTTTTATTCAAGACCTCTTATAGTTGCATCACCAGCTGGTGATTGGTAGTAATCCCTTGGCACCAGGGAAGCTCATCCCTGGGAATCATGTCCCACACTGGGGGGAAGGTAATGCATTTACATGCTGAGTTCATCATAGACAATGGCCACATTTGAACAAATGGAGGCTCTCAGGAGGTAACTCTTAGCACCCTGCAGATCTAGGCCTAGTTGAAATTTCAGACACATGGCTTATAAGCATAGTCATCAGTATCAAGGGCTCATCGTTAGACCATTCTTCTTTACTGGTCTTTGCCCTTGCACTTGAGGAACTGTTGCTGTTCCACTGGGGAATGAGACAGCTCCCCTGGCTAGGAACTCAGCACTCCCTCAGTTGTCATTTGTAACTCTACTTACTATGACAATACCCTACAAATATCTAAACATTTTTATATACCCTATATACATGCCCTGGAGAAATCCCTCCCAACCATGTTTTGCCCATCAATAACACCCACACCAGTTTTCCTCCCCTGCCATAGTTGAACCCCTCTGTGATCCAAAACTTCTTTAAAAATGAAGCCAAATATATTGCCAAGTTCAATTACTAGGAAAATGAAATAGTAATGATAGACTTAAAGATTAGAAATAGAATACATATTGATTTAGAAAAACTAAAATAAAGTAAAAAATAAATTGGGGTATTAAAAAATGAAAAATATCAAAAAACTTTGTTTTTGATGTTTTGCCTTTCATCATTTAATAGTTGTTAAACCCTGTATGTACAGTGGCAAGGCAAACTCTTTCATTCCTTCCTCAGCGTCTACATCCTTTTTTTTAAATTTTTAATTTAATTTTTAATTCAAAAAAGTTTTAGATCACAGTAAAGTCACATATACAATACAGGGGACTTGCATATATCCAACATTAAACTCTTTTCCCCCTTCCCCAGCAATGATTTTTTACATGTTCCTGTTATATTTGCTACTGCTTATGTGCAGATATTGAAACATAGTTACTAACCATGGTTCCATTTTGGTTTACATTATGGTTTTTATTTTAGACTGTACACTTTTCTAAATTTTTGTTACATTATGGTTTACATTTTAGACTATACACTTCTATAAATTTTTGGTGAAATTTAACATGTCCTATATCCATCATTGCATGATCTTGTGGAACACTTCCATTGCCCCCCATTTACCCTGCTTCCATCTATTCTATTCCTCTCTCCCCCTCCCCTCAGGGCCTACAGTGACACCCAAGCTTCACTGTTTGATGGACCAGATTCATAGATACTTGCAACAATGCAGAGGGCTTCACACACTACACTGTCCTCCCCCATCGGGAGCCACCAATGCTCTTAAGAGGCATCTTTCCCGCTGTTTGAGAACATCAGGCCTCCCCAGGATGGGGGTACACCCAATGATATAACACACTGTGATGAGATAAGCAGTCATACGCTTCCTAGAAGTCTGCCCCTGTGCCAGATACCCCCCCCATTAAGCACCTTAAACAAGTAACCCTTCCTTATTATATTTTCTAAAGAGTTTTCTCAACATTATAATTTCAACCTCATATCTGACAATCTCCCATGTTCATCTGCTTCCCCCAGCCCTGCCCCCAATTCCTTGGACCATCTGACCCACCCTCCCAATACTAGCTCCCCTCAAGCCTGCAAATCCCCACCCAATAGTATTCCTCTGTCCCTGTCTTATCCCTTTGCTGCACAACTACTTACCTCCACTTTATCGTAGATTTCGTCCATGTAGGCATCAGCTCACAACTTTCCTCTCCCCACCCCAAATTTCCTACACCCTTAGGCTTTGTAAAAATTGTACACCACACAATTTTATAGGTTTTGACAGAATGTATAATGGCTTTTATTCATCATTGCTATGTCATGTAAGACAATTCCAATGTCCCAAAAATGCTTCATGTTGCACCAGTTCTTCCCTCTCTCACCTTAGAACCTCTGGTGACCACTGCCTTTATATCAATGTTATAAGTTCTTCCATTGCTAAAATAATAATGTCTACTTTAGCCCATAGTTGCATTCCCCCCTGAGGTTTGTCCATTCTTAATATTGAGGATTTGGGGATGGTGATGCCCACTCTGTTTCTAACTGACAGGGGGCTTAGATCCCATGGGGTAGATGTATGGAACTGTCTTGGTTGCCATTGTAGATACTATTTGGGTTTTTTTTTTTTTTTTGGATGGACATTGTCCTTCATCATCCTTTTATTAATTGTCCTGGGCAAGTCCAATGAACTGGAAAGTAGTGTTGTAACTCTGTTGAGATTCAGAGCTCAACCAGCATATGAACAGACCTACCATTTAAGTCTTTGAGACATATATTTAATGAATATAGTGCTAAATATAGGTTCAAATAAAAAGGGCAGAAGATCCTTATGTAGGAAAATTATAAATGAGTCTAATTCTGTTACATTATAGAGTATATATTCCACAGTAAGGTCTAATTGACAGCGTGCCAAATTCCTGAGATTTTCTGCCCTTCCTATAGTATCTGGATGTCTCTAGAAGCCTCAGGAACTTCCTTACTTGAGGCATTGTTTCCTGTGGCAGTCAATGAGAGCCTCCTGAGACATGCATAAGCATAACCTCTAGAATGACCTCCCAACTCACTTTGAAATTTCTTAGCCATAAAAACTCATTTGTATTTAATATTTCTCCCCTTTGATCAAGGTCTTCTTCCAAAAGCATCACTAGTTGGTGCTTGATTATAATCCCTTGCTGCCAGGGAAGCTCATCCCTAGGAGTCATGTCCCATGCCAGGTGGAAGGTAGTGTTTATATGCTAATTTTGGCTTAGAGAGAGGCCACATTTGAGGAACAAGGAGGCTTTCAGGAGATAACTCTTAGGCAATATATAATACTAAGCTAAGTTTCAACTTCACTAGAACAAGGTTTATAGGTACAACTATCAATATCAAGGACCTGGCATATTGATCTATCCTCTTTCACTAGGCAATGCCCATGTACTCAGGAAATTCTTGTCACTCTATTAGAGGGT
Source organism: Dasypus novemcinctus (assembly GCF_030445035.2). NCBI lineage: Eukaryota > Metazoa > Chordata > Mammalia > Cingulata > Dasypodidae > Dasypus > Dasypus novemcinctus. The sequence continues at coordinate 67,774,043 of NC_080686.1, read as the reverse complement.
GTGGCAGGACTTCCCAGAATAGCAACACAATATTCTTTTGGTTATTATGTGGGTCTCCACCCACTGAGGAAACATCCCATGACAATGTGAACATATTCATATGCCATAGAGGCATGCCCCAGGTGCACCCCTCCCCACACATCCCCCCATCACTGACATCACACACCAGTTTTCCTCCCCTACCACAGTTGTGACCCTTTTGTTAGCCAAAACCTCCCCAAAACCAAAGCCAAAAAATTCAAGAGATAATAAAATAATAGTAGTAATAAAGTAAAATACAAAAATTAAAAATAAAAATTTTTTTTCAGTTTGTCTTTCATTACAATAAGATCTGTTATCTTTTATGTACAGTGACAATTCCTTCTGTATATTCCCCCAATGTCTTAATTTTTTGCTTTATTTTCAAAGAAGCTTTAGGTTACAGAAAAGTCACATAGAAAACATATTCCCATATACCCAACCCCCTCTTCCTCTCACACTCTCCCCTATTAATAACATCATACATGAGTATGATATATTTGTTATAAGTGAAGTACAAATATTGAATCATTGCTACTAACCATGGTTGATTACATTATGGTTTAAATTTTGAACTGTACCCTTTTAAAGGTCATGCCAAAATGTATAATGGTCTGTATCCGAAGCTGCAAGATCATGCTGAACAATTCCAATGCCCTAAAAATGCCCAATGTTCCATCTATTCTGTTCTTCCTTCCCCCTCCCCTTGGAAACTATGATAACCACTAAGTTTCCATTTTTTTTAAGAATAAACTTTGAAGTTACATGCAATAATATTTGCGGGCTTGACATATTGGTCTGTTTTCTTTTATTAGGCACTGTTTATGCTCCCCAGAGATTCTTGCCCTCTAATTGAGAACATAGAAGGACTCCCCAGGATGGGAGTTTAGTATTCTGTTTATTTGTGTGGGTCTCCACCCGAAAGTATAACAAAGTGTATACTTTCATATTCCATAGAAACATACCCCAGATGTGGCCTATCCTGCATATCCCCCCATCCCTGATGTCCTGCACCAGAAATTCTGCCCTGCCATATTTGCCAAAAGAACATTCCTACTATTATAGATTTAATCACAGACATACAAATCCCAAGAGTACACCTGTTCCTTCCACTAGTCCTCCCCCCCCACTTCCATGGATAGTCTAACCCAACCCCCCCACACACCCTAATCCCCTTCACAGTTCAGCACCATCAACCCCAATCACATCACTGTACCAATATCACCCCATCCACTGCCCAGCCACCCATTTCCACCTTATCACAGGTTTTGCCTCAACTTACCACCCTCTACTGCCTTTCTATCTCCTGATAACATATCTTCCAGACTCTAGCTCTGTAAGTCTGCTCAATTTGCTTCAGTTATATTAGTGAGGTCATGCAATATTTGTCTTTCAGTGACTGGTTTACTTCACTCAACATAAGGTCTTCAAGATTCATCCACATTGTCCCATGTGTTAAAACTGCATTATTTCTTACAGCTAAATAATATTCCACTGTATATATACTACAATTAGCTTATCCATTCATCTGTTGATGGAAACTTGGGTTGCTTCCAACTTTTGGCCATAGTGAATAATGCCACTATGAATATTGGTGGGCATATATCTGTTCATATCCCTGCTTTCAATTCTTCAGGGTGTATACCCAGCTGTGCAATGACTGGCTCATATGGCAGTTCTGTAGTTAGTTTTTTGAGGAACCACCATATTTCCCTCCACAATGGCTGCGCCATTTTACATTCCCACCAGGATGAGTGTTCCCTTTCCTCCACATCCTCTCCAACACTTGTAGTTCTCAGGTTTTTTAATAGCTACCAACCTAATAGGTATAAGATGATATCTCATTGTAGTTTTGATTTGTATTTCCCTGATAGCTAGCGATGTTGAATATCTTTCATGTACTTTTTAGCTATTTGTATTTCTTCTTTAGAAAAATGTCTATTCAAATCTCTTGCTCTTTTTGTTTGTGTTTTTATTTTCAAGATGTAGGATTTCTTTATATATGCTGGATATTAGGCCCTTATCAGATAAATGGTTACTAAATATTTTCTCACATTGTGAAGTTGCCTTTTCACTTTCTTGACAAACTCCTTTGAAGTGCAAAAGTTTTTAATTTTGAAGCGGTCCCATTTATCTATTTTTCCTTTCATTGCTCATACTTTGGGTGTAAAGTTTATGAAACTATTTCCTAATGCAAGAATCATGTGGATGCTTCCCTACATTATCTTCTGGGAGTTTTGTGATCTTGGTTGTTATAGTTAGGTCTTTGATCCATCTTGGGTTAATTTTTGTATAGGGCATGAGATGGTGATCCTTTCTCATTTTTTTGGATATGGATATCCAATTCTCCAAACACCATTTGTTGAAGAAGCCATTCTGTCCTGGTTGCGTGGGCTTGGTGGCCTTGTCAAATATCAGTTGATCATATATGTGAGGATCTATATCAAAACTCTCATTTCGGTTCCATTGGTCTGTATGTCTATCCATATGCCAACACCATGCACTTTTGACCACTGTAGCTTTGTAGTATGCTTTAAAATCAGGTAGCTTGATTCCTCCAATATCATTTTTTCTTTTTCATATGTTTTTGGCTATTCAGGACCCCTTGCCCTTACAAATAATTTTCATAATTAGCTTTTCCAATTCAGTAAATTTTTTTAAATGCTGTTGCAATTTTTATTGGGATTGAGTTAAATCTGTAAATCAATTTGGGTAGGACAGACATTTAACCCAAGTCAGTGTTAAAGCCATACATGACCTAAAGGGGAGAATATTAGTCAGCCAAAAGGGTGCTTATGCAAAATAGCAGAAATCTGTTGTCTTTTTTTTTTTTAAGTTTTTTTTTAATTTCTCCCTCCCCCCCCCCCCCCAATACCCCATTGTCTGCTCTCTGTGTTCATTCACTGTGTGTTCTTCTGTGTCTGCTTGTATTCCCATTAGGCAGCTCTGGGGATCAAGCCTGGATCCTTTCGGAGTGGAAGAGAGGTGATTACTCTCTTATGCCACCTCAGCTCCCCTGCTCTGCTACATCTTATTTTCTCTCTTCTGTGTCTCTTGTTACATCATCTTGCTGCACTAGTGCTCCACATCAGCTGGCACTCCTGTGTGGGGCGGCTTTTCCCTTCAAGGGGGCATTCCCATGCAGGGTGGTTCTCCTGCACAGGGCCACATTCCCTCATGGGCCGGCACTCTGCATGGGCCAGCTTGCCCTTACCAGGAGGCTCTGGGCATCGAACCCTGGACCTCCTATATGGTAGATGGGAGCCCAACTGGTTGAGCCACATCCATTTCCCTGTTGTCATTTATAAAGGGTATTTATTTTGGGTAGAAGCTTGCAGTCACAAGGCCCTAAAGAGTCCAACTCAAGGTTACTTAAGAGGTACTTTCTCACCCAAAGTCTGTTTCCAGTTGTTGAAGTAAGATGGTGGGCAATGTCTACAAGGGTTCAGCTTTCCTCTCTCTTCTTAAGGCTCCATCATAGGCTCGCATAAAGCTTATGTCTCTCCTGAGGGCTCATGTCTTTCCAGGCTCAAATGCTCCATTCTCTTCAGCTGCAAACTATCAGGCAAACAGCTCAGCTCTCTTCTTGGGGCTCCAGCATCCAAAACTAAACTCTCTGTGTTCTCCTTCTGTTTATTTACTTCCCTGTCTTTGATTGAGCATCAATTTATATAGCCCACAAAGGGGGACGGTGGGTGCAGGGACTCAAATTGAGTCACCCTAATGACATGGTCAAATAAAAGCCCTAATCTTGATTTAATAAAGTAAAAAGTGAAACCTCTGAATCTAATATAATCTAATATGCCCAGAGGAATGGACCAGTTTATAAACCCAATCCAATGTCTATTTTTGGAATTCATAAACAATACCAAACTGTCTCACTCTACCCTCTGAATTCTAAAAAGACTTTACAACATTCAGAAAAAACTTAAATCAGTAACAATGCTAAGTACAAAATCATATCACAATCAGTTTAAAGAAATAGAGTTTGTCTTGAGGCAAAATCCTGTCTTGCTTTAGACCTCTGAAACTAACAAAACCATTTATCTGCTTCCAATATACAAAGGACAAATATTTGTATTACTGTAAAGAGAAATTGAGAGGGAAACATGAGTCATGGGCCCCCTACAATTCCATAAACCTGCAGGGTATACTTCATTAGATTTCAAAATCTGAGAGTCATTCTCAAGATGATGGTGTAGCAGTTTGACATGGTTACGAATTCCAAAATAGATATTGGATTATGATTGTTATCTGAGCTGTACCTGGGCATAATTGAGTTATGATTAGGGTGTTGAGTCCCCACCCCTTGGTGGGTGGGGACTAACAGATAAAAGGCACGGCAAAGAACAGAGTTGAGGGTTTCTGATGTTGGAGATTGATGCTGAAGACAAGCTGGAGCTCTGCGAAGTCAGCAAGCAAAGGAAAGAGAAGCCCACCCCAGGAGAAAAGAAACATAGGAACCCAGGAAGCCTGAACCCTCGCAGACATTGGCAGCCTTCTTGCTCCAAATAGACTGTGGTAAGGGAAGTAACTTATGCATTATGGCCTGATATCTGTGAGCTCCTACCCCAAATAAATACCCTTTATAAAAACCAATCAGTTTCTGGTATTTTGCATCAGCACCCCTTTGGCCAATTAATACAGATGGTTTCTTCTCCCTGGGGCCTCATATGGACCCACCCTTCCACAGGCTTGCCCAATGGCCATTTCTTTTATTCCACCCTTCTCAAGCATCTGGGTGAGGTCTCAGAGCTCCAGACCTAACTTTCCAAGGGCGTTGATATGATGGCCACACTTTACCCAAACTTTGGGGTAGAGTCTCAACCCCCTTAGTACATGGAGGGGGAGGCAACATTCTCCATAATCTCTGGCCTATAAGCCCACCTCTCTCATAGCAGTGAGGTGGTGACATGGCCTTCTCTAATCAATGGGAGGAAGGCCCACCAGCCTCAGACCTATGAGGGGCCAACCTTACTCTCCCAAAACCTTGGGGACTGTGCACCACCCTCTCAGTAGCCTGGGGTGGCAAAATTCTCCCTGAAGAGCAGGCTGGGACTTTAACCCGCTTCAAATGCCAGGCAAATGCACCCTCTCTGTACATATGGATGGGGTTCCTCTCTTGGCCAAAGGAGATATCTTAATTCCAGATCTCAGCTTCCATGGTTTTCCTCTTAAAGCTCTTTTCCCTTCCATATCTCCTGTCCATGTCCCTTTTAGTCCAGGCTGACAATGGTTTTGTTCATACAGCTCTCACAAAAAGCTCATTGGTTTAGCATGCAAGAAGCAAGGGTCCAAGCCATTAGACAGTAAGACTTTCCACAAGTTCTTCCTAGATAACTGCATTTTCAATCCTTATTTATAAGTTCCAAGTTTAGTTAAGTCCTGAAATGGGGCACTATCATCTGGGGGTTTGATATCCAGAGGCTTGGGATTTCCAGAATTATTTTTCTATTTTGCTTTGTGCCCAACAATTCAGTTCTCAGCTTATTTCTCTCATCTAGCATTTTAGTATGAGCTGCAAGGAGAAGCCAACTTGCATTCTCTGAATTTACTTTGGAAAGTTCTTCAGCTAAATGCGCAGGCTCACCATTTTCAAATTCTGCCTTCCATAAAACATCAGAAGTTAATCTTGCTAGGTTCTCTGCAACTTTAAAACACAGATTACCTTTCCTCCAGTTTCTAATAACAGTTTCATCATTTAATTCTAAGGCCTAATAAAATGTCTCTTTAGCATCCATATACCAAAAGTCTCTTCAAAGCAATCTAGGCCCTTTCCATCATGCATCTCACAATTCCTCCAAAAAATACCCCTTACCCATTGTGTTAGTTGGCCAAAGGGAGCTGATACAAAATATCAGAAATCTGTTGGCTTTTATAAAGGGTATTTATTTGGGGTAGAAGCTTACAGTCACAAGGCCCTAAAAAGCCCAACCCAAGGTTACTTAAGAGGTACTTTCTCACCCAAAGTCTATTGCCATGTGTTGATGCAAGATGGCAGATGATATCCGCAGCAGTTCAGCCTTCCTCTTTCCTCTTAAGATTCTGTGGTCCCAGCTTCTCAAGGAAAACGATTGCTATGGGTAGGTATGTCTGGATAAATATTCAACTCAGTGGACTAATTCACAGAGGCTCAGAAGAGCCTTAGCCTTTGAAAGTACTCCAACTGGCTTCTCAATGTACCAGAATCAGGGTATGAGATAACGGAAGATTCTCAGAAATATTTCCCCCATCCTCCCCCTTGCCTTCATTTTCAGAAGTTTTCATGACAGACCAGTTGCCTAGGAACTATATATGTGCTAATTCTTGTTTTTCATGTAACTGGAAGATCACCAGGTCAAAAATAAAGGCCATGGTGAATTGACCCTTTGCATGTGGACTCCAGGATGCTAGCACATGAGAACAGGTTTCACTGAGGAAACCTAGGGAAAGATGATTTCTCTCATGGTGGAAGCATCATAAATTTCGGAGGGCACAGACTCAAGCCTGCTTCCCAAAGAGGGCTCTCTAAGACCTGTAAGGCTTAGTGAGTACAAGAACCAGAGTGATAAATATGTCAGTTAGGAGGATATTCAGCTGGAAAGAACAAAATATCCAACAAAAAATACATTTTAAGCAATACAGATATTTACAATATCACATAATAATTAAGTGTCTGGCATATAACATACCCTTTTGAAGTGTTAATTCATATCATCATCATCGTCATTACTTTCATTATGACAAGGGAGGACAGACAGTTCCAGGGTTGGTACAACAGCTCAGGAACCCAATCACTTTTCTCCTCTATGCTCGGTGTGACATTGATGCTCCATTCTTGCCCCTAAAAAGCTGCAGGAGTTCCAGATACAATCATGCAGACACAACCACATTCAGAAAAGAAAAATGGATGCTTCCTTTTTTCTAGGCAGAGACATCTTTTCTCAAAGTCCTTAGCAGACATCCCCTCAGGTCCCATGAACCAGTATTGAGTTATGTGTCTATGCATTAGTTGTAGGGGAGGCTCAGAAATCAGTAACTGGCATTTTCTATAGTCAGAGAAGGGCTTGTCCAATTAGGAAAAGGAGAGGGAGAGGGCAGTTCCTGGGAAGGCAACTAAAAGTGTCAGTCATCCATTATATTTGGCTAGTTCTCCCACTAACCACTGCTCAGAAAGGGTGTAGTGCTATCAATCCTGTAACACTTGACCTTTCTCCTGAGGTAGGGAATTCCCAAGAGAGAAAGAGATGCCAATGGGCAACTTGAGGTTGACATAAGTAGCATTATACTTTAGGAAAAGGCATTAGAAGTCTGAATAAGGAGTGCCACCCCACCCTAGCAACATATCGTGAGGAACAGACCTCCTTGGGAAATGGCGACTTCGGTATTGGAGGTTCCCAGAAGCACAGAAGACCAATTCCAGTGCAGCATCACTGGAGCCTGTCACACTGATGGCCACACAGCTGGGGCAGGGCAGTCAGAGAAGACCAACTCAATAGGAGGTCAGAGTCACAGGAAGACATTGGTCAACATCCAGCAGCCATGGGAGAACCTTATGAAGAGAGGGTCATTACCATACTGCCTTCACTGCCCCTTTGCCTGGTAAGCTTGGTGGTTGGAAGAAAAGAACTGCACTGACTATTGATAAGAAATGTGAAAGACATCAATCCTTAGGAGAAAGTATTGTTCTGGAGATTCAGACCACCATGGAAACAACTGGATATTGAGGCAAACTGCTCCAGACAGATTATTTTGAGGAAATAGACACCAGGGGTTGAATTTCTATGGCTCTGAAATGAAGTACTATTCTGGTTTATTTCCCCATTACATGCATTTAAGGGGGTGTTTATCAGGGTTTCATCTACAGGCAGGCTGAGCACACTAATGGAGAATCTAGACATCAAAGATCCAAGCAAACAGTCAGCTAGGTGTTGACCTCAGTGCCAATTATCAAAAAGCAGGAAGGACTCAGTTTTAGAACCCATGGACTTCAAAGGACATGGCCCATGGTTAAGATTCAAAGCTCTAATATCAAACAGATTACAGTTCAAATCTCATCTACTAGCTGTATAAACTCTGGCCAATTAGTTAACCTCTGCATTAGAAATGATGATACCTTCCTCAGAGGGTTGATATGAGGGTTAAATGAGTTAAAATATGTTAAGTTTCTTAGAACAGTACCTTGCATGTATAAATATTACTGACTCTTTTTACTAGGTAGCTGGTGAAGAAAAAGCCTCTGAGAGAACTTAACCATAACTAATCTCAAACTAAACAATGAATAACTAACTTGCTTATAGTAAATCAATTAACAAAAAACCCAGCACAAGTGAGTGGAGGTTGGCAAAAGAAATCTAGTATGTACGACCTTTTTCACCCATGATACAGATATTTTTTTATTTCATTAATTGGACTTTCATAAGGCTACTTTCCTGTGTTGGGGGTGAAGGTCAAACCTCTATGAAACGATCTGAAACTCCTCTGATGATGTGCAAAGCAAGGAGCTAAGCTCGGGAAAGTCAGATCATTTGCAATGTTAATTAAAATTCCCTGCCAACCTGGATAGGGACCAGGCACATGTGTTATTTAAACTCTTTACTTTACCTTGAGGAACAAGACCCATATAATGGAAGGTACAAATGGAAATAAGAACAGCACAAATAGCTGTGGAACCTGAGAAGAGCTGAAAAATTGAGCCTCCCAGAGAAGAAACAAAGCTTATGAACTGGGAGGTGGCTCAGAATCCAGGGCAATTCTAAATCTGTTACCGTGTTACCCCTCAGCCCAGGAGATCATTGAGTTCCCACTAATATAGTGAGTCAGTCTTATCAGCCTCTCCTACCTCTATAAATGCCAACTGTATGTTCTTTGGTTTCCACTTACTCATAGCTTTGGTTTACTCATAACTTCTGCTTAACAATTTCTATTACTCATGATCTTTCATGGCCCTTCTACCTCATGGCCTTGTCACTTCATTCTCTAGGTTTTGTTTTAGAAAAGTTGATTTGTCTAATTTAGTCCACATTGTTCTGGCTGAAAAAAGCTTTGGTTCCATACCACCTTATAACTTGAAGATTATAAGGTCAGATGTCCACCCCTGGCCTATCAGCCGTGGTCAAGAAGACAAAGGTCACATGGTGCTAACATGAAGATATTTGCCTAAAGAACTACTTAGGGCCTTTTTCTTCAGCAAAAAATAAATAAAAGAAAGTTGCCCTTCAAAAAGAACTGTGGACTTCGCAGGCATTCTGAGACCCTGTATATCCATTACAACAAGAATCTCAAACCAAGAATTACAACAGAATAGTAAGAAAAGAAGCTAGAACCTTCAAGCTCAAAAGAATGTTTGAGTTTTAATAAAGGACTTTGGCACTAGACTTGGCATAGAACGACTGCAGTGGGCTAGAAACATAGACAATACCAAGCCAAGTTACCCAGGAAGATAAGAAGGAGAAAAGCCATACTGTGGTATCAACTTTATATAGAAAGAAGAACACTGGGAATCTAATAGCAGGTTGATACTTCTACTGGGATAGTAGATACTAACACTATACTTCCAAGAATTTGTTGTTATTGAGTTGTTTGTATTTTTCATACATTTTGAAATATCTTACTCCTTTTTAATAAAGTTTTTAATAAAGTCACTTGTGAAAATGATTGCCTGATTTAACAATGCTAAGTGACAGGTCAGTGTAAAGCAAGAGTGGTGCATGACCAGTGTGAGAGGATCCCAAGGAGAAGATGAATCCCTGCAGGACCTGTGTCTCTTGCCTTAGAGTTTTTCTTGATGCTCTTATTGTATGGTTTCTTGTATTGACATAAGAGTCCACTCTTTTTAAAAATAAAAAAGATCCATTCCACTCCTCAGTTGTTAATTATGGACTGTGTGTAGTGACTTTCTTTCAAAGAGTAAAGTAGGAAAAGAAGGGGGGAGGAACTTTACAGGGAAGAAGCACAATAAATACTACCTCATCCGGGCGACCCAGGTCAGCAACAGTCATAACCACGTTGGTTGTGATCTATGACTTGAGGTGATGAAATGGCACTTTACCTCTGTGGTCTTTCTTTCAAAAACCCACAGCCCTAGGCTACTCATGAGAAAAACATAAGACAAATCCCATTTGAGAATATTCTACAAAATTTCTAACCAGTACGCTGTCAAAATCATCAAAAAGAAAATATGAAAAACTATCACAGTCAAGAGCAGCATAAGGAGATATGACAGCTAAATGTAATGTGGTGTTCTAGATGGATCCTGGAGGAGAAAAGGGACATTAAGCAAAAACTAAAGAAACCCGAATAAACTATGGATTTTAGTCAATAATAATGTATCAATATTGGTTCATAAATTGTAACAAATGTACCATAATAATGTTTGATGGTATGATGGTAATAATAGAAGAAACTGGGTGTAGGAGTATATAAAACTCTTTGTAGTATTTGCTCAATATTTTCTGTAACTCTAAAACTGTTTTAGAAATTAAAGACTATTTAAAAAAAAAAAACCATCCTCAGCAATGCATAATTTAGACATTTGAATGGCAAGTGATTTAGAACATAGCAAATAACCCACACTTCCTTTTTTTTTTTTTTAAGATTTATTTATTTATTCCCCCCCCCCCCCTCCCGGTTGTCTGTTCTCTGTGTCTATTTGCTGCGTCTTGTTTCTTTGTCCGCTTCTGTTGTTATCAGCAGCACGGGAAGTGTGGGTGGCGTCATTCCTGGGCAGGCTGCACTTTCTTTCGTGCTGGGCGGCTCTCCCTCCGGGCGCACTCCTTGTGCGTGGGGCTCCCCTACACGGGGGACACCCCTGCGTGGCAGGGCACTCCTTGCGTGCATCAGCACTGTACATGGGCCAGCTCCACACAGGTCAAGGAGGCCGGGGTTTGAACCGCGGACCTCCCATGTGGTAGACGGACGCCCTAACCACTGGGCCAAGTCCGTTTCCCCACACTTCCTTATGAAGCTAAAACAATGAATTATGCAGCTAGGAGAAGGTTATTAGAAAAAAATGTTAGCAGGAAGCAGTTGTGGCTCAACTGATAGAGCATCTGCCTACCATATGGAGGGCCCAGGGTTCAATACCCAGGGCTTCCTGACCCATGTGGTGAGCTGGCCCATGCAGTGCTGCCACATGCAAGGAGTGCAATGCCACGCAGGGGTGTCCCCCGCATAGGGGTGCCTCATGCGCAGGGAGTGCACCCTGCAAGGAGAGATGCTCCATGCAAAAAAAACACAGACCGCCCAGGAGTGGCACCACACACATGGAGAACTGATGCAGCAAGATGACGCAACAAAAAAGAAGTGACACAGTTTCCAGTGCTGCTGACAAGAATGCAAGCAGACACGGAAGAACACATAACAATTGGATAAGGAGAGTGGACAATGGGGGGGAAAGGCAGAGAAATAAATCTTTAAAAAGAAAAAAATGTTAGGATCATCATTCACTGGGTTATCATTTGACCTTTTCAATAATCAAATGTCCAAACTGCCATCATTTACTCTTCAAAATGCACCTTTATCTTACTAAAAGAAAAACAATCAGAAGCAGCATACTACAAGTCTAATGCTGTGATTCTGAGCTTCAAATCTTAACACAATGGCCTACCTGACTTAAAAAACAAGAGTAGGAAGTGCCAAACAGGTAGTTCTTAACAGGAGGGCTGCAACAGAGCAGTGAGTTCTTTATAATGTGTAACTTCTAACAAGAGTTGTTTCAGACATAATCAGCTCAGAAAGAACCTCAGCAGAACAGAATGAACATTCTAATTCAATTTATGTTATTATATTGATGATGCATTTATATGGTACTTTTTTCGCCAAGGCTGTCAAGCACATTAGACTGAGTTCTGCACAATAGAATTCAGAATATTGAATTAGAGGAACTGCATTGTAAAATTCCTCACCTTCAAAAGTCTTTAAGGGAATGCACAAAACCACATTTTTTGGTAGTTATGACTCAGGAATTACAGCTGAGTTGGGAGAAACATTTGCTAGGGCTTTACTTCTCAACTTTTTTCAATCAGTTCTTAAAAGGGAACTGCCATCATCAGTTTTCCAGACTTAATGGCAACAGATGGAAAAGTAAAAGCTAAGACTGGTGTTGGACTGTGCTGGTTAGATTATCAAGAGGCTGTGCATGATGGTGAATTAGGGACAGCAACTCATTTAGAATCCGCTACTATTGCTTGTGTGGGGGTATAAATTTTTATCTTTTTCAAAACTATTTGCCAATGAACTTCAGAAATTCACTCTAATTGGTTGGGAGAAATAGGGATATTTTAATTTTAAAAATTAAATAGACAATTTCAGAGATGTCTTAAAAGCAAGAGATGAACCACAACCAGGAGCAGGAGATGAGAACAAGGCTGCACCTTCCATGCCTTCTCCCTCTTCCCTCTCCACAGGTGGGCTTTCTGGGCTTATTCAGGCCTCTCTGCACGCCCATATTTCAGACCACATATGGCTTTAGCTTGGCACAGTGCCAACCCTAGATCCTTCTGTGCATAACCTTTCAGTTTAGGTCTTTATCATCTGGCTCTGCCTTTCAGTATTGCAACTCAAGATCCTTTGGGAAAACGTTGGGAAAGATGGGGTCCTGTGATACACACTACCCCTGCCTCTTCCTGGGGTTGAGGGTAGGGTGAAGTGGGGTCTCTAAGAATGGAATGTAAGAAGGAAAGAACTAATTGACATCAATTTCTCTATCTTCCCTTTAAAAATTAATTCAATTTATATTATTATACTAATAATTGAAATTTCTTATAGAAAAACAGAAAATTCAGATAAGCCAACACATTTCAAATGCCTATAATCCCACCACACAAATATAACTACTGCAAACATTTTGACACATCTTTTCAGAATTATTAAATACATGTTTATTTATATACACACTCATATTTTTATAATATGGGGTCGTTTTACACATGCCACTTTAAAATCTGCTCTTTACTTAAAAATCTATGTGACTGTATTTGCTACATTTCCATGCCTGTGTATTTGAATCAATATCATTTTCAACTGCTACATAATATTCGTTTTGTGGATGTACCATAATTCGATCAGGCCCATTGTGTTGAAGTTTTAAATTGTTTCAATTTCTTTCTTGTTAACAACTACAGCACTCAGTTCAGCGTCCTTATACACTTATATAGGCTCTCCTGATCCTCTCCTCAGTACAAATTCTTTCAAGTTGATTTGCTTGGTTATTTGGTGTTGGCCTATCTCCTCAAACAGCTGTCCTAGAAGCTCAGATAGCAGACTCCCGCCTAGTCGCTTCCCCCTTTCTTACCCCCACCCCCACCCCCACCCCCACCCCTAGCCTCTCCGCCTGCCCTCTGCCTAGCAACTAATTGTAACCACCTATCGGAAGGCAGTACCCGCCTGCACCAATCCCCATCCCTATAGACAGCAGAGCTAACCTAATATCCGCCCCCATCCCTAGTAACTGCTTACGGCAGCCAACCACAAGTCCACCCATGCTTCTGCCAATCCCCTACCGCCACGTCTCCCCCCCCCCCCCCCCCCCCCGCCCTCCTCACCTCCTATATAACCCACTGTACTTCTTCAATAAATCGGACTTGCGCACAGACCTGGTCTCCGCGGCATCTTCCTTTCCCCTGCCGTGCGTCCTCCACACCTGAGAGCCCCCGAGGCCGTCTGCCGCGACCTCGAACCCCGCTAAGGTGCGGCCCTCCTGACCCCTCCAGCCGCCCCCGTCAGGAGGAGAAACCCCCGCAATTTGGCATACAACATGTGACCAAAGTATTCTGCAAAAATGTGGTCCTGATATACATTCCTATGGGTATGACATGATGTGCCAATTTCTCCACATCCTGGGTATTACCATTCTCTTTAAACTACTTGAGTTGTTTCTTAACTGGCTTCTTTTCTTTAACTCGCTACACATGTGGCAACTGAGGCAAAAATTATGCGGGTTGTAGCTCCCTTTTAGGCCAAAGTTATTGCATCTGTGACTATCCTTGGCCAAATATTTCATTTTGAGAGAGCATTATTTTCAGACTGACGTTTTTCTTCCTCACTCCCTTTGTAACTTGCAAAAATATTTGTACTGAGCATCTGCCTTTCCTTTACCAGCTGGGATGAATCCAGGAGTGTAGCTTTCTTTCTGCATTTAAAGCTGTCAAATATACCATTTCCAAGTTTAGCCCAGAGAGTCTACTGAATATTCATCTTTTGCCAAAGAGTGCAGACTCACCTACTGACAGAATTGACAGCCTGGCAAATTATTGGAGGGTTTTATACTAAATGAGGCTTTGCCATACTGGTATCTGACTTTTATTTAAGAAAATTCATTTACCCATTCATTCATTCATTCACCAATCCTTACTTGTCATGGGGAATTAAGCATTAGTCTCTTGACTCTCTCAGGGAAGAATTTTGATTCAGCCTTAAGTAGGCCTTTCAATGTTAAGTACTTCATCAGTAATAACAAATAAGACACAGGCAGGCGTCTATGTGACAAGATTATGTGGACAATGACAAATTACTTCACTGATTGTTTAGTAAATATAAAAATACATTCTTTTTTTTTTAATATTTATTTATTTATTTTTTTAATTACATAAAAAAAAATATATGAGGTCCCATTCAACCCCACCGCCCCTGCCCCCCACTCCCCCCACAGCAACACTCTCTCCCATCATCGTGATACAACCATTGCACCTGGTAAGTTCATCTCTGAGCATCACTGCACCCCATAGTCAATGGTCCACATCATAGCCCAGACTCTCTCACGTTCCATCCAGTGGGCCCTGGGGGGATCTACAGTGTCCCGTAATTGTCCGTGAAGCACTATCCAGGACAACTCCACGTCCCGAAAACGCCTCCACATCTCATCTCTTCCTCCCGTTCCCCACACCCAGCAGCCCCCATGGCTACCGTTCCCACACCCATTCCACATTTTCTCTGTGGACATTGGATTGGTTGTGTCCATTGCATACCTATGTCAAGTGAGGGCTTAGATTGCACATGGGTACTGGATGCACTCTTCCCGCTTCTAGTTGTAGACACTCTAGGCTCCATGTTGTGGTGGTTGACCTTCTTCAACTCCATGTTAGCTGAGTGGAATAAGTCCAATAAGTCAAAGTGTAGGAGCTGAAGTCTGTTGAGGCTCTGGGCCTGGGTGTCATATTATCAGTCCAGAGATTCAAATCCCCTACATATATCTTAAACCCAGCACCAAGTACAATTCCAATAAAGTAGCATGCAAGTCTTGTGAAAAGAGATCCCCTCTGAGTCCATTTCCATCACGCAGAAACACCAGCTCCAAAGAAGGGCCATCTGTCATGGCAGTGAACCCCTTCTGCCATGACCATAGAACCCGTGGGTCTCTTTATCCCTCAAAAGAACCAATACCTGGGGTTGTATCTACCTTATCTGTCTCTTAGACTCTGTTCAGTTGTACATAGGGGTATTCCTTCTGACAACCTCCAGACTCTTTTTTAGAGACTCACAGCCTTATAATCTCATTTCTCCTTTCCATTTCCCCCTTACATTAGGTCAAACCGCTTCCCGAAGTCATGTTATTATATGTAGACAGGTATATTCTGCTGTTCCGCATTGAATCTTTAATTCAAGGTCATTTTCTAGTTGCTTCTTCAGCTGGTATGTGGTAGTGATCCCTCGGTGCCAGGGAGGCTCATCCCCGGGTGTCGTGTCCCACGCTGGGGGGAATGCATCACATCTACACGCTGAGTTTGGCTGTGAGAGTGGCCACATTTGAGTAACATGAAGGCTGTCAGGAGGAAACCCCCAGGCACAATGCTACTCTAGGCCTTGTTCTTATTGCAGGTGCATAGGCTCAAAAGTGTAGCCATTAGTATCAAGAGCCCACTGTTGGGCCCTCCTTCCTTCCTGGTTCTTGCCGTTGCACCTGGAGGATTGCCGCTGCTCTCCCAGGGCCCACAGCAGTGACCCCCCGGCCAGGAGCCCAGTACCCCCCCAGCTGTTGTTTTTAATTGTTTCCACTATGAGTATATATAGACATTACCATATACCCTGGGCATATGTCCTGTATAACTCCCTGTCAACCATATATATCCTGTCAATAACATCCCATATCAGTATTCCTCCGCTGCCATTGTTGAACCACTCTGTGATCCAAAACTTCCCGTAAAGTGAATCCCAACATAATGTCAGCTTCAGAAGAGTCTTAGATCACCAAAATTCATATATACAATATACAGTATTTCCTCAGATCCACCATAAAACCTTTTCCCTTCCACAGCAATAATCTTTTAACTTATTCATATCATATTTCCTGAAACTGATGTACAGATTCCGAAACTATAGTTTTCAAACAAGGTAACATTTGTGCTTACTATGTGGTCCATACTTTAGGTTGTACAGTTTTCTAAATTTTTTAGTTATCCTATGTTTTGTCTTATGGTTTTCATTATTAGTCTGTCGTCCCCTATATGTTTTTGGTGTAATATTAGCTGTTTTATATTCATCCTCGTGTACTCTCACATAACTCCTCTTTTGCCCCCTTATTTGCCTTTGTTCCATCCATTGCACGTCCATTTTCCCCTCCCCTTAGGGCCCACAACGCCTGCCAATCTAATGCCCTGGGAGCCGTCCTTTCTCACGAGAGATACAGTTCTCTCTATTCGACGGCATTAGTCTTCCCCAGGATATGGGTCCACCCCACCCAATGGTAGAACCCACCTTGGCAAAATGAGCCTTCAGCTATTCCCTCCGGAGTCCGTCCCGCATCAGACCATACCCCCTGAGCATCCTAACCAAGTAACCCTCCTACTTATACTTTGATACGTTTTACTCAACATTTAGTTCTCAATGAACTTCTGGCACTCTCCCATGTTTGTATGTTGCCCCTCCCTCCCACCTATTTCTTGGACCATATTACCCCTCTTCCCATCCCCAGCCCCCCTCAAACCCAGAAAACCCCACCCGAAGGTAACCCCTTGCCCCCATTTTGTCCCTTCTTTGTGCTCATACTTACCCCCAGCTCATCACAGATTCCACCCCTACAGACATTAACTCACAGCCTTCCTCCACCCCCCGATTTCCAGTAAGCCACTTTTCCAGACTCTAGCTCTCTGAGGCAGTTAACTTATTTCATATCATTGAGGTCATATAGTATTTGTCCTTCAATGCCTGGGTTGCTTCACTCAACATAAGATTCTCAAGGTTCATCCATGTTATCACGTGCGATTGTAGTGTATTGGTTCTTACAGCTGAGTAGTATTCCATTGTGTGTATATACCACATTTTATTGATCCACTCATCTGTTGATGGACTTTTGGATTGATTCCAACTTTTGGCGATGGTGAACAATGCTGCTATGAACATTGGTGTACATATATCCGTTTGTGTCCTTGTTTTCAGATCTGATGGGTATATACCCAGCAGTGGTATTGCTGGGTCATATGGCAAATCTATGGATAATTTTTTGAGAAACTGCCAAACTGTCCTCCAGAATGGTTGGATCCTTCTGCATTCCCACCAGCAATGGATGAGTGTTCCCCTTTCTTCACATCCTCTCCAGCATTTGTATTCTACTGTTTTTTTCATGGCTGCCAATCTTATGGGAGTAAGATGGTATCTCATTGTAGTTTTGATTTGCATTTCCCTGATAGCTAGGGATTTGGAGCATTTTTTCATGTGCTTTTTAGCCATTTGTATTTCTTCTTTGGAGAAGTGTCTGTTTAAATCTTTTTCCCATTTTTTAAATGGGTTGTTTATCTTTTTGATTTCGAGATCTATGAGTTCTTTATATATGCAAGTTATAAGTCTCTTATCAGATATATGGTTGCCAAATATTTTCTCCCATTGTGTGGGTTCCCTTTTTACTTTCTTGACAAACTCCTTTGAGGTGCAGAAGGCTTTAATTTTGAGGTAGTCCCATTTATCTATTTGTTCTTTTGCTGCTCGTGCTTTTGGTGTGATTTTCATGAAGCCATTTCCTATTACAAGGTCCTGTAGATGTTTCCCTACACTGCTTTCTAAGGTCTTTATGGTCTTGGCTCTTATATTTAGGTCTTTGATCCATCTTGAGTTGATCTTTGTATAAGGTGTGAGATGGTAATCCTCTTTCATTCTTCTACATATAGCTATCCAGTTCTCCAGGCACCATTTGTTGAATAGGCCATTCTCTCCCAGTTGTGAGGGTTTGGTGGCTTTATCGAATATTATATGGCTATATACATGAGGTTCTATATCTGAACTTTCAATTCGATTCCATTGGTCTGTGTGTCTCTCCTTATGCCAGTACCATGCTGTTTTCACTATTGTAGCTTTGTAGTATGTTTTGAAGTCAGGAAGTGTGATTCCTCCTATTTCGTTTTTCTTTTTCAATATGTCTTTGGCTATTCGGGGCCTCTTTTTATTCCAAATAAATTTCATAGTTAGTTTTTCTAGTTCCTTAAAGAAGGCTGTGTTGATTTTTATTGGGATTGCATTGAATGTGTAGATCAGTTTTGGTAGGATAGACATCTTAATAATATTCAGTCTTCCTATCCATGAACAGGGAATATTCTTCCATTTATTTAGGTCTTCTTTGATTTCCTTGAACAATCTTGTATAGTTCTCGATGTATAAGTTTTTTACCTCTTTAGTTAAATTTATTCCTAAGTATTTGATTTTTTTATTTACTATTGTCAATGGTATTTGTTTCTTGATTTCCTCCTGATCTTGCTCATTATTGGTGTATAGAAATGCTACTGATTTTTGCGCATTGATCTTATAACCTGCGACTTTGCTAAACTCATTTATGAGTTCTAGGAGCTTTGTTGTAGATCTCTCAGGGTTTTCTATATATAGGATCATGTCATCTGCAAATAATGAAATTTTGACTTCTTCCCTTCCAATTTGAATGCCTTTTATATCTGGTTCTTGTCTCAGTGCTCGAGCCAGTACTTCCAAGACAATGTTAAATAGGAGCGGAGACAATGGGCATCCTTGTCTTGTTCCTGATTTTAGAGGGAAGGATTTCAGGATTTCGCCATTGTAAACAATGTTGGCTTTAGGTTTTTCATATATACTCTTTATCATGTTCAAAAAGTTTCCTTGTATTCCAATCTTTTGGAGTGTTTTTATCAGGAAGGGGTGCTGTATTTTGTCAAATGCCTTTTCTGCATCTATAGATATAATCATGTGGTTTTTTTCTCTCAATCTGTTTATATGGTGTATTACATTGATTGATTTTCTTATGTTGAACCATCCTTGCATACCTGGAATAAATCCCACTTGGTCATGGTGTATAATTCGTTTAATGTGTTGTTGAATACGATTAGCAAGTATTTTGTTAAGTATTTTTGCGTCTAGGTTCATTAGAGAAATTGGTCTGTAATTTTCCTTTCTTGTGGTGTCTTTGTTTGGCTTTGGTACTAGGGTAATGTTGGCATCATAGAAGGAATTAGGCAGTGTTCCTTCTGTTTCGATTTTTTGGAATAGTTTCAACAGGATTGGTGTTAGTTCTTTCCGGAATGTTTTGTAGAATTCACCTGTGAAGCCATCTGGCCCTGGGCTCTTCTTAGTTGGGAGATTTTTAATGACTGATTCTATCTCTTTGCTTGTGATTGGTTTGTTAAGATCATCAATTTCTTCTTTCGTCAGTATGGGCTGCTTATGTATTTCTAGGAATTTGTCCATTTCCTCTAAATTGTCATTTTTGTTGGAATATAGTTTTTCAAAGTATCCTCTTATGATAGTCTTTATTTCTGTGGGGTCAGTGGTGATATCTCCTTTCTCATTTCTTATTTTGTGTATTTGCATCTTTTCTCTTTTTTTCTTTGTTAGTCTCGCTAAAGGTTTGTCAATTTTGTTGATCTTCTCAAAAAACCAGCTCTTGGTCTTGTTTATTTTTTCAAGTGCTTTCTTATTTTCTATTTCATTTAGTTCTGCTCTTATCTTTGTTATTTCCTTCCTTCTTCTTCCTGTTGGGTTACTTTGTTGTTGTTTTTCTAATTCCTTCAAATGTGCAGTTAATTCTTCAATTTATGCTCTTTCTTCTTTTTTGATATATGAATTTATGGCTATAAATTTCCCTCTCAGTACCACTTTTGCTGCATCCCATAAATTTTGGTATGTTGTGTTATCATTATCATTTGTTTCAAGGTAGTCATTGATTTCTTTTGAGATTTCCTCTTTGACCCACTGTTTTTCTAAGAGTGTGCTGTTTAATTTCCAAATTGTTGTGTGAAGTCTGGGTCTCTGTCCCTTGCAAATTTCCAGCTTGACTCCACTGTGGTCAGAGATATTGTTTTGTATGATTTCGATCTTTCTGAATTCATTAAGCCTTTCTTTGTGGCCTAGCATATGGTCAATCTTGGAGAATGTTCCATGTGCGTTTGAGAAAAATGTATATCCTGCTGTGTTTGGGTGTAATGATCTATATATGTCTATTAGATCCAGCTCTTCTAATATACTGTTCAAATGTTTTGTTTCTTTAGTGATTCTCATTTGAGATGTTCTGTCCAGAGTTGATAGTGGTGTATTAAAATCCCCCACTATAATTGTAGATGCATCTATTCTTTCACTTAGTTTTTCCAGCGTTTGCCTCACATATTTAGAGGCGCCCTTGTTAGGAGCATAAATATTTATGATTGTTCGATCTTCTTGACAAATTGTCCCTTTCACTAAAATATAGTATCCTTCTTTGTCTCTCACAATTGTTTCGCATTTAAAGTCTATTTTGTCTGATATTAATATAGCTACTCCTGCCTTTTTTTGGTTGTTGTTTGCTTGTATGATTGTTTTCCAGCCATTCACTTTCAACCTCCATGAGTCTCTGGGTCTAAGATGTGTCTCTTGTAGGCAGCATATAGATGGGTTGTATTTCCTTATCCAGTGTCCCAGTCTGAATCTTTTGATAGGTGAGTTTAATCCGTTGACATTCAGTGTTATTATGTTTAGAGAGTTATTTATGGTAGCCATATTTTGGTTGGATTTGTGTTTGTTATATTTTGTTTGTATTATTTTATTTTCCCCTTCTATTTTTGTCTTTCTTGTTGCTTTTACACTCTCCTCCATCTCTGACTGTCCTGTTTTTTCCTTTCTTCCTGCAGAACTCCCTTAAGAATTTCTTGAAGGGGAGGTTTCTTGTTGATATACTCTTTCAGTTTCTGTTTATCTGTGAATATTTTGAACTCTCCATCATTTTTGAATGCTAGTTTAGCTGGATAGAGTATTCTTGGTTGGAGATTTTTTTCCTTTAGTACCTTGACTATATCATACCACTGCCTTCTTGCCTCCATCGTTTCAGATGAGAAATCAGCACTTAATCTTATGGAGTTTCCCTTGTATGTGATGGTTTTCTTTTCTCTTGCTGCTTTTAGAATTTTTTCTTTGTCTTGAGCATTGGATAATTTGACAAGTATATGTCTTGGGGTGGGCCTGTTGGGGTTTATGACCAGTGGAGTGCGCTGTGCTTCTTGGATATGTACATCTGTCTCTTTCAGTAGATTTGGGAAGTTTTCATTCATTATTTCCTGCAACACTCCTTCTGACCCCTTTCCCTTCTCTTCTCCTTCTGGAATGCCTATAATACGTATGTTTGAGCGTTTTGCGTTATCATTCAGGTCCCTAAGTCCTATCTGGATTTTTTCTACCTTTTTATTGACCACTTCTACTATCTGTTTGATTTCCAATGCACTGTCTTCCACTTCACTAATTCTCTGCTCTGCCTCTTCTAGTCTGCTGATATTTGCTGCAAGTGTATTTTTGATTTCTTGAATTGTGGTGTTCATTTCCATCATATCTGTTATTTTTTTGCGCATGTCTGCAATTTCCCCTCCAAGTGTTGTCTTCACGCTGTTAACCTCTTTCATTACTTCATCAAATTTGTCGGTGATAAATGTTCTGAGATCTTTCATTGCTTGTGCGAAGTCCTGCTCCCCTTCCTGATTTTCAGTTTGTTGATTGGATTCAGCCATGTTTTCCTGATTACTGGTTTGGTTTGTAGATTTTTGTTGCTGTCTTGTCAACATTTTTTCTTGACGGGTTTCATCAGTTCCTTAGCTTCTTTGTCTAGTCTTGGAGATTAATTAGCTGTTGTTTTTGCGTAAGTGTTATATCTTCTCTTTGTCACTTTGTTCTTCTTATTCCAATTTCTTATTGCTAGTTAAGCTCACTTTAAAGGAAAGTATTAGTGCTGGGGAAAGTCAATTGTGTAAGGAAGGAAAAAGTGTGAAGTAGTATTGGTGATATATGTTTACAAAGCAACAATATGAGTTCTGGGAGGATGGAGGTTAGATCATGTAAATTGTGTAGAGTTATAGTAGTAGGAAAGTACCTATAATGAGGTAGACGACTGAATATGGGAGGAATGTGGTACGTACTAAGAGGCTATTGTTTTCGTGAGAGAGGGAAAGAGAAAAGAAAGGTAATAGTTTCAGGGACGAATACCAGATGGAAAACTAAACAAAGGTATTAGAAATTAAGAGTTAGACACTTTGTGGATCAAAGAAAGGGAGATGGAATATAGGAGAGATAGCAGATGGTGGAGGATATCAAGTTGTAGGGGAAAGGGGATAGTGTAGATAGGCTAAATCTATTCACAGAGAAATGAGGCAGTGGAGGGTGAGGAAACCCAGCAAATGTGAGGTATTTCCTGTAGGACCTATTGTATTGTTAAGGTAAAATAGTATAAGAAGAATATTGGGGACAAGAAAGAGAGGATTGAAAAAAAAAAAAAAAGGAACAACAAGAACAACAACAAAAATAAAAAATAAAAAATAAAACAAAACAAAAAACAAACAAAAAAAAAAACCAAAGAACAGAAACCCCGCCGCCAGGCTCGGCTGGGCTCAGCTGGGCTCCGGTCCCCCGCCCGCCGCCCGCCGCCCGCCGCGGCTCGGCTGGGCTCGGCTGGGCTCAGCTTTCCCGCCCGCCGCCTGGCGCGGCGCAGCGCGGCTCGGCTCGGCTCTCCCGCTCGCCGCCCGGCGCAGCGCGGCCGGGCTCGGCCGAGCTCAGCCGGGCCCTGCCCCTCCACCCGCCGCGGCTCAGCCGGGCTCGGCCGGACCCGGCTACCCTGGCCGCCGCCCGCCAGGGCTCCGCGCGGTGCTAGCTGCCTCGGCTCCACCTACCCAAGGAGGGAATCCTCCACACGTAGCTGGGATCTCCGTGTATATTTCACAGATGGATCCTCTCTGTTACCTTCCCTCCAAATCGATGTCCAGACACCTCCGGACCAGGAAAAATCCCGAAACAGCCGGTCCCAAAGAGTCTCCGACGCCTCCCAGCCGATTCCCCCCAGGAGCTAGTAACCGGGAAGTTCACTCAGCCGCCATCTTGCCTCCCCCTCCTGAAAAGTCCCAATTTATATCTTATAGACCAGTCCTTTCCGTTACCTTCCCACCAAATCGATGACCAGACACTTCCTGCCCTGAAAAAATCCTGAAAAAGCCTGGTCCCGGAGAACCTCCAGCGGTGCCCAGCTGCCTCTTCCCAGGAGAGACGGCAAGGCAAGCTCACTCAGCCACCATCTTGCCGGAAGTCCAAAAATACATTCTTATTGTCGAAATTTCCCCAACATAGAAAGGCAAAAAAAAAAAAAACTTCTGTACTTATATTGCCCAGAGATAATCTAAAGGAACACATTTACTTCTATTTTCTGAAACTTAACCCTCAGTATAATCCCAAATAATAGCTGCCAAAGAATCACTTCCAAAAGTGCTGTCAGGATGCAATTGAAAACATCTTTAAACTGGTTGTTTACATAAAATCTATAATGATAATTAACCACTAAGAAAGAATAACAGCAGACATCTGGGAAGTGTTCAAAAAAATAAAATAGGAGAAGGAAAGAATGTAAGACAAGGGAAAAGTAGAGACGGAATAAACTGGGAAAATTACACTGAAAGAATGGAAAGTGTTGCTGGTTTTATGAAAGTGAAGTGAAGCACATAGGAGAAGGTGAGAGAGGGTCCACATCAGAGTAGATCCTCTAATAATAGGTCTCTTTTAAGGGTTGCAAATGAAAGAAGCACAATGTGAAGTAGGATATGCAAAGAGGGGGAATTATTTCTGGTAACCAAAGAAAAAGATTAAACAAATCCATGCAGTTAAGCAGTGCCTCCCGAACAACAGGAACCAGGGACTCAATCCCCACTAGGATTCTTTAAGTCTATCTCTTGTCTTTGCTCTTCTCTGACTATCACATATATCGCAGATCACTGCAGACCACCTTACACCATGATGTAGAAGAGATAACTGTCACGAGCTGGAAAGCTTTCTACACGACTCTCTCACAACTTGAAAGCTCCAGTCAGAATAACCCAGCGGGATTACTTCGATTTGCCCACTCTGGATAATTTATGCACCTCTAAACAATGAGCAGTGGTGAGATAAGCAGAGCCAAGCAAGAACATGCAGCCCCTTCTAGAAGTGCATGGTTAGAATGAAGAGAAAAGTAGCTCTCAAGAGAAAATGGAGCTGTTTCCAGAGGGTTCTGGAGAGAACCTATAGTTGCTCACTACACTCCTGAAAGTAACATGATACCAAATTATTCGGAGGAGTTTAGAGAGATAACAGCAGATCATCGTGCTTTCTGTCTCCTTAAAAATCATGTAACAGGAAGGCTTCACCCCACTACTGGTGTTTTGTTTGTTCAATTCTTGGCAGTGGCCCCCAGAGTCCAGAAAACATTGAGCACCCTGAAAAACAGATTCCACCAAGGCCAAGTTAAATGATTTCTTGCCCAAGACTCCTTTACTAACATTTTTACTAAACATTGAAACTTATCCCCTAAGATTATAGCTCATGAACAAGCCAAACCAGTTGAGGGAAGATGGGGAAGGGGGTAGCACCACTGTGTGATGGGAACGCCCTAGTGTTGGGCAATTTATGTCAAAACCCATGGGAGTTACTCATGAAGAGATGGGGAAATGGGTAGGGAGTCAGGGCGGCATTGGAGAGGAAGGGAACCAGCCTGTGAGTCAGGTCTTAAGTCTAGAACAATAAGCTCTGGGTTTAGTATAATGACTCCAGAAGCATTTCATTTACCCTTAAAATAACACTGTCCACTCACTCAGGTTTTTTCTTTATCTCTCTTCTTCTTCTTCCTTCTTTTTTTTTTTTTTTTTTTTAATCTCAGGCTAGGCATCTTGTTCTCCCTTCACTTATCTAGTACTCTTTGAGTAAGAGAAGTAAGATTTCTCCTCAAGGACATGCCAACTGTCTCTATTACCCAACTCTTAAAAAACAGACCGTCATTCTTCTCCATCTGTCCTACTGGATTTTAACCTTGAATGCAAGGTATAGTTTTGAAAGGCTTCTCTCCTTCCCCTCCAAGCTCTTGGAAAAGTGTGGCTAGTCCGGCTCAGTTAAGTATTTGCTAAATTGAATCAATAAGTAACTCTAAAGTAGTAGAACATAATAGCTGTGCCTACAAAAAAAGGAGATTTAGGCACATTATATAAATAAGGTTTTGGTAGTCTACCACTTAAATTTCAAAAAAAAAAACTTATTCAACTCACTTCAACCAATATTTATTGAGCACATACTCTCTGTACAGTGCTATGCACTCACAAGAAATGTTTGGTGAGAGTATCTCTACATCTTCAGAAAGACTGATACTCCTAAAGAAAAGCCAGACTGCTACAGAAATAAAGAAGAGTAGACAAGCTACAGTTTAACTACTGTTGCTGACAAGATGTGGGGGTTGAAGCTGACAGCTTCAAGTTGGTTATAGATCCCAGCACCCTTCAGCAACTCTCTTGCATCAAGAAACCCAACAGGCTAAACCCAGCATTTTGCTGCTGCTGCTGCTGCTGTTGCTGTTTTAAGAACAAGCAGAGTGACTCAGAAGGATCATGTTTTGCTCCAGTGTTCTCCAGAGAAGGGCATGGAAAGTTACTCTATTTGAAGAGTCACAATTAATGAGGAGTCATTGCCATGTATTAATTAGATTATTCAGAAAATTTTTATGCAGGCCATTTAAAGCTGATGTGCTTAATTGCACATTGGGACAGTTAACAGCAGGGTCTCATTTTGGGAGGGGGTCCCTTGTGAATTTAGTTTGTGAATTTAAACTTTCTTTTCTTTATCTTTTCATATGACAAAAGCAAGGTTTGGCTTTGATTTTTATTTGTTTTTCACTCAGGGAAATGTGATTTGACAAAGAGGGAGCCCCTTCCCTTCCTTCAAGATATGATGGCTCCCTACATTGAAAATTTTTCAGGGAAAAGGTAACAAAGCAAGTCAAAATAAAAAGTCTAAATCTCATAGGTCATCCAGCTCCAGAAATGCCATGAGACTGAGTTTTGGCTTCTTTGTCATCCTTGAGATAAATGGGTATTATGCAAAGCATGGCATTAAGAAGGAAGATGTAATATTCAACAGACCTATCATCAATCCTGAGAGGCATCAGACCTAGGGGATGGTAAATAGAACTATTAGTCTGACCACATCTCATTTTTAATCCAAATTCACTACTACCCATAAAGGTCTCAGCAATCTTTGCCTCAATTATATTAAAGGAAACCAACAATTCTTGCAGCTTCTCCTCCCCACCCCTGTTCAATATGCAAAGAGATGATTTCATCTTCTCTCCATCCATCAGAAAAAAATCAAGAATGTCAAGTATGAGTTAGAAGTTCATATGTAGACATATATGTGTGTATGTGTCTAAATATATATTCCTCTCATTGGATTGTGGACTGCTAAAAGCTCCTCAGTTTAAGTCCCTCAATTACATTGATGCTATATATCTTCACATTATTCCTTCACTTTATTTGCTCACTTTCTTCTTTGTTCTCTAGCTGTCTATGCTTTAGTCATCTGGCTGACCTTCTGTACCTAAAGTGTCCCTGCCTGTAGCTCTCCTCAGGGATTTAAATATGCAGTTTCCTCTGACTGCAGTGCTCTCCTCCCCAGCCCCTGTCACCAACATTTGTCTAGCTATTTAACACTCATCTGCATTATCACGTGAACATCATTTCCTTGAGAAGCTTTCTCTGAGTCCCTCAAACTAAATTACTAGGTCCCCGCTGAATTAGTTGCTCAGAATTTTTTCTTCTCTCTTGGCCCTGCCATGATCTCTCTGGATAGAATTTATGTCCTTGTCACATCAATGTTGAGATTGGCTATGCGACTTGCCTTGTCCAATGGAATTTGGTGTTAAGTTACAATGTACCAGTTCTGAGCTAAGGAGGTCCTGGAAAGCACCATAAGTTTCTGCTTTCCCTTAACTTTCTGATCTCTAACACTGAAAAGACTATGCCCCAGGGAGCATGGTTCCTTCAGTCTGAGTCTGAGTCCAGAGTTAAGATCCAGTTTTATCCAGTTTATATCCAGTTTTATCCAATAAAACCAAGTAAATTCCAGCCAAACCCAGCAAGTCCATCCAAGCAGCACCAAATGTGTAGATCCCATGAGTGTGTAATAAATGATTGCTGTTGTAAGGCACTAAGATTTGAGATTATTTTGTTTTGCAGCATTATCAAAACCTGACAAATATAGCCCCTATATATGTACTTCTCCTTCAGAGGACTCTGCCATAAAAACATCCTATTCAATATCTGTCTTCCCCTAACAATAATAGCTCTGTGAGATTACAAGGCTTTCCCACCTTGTTTGCAAATATATAAGCATGCCATAGCACAATGCTAAGATGTAGGGTGTTTTCTAAATGTTTTATTCTGGTTAAATAAAACTAAGTCCCATCATATACTACTAACAATGTATTCATGCATTATATGTGTGAGTATATGTGAATGTGTGTGTAAATATATATCTATGAACTAAGCCACTAATTAAAATAGAATATAGAAGATTTGGGTTATTTTTTTTTTATTGTTATAAAAGTTTTACATGTTTATTCATACATCTGAGTGAACGTTTAGCTGGTATAGAATGCTAGGTCAAAAATAGTTTTCTTTCAGAATTTTTAAGGCATGCCTTCTAGTTTCCAGTGCTGCTATAAATCTGTCTGAAGTAATTCTGATTCTCGACCTTTTTAAGGTCCTATTTATCTCTGGAAGCACATGGGATCTTTTCTTTGTTTCTAGTATGCTGAAATTTCATAAAAATGTGTCTTGATGTGGATCTGTTTTATTCTTGTGTTGGGCATTCAGTGAGTCCCTTTAGTTTATAACTCATATTCTTTTTTTCTTGGAAAATTCTTGAAGTATTTTTCAATTGTTTCTTTAAAAATATTCAATTATCTCTTCAAAAATTCTTCAATTATTTTATTGTTGACTTTCTCAATTTTCTCTTTCAATATTTGCCCTCTTATTTTATCTTTTATCTTCCATTTTTCAACTCTTCAGTTGTATATAATTCAGTTGCATATCTATTGTACATAAATACTTCTTAAAAGATTTCTTTATATTTACCTTCCAGTCCTTCTATTGAATTTTTCATTTCTGCTATACATATATTTAATTTCTAAGAATTCTTTTTATTGTTCTATGGTGGAGTTGTTTGGAACTCTGTACCCTGGAAAAACATATTCTTAAACTTAATCCATTCCTGTGGCTATGGATCCATTGTAAATATGATCTCTTCAAGACATTACTTCATTTAAGGTATGACCCAAATGAATCAGGTTGGACTTTAATCCACATTACTAGCGTCCTTGATAACCAAAGTGATAGACAGAATAAAACCCAGAGTGAGCAGCCAGAAACTGAATGACAAATGAACCCAGAAGAGAAAGGAGAAGGCAGGAGAGGTTGCCATGTGCATTGCCATGTTACAGAAAACCAAGGAACAATGATCACCAGCAGCCAAGCCTAGAACAAAACAATCTTCAAAAGAGAAAGCAACATCCTTGATGACACCTTGATTTTGGACTTCTCCTGGCCTCAAACCTGTGAACTAACAATGCCCATTTTTTAAGTCAGCCCATTGTATGGTATTAACCTTAGCAATGAAGAAATTAAAACATATGACTAGTACTTTTTATAGCATTCTATTCTTGTTTCATGGATTCAATATCTATCTTTCCAAAAATATAAAATTTTACCTCTTCAAGGATATATATTAATAGTTTTCTTTTAAGTCATCTTCTCTTTGAATGGTCTTTGATTCCTCCACGTTATTTTCTTATATTTGTTTTATTCTGTGAATTTCCTTTTATATGTTTTCGTCAGATGTCTCGTTACACTTAAGAATAAGATACTAAAAACCTTTAGTAAGCTTTGGGTACATACTGTGACTTGTCAACTGTGAGATTCAATGTAAAGTGATCTGACTGAACCATTTAATTCACCAAGCCCAGACATCAGCATCTTTAAGTAATCCATCTTGCTCTGGTTAGATTCGCTAGAGGCAATGCTTCCAGACTCCTTTCCTTTTTTTTTTTTTTTTTTTTTACTATTTTTTTATTGATTTTTTAAAAGATACTTAGATTACATAATATGTTACATAAAAATATAAGGGATTTCCACATGCCCCACTCCCCACACCTCCCACTTTTCCCCACATTAACAACTTCTTTCAATACTGTGGTATACATTCATTGCAATTGGTGAACGTATTTTGGAGCATTGCCACATAGCATGAATTATAGTTTACATTGTAGTCTACACTCTCTCACACTCCATTATATAGCTTATGGCAGGATATATAAAATGTTGTATCTGTCTTTGCAATGTCATTCTGGACAATTCCAAGTCCTCCACAAAATGCCTCCACATTACATTTCTTTTTCCCTCTCCCTGCCTTCAGCAACTACAGTGGCCACTGTCTTCACATCAATGATATAATTTCTTCCATTGCTAGAATCACAATAAGTCTATAGTAGAATACCAGTAAGTCTACTATAGTCCATATTTTATTCCCCAGTCCTGGGGATTCTGGGATGTTGATGCCCACCTCTAATTTAGAGGGAGCTTCGATTCCATATGTCTGATGGATGGGATACTCTTGCTTGCAGTTGTAGACTCTCTTGGTTCCTTGGTATGGTGGTTGTCCATTCTCATCTCCTTGTTAGTTGTCGTGGGTGAGTCCAAGAAACTGGAGAGTGGTGTTGCTACTCCACTAAGACTCAGGGCCCAGTTGGCACATGGACAGCCCAGAGATTCAAGGCTCTTGGACATACACCTACCAACTCCAGCACCAACTCCAGGTTCAATAAAAGGGACAGAAGAGGCTTGTGTAGAGAAGTCACATCTGAGTCCATCTCTGTCACACTTGGGAACACAAACACCAAAGTAGAGCCGAATGGCAAGGCACCAAACTCCGGAGCTATCTGTTGTGACTGTAGGACTTGTGTGTCTCTGGAATGCTCAGGAGCCCCACTATTTGGGGTAGTATCTACTTTGACTGTCTATGAGATTCTGCTGAGACATGCAGGATCTCATAGACATGTATATTTGCATCTCACTGATGACCTCCTGACTCATTTTGAAATTCTTTAGCCATATAAACTCATTTGTCTTTATCATTTCCCCCTTTTATTTGAGGTCTTTTTCCAGTTGCATCACCAGCTGGTGCTTTGTAGTAATCCCTCAGTGCCAGGGAGGCTCATTTCCAGGGGTCATGTCCTACACTTGGGGGGGGGGGGGGAATAATACATTTATGTGCTGAGTTTGACTTAGAGAGTGGCCACATTTGAGCAAAATGGAGGCTCTTATGAGGTAACTCTTAGGCACCCTACAACACTAGGTTAAGTTGCACTTTCAAGAGCAAAAGGCGGGAAACGGACTTGGTCCAGTGGTTAGAGCATCCGTCTACCACATGGGAGGTCACGGTTCAAACCCGGGGCCTCCTTGACCCGTGTGGAGCTGGCCCATGTGCAGTGCTGATGCGCGCAAGGAGTGCCCTGCCACGCAGGGGTGTCCCCCGCGTAGGGGAGCCCCATGCACAAGGAGTGCACCCGTAAGGAGAGCCGCCCAGTGTGAAAGAAAGTGCAGCCTGCCCAAGAATGGCGCTGCACACACTTCCCATGCCGCTGACGACAACAGAAGCGGACAAAGAAACAAGACGCAGCAAATAGACACAGAGAACAGATAACCGGGGCGGGGCGGGGGGGAGGGTAGAGCAAAAGACTCATAAGCATGGTCATTAATATCAAGGGCCCGTCAGTGGACCATCCTTCTTCACTGGTCATTGCTCCTGTACTTGGGAAATTGTTGCTATTCCATTAGAGAATGTGGCAGAGCTCCCCAGGATTGTAATTCAGTATTCTTTTCATTGTTCTACAGATCTCTACCCACTGTGGCAATGCCCCATGAACATTTGAACATATTTATATACCTTATATGCATGCCCAGGTGAACTTCCTCCTGTGTATCTCCCATCACTGATACACCACACCAATGATCTTCCCTTACCATAGTTGTACCCCTTCTGTGATCCAAAACTTCTTCAAAATTGACACCAAGTGGGAAATGGATGTGGTTCAACCAATTGGGCTCCCATCTACCATACAGGAGGTCCAGGGTTCAAAGTCCAGGGCCTCCTGCTGAGGGCAAGCTGGACCAGGTAGTAGGTTGGTCCACGTGGGGTACTGGCCCATGTGGGAATGTGGCCCTGCATGGGAATGCCACCCCACATGGGAAAGCCACCCCATGCAGGAGTGCTGGCTGATGCAGAGAGCTGGCGTGGCAAGATGATGCAACAAGAGACTCAGAAGAGAGAGAATAAGACAATGTAGCAGAAAAGGGGAGCTGAGATGGGACAAGAGAGTAATTGCCTCTCTCCTACTCCAGAAGGTCCCAGGATTGGTTCCCGGGCCACATAATGAGAATACAAGCAGATGCGGAGCAACACACAGTGAGTGGACACAGAGAGCAGACAATGGGGGTGGGGGTGGGAATGAAGGGCAGAAATAAATAAAATAAATCTTATTTTTAAAAATGAAGCTGAGTATATTGCCAAATTCAATTAATAGGAAAATGAGATAGTAGTGATAGGCTTAAACTTAAGAAATGAATAATAATTTAGAAAAACTAAAAGTAAAAAAATGAAAAATTTTTTTTATTTTTTTTGACATTTCACCTTTCATCGCTGTAATAACTATTGTCATCACGGTAATAATTGTTGTCCTGTATGTACAGCATCAACTTCTTCCATTTCTTCCTCTGTGTCTTCTTTTTTTTTCATTATGTCTTCACAGAAGTTTTAGATCACAGTAAAGACACATACAGACTCCCATATACCCAACATCCTCTCCCTTTTCCCCCTTCTCTATTAATAACCTTTTTACATGTGGATGTTACATTTGTTACAACTGATATACAAATATTGAAATATAGCTACTTACCATTGTCCATAGTTCACATTATGGTTTACATTTTAGACCATACACTTTTATAAATTTTTGGTGAAATTTAGCATAGCCAAAGATCATACAAAACACTTCCATTGCCCCCTAACTACCCCCTCTTCCATCTATTCTATTCCTTCCTCCCCCTCCCTTTGGGGCTCACAGCAACCACCAGGCTTCACTCCTTGAAAGACAAGATTCATAGATACTTGCAACTTTGCTAAGGGCTTGACACACTAGTCTGTCCTCACCTATTAGGAGCCACCCATGTGTTAAAGACACACAATCCCCTCTGTTTAAGACCATATCAGGCCTCCACAGGATGGGAGTCCAACACCTGCCCGCTCATTATGTAGCTCTCCAGCCACTGATATAATACACTACGACAAGGTGAACACTGACACACTCCCTAGAAGTCTGGCCCAGGTGCTCCCTGTGCTGAATGCCCACCCATCCAACACCTTAAACCAGTAACCCTTGCTTGTCATAGTGCCAAAAGAGTTTTCTCAACATTGTAGTTTCAGCCACATACCTGCTAATCCCCAGGGTTCACCTGCTCCTTCCCCCAACCCTCCCCCCAGTTCCATGGACCATTTGACCCATTCCCCCACCCTAGCCCCCTGTCAAGCTTGCATTGCCCAACCCAATAGCATCCCTATAACCCTTCACTGCACAACAACTCACTTACACCTTATCATAGATTTTGCCCATGTAGGCATTGGCTCACAACCTTCCTTTTTTTTAAAGATTAATTTTATTTATTTCTCGCCCCTACCCGCCCCCCCCACCCCAGGTGTCTGTTCTCTGTGTCCATTTGCAGCATGTTCTTCTTTTTGTCCACTTCCGTTGTTGTCAGCGGCACTGGGAATCTGTGTTTCTTTTTGTTGTTGTTGTTGTTGTTACATCATCTTGTTGTGTAAGCTCTCCATGCATGCGGCACCATTCCTGGGCAGGCTGCACTTTCTTTCATGCTGGGCAGCTCTCCTTATGGGGCACACTCCTTGCACGTGGGGTTCCCCTATGCGGGGACACCCCTGCGTGGCACCGCACTCCTTACACACATCAGCACTGTGTGTGGGCCAGCTCTACACGGGTCAAGGAGACCCAGGGTTTGAACCACGGACCTCCCATGTGGTAGACAGACGCCATACCTTCTTCTATTTCCTGTAAACCTACTTTCCAAACACCAGCTCTCTGAGTCAGCTTGATTTGCTTAATTCATATCAGAGAGGTCATGTAATATTTGCCTGGCTTGCTTCATTGAACTTAAGGTCCTCAAGATTCATCCATGTTATTCCATGTGTTACTACTGTATTCCTTCTGAGTAATATTCCATTGTATGTATATACTACATTTTGTTTATCCATTCATCTGTGGATGGGCACTTGGGTTGATTCCAATTTTTGTCAATAGTGATTAATCCTACCATGAACATTGGTGTGCATATATCTGTTCATATCCTTGTTTTAAATTATTCTGGGTATACACAGCAGTGGGATTGCTGGGTCATATGGCAGCTCTATAGTTAGTTTTTTGAGGAAATGCCAAACTGTCCTCAGCAATGACTAGACCATTCTACATTCCCACCAGCAGTGAATGAGGGTTCCCATTTCTCCACATCCTCTCCAACACTTGTAGTCCTCTGTTTTTTAAAAGACTATCAGTCTAATAGGTGTAGGAGGTACTCATTGTAGTTTTGATTTGTATTTCCCTAATAGCTAGTGAGGTTGAGCATCTCTTCATGTGCTTTTTAGCCATTTGAATGTCTTCTTTGGAGAAGTGTCTGTTCAACTCACTTCCCCATTTTTCAATGGACTATTTGGTTTTTTATTTTAAAGATATAGGATTTCTTTTTATATGCTGGATATTAGTCTACTATCAGATATATGGTTAGCAAATATTTTCTCCCATTGCATAGGCTGTCTTTTCACTTTCTTGACAAATTGTTTTGAGGTGCAAAAGGTTTTAATTTTGAGGAGGTCCGATTTATCTATTTTTTTTTTTCACTGCTTGTGCTTTGGGTGTGAAGTTCATGAAGCCATTTCCTATACAGGGTCCTGTAGATGCTTCCCTACATTATCTTCCAAGGTCTTTATGGTTCTTATATTTAGATCTTTGATCGATCTTGAGTTGATTTTTGTATAAGGTGTGAGATGGTGTTCCTCTCTCACTCTTTTGGATATGGATATCCAGTTCTCCAGGTACCATTTGTTGAAGAGGCCATTCTCTCCCCGTTGAGTGGGCTTGGTGTCAAATATAAGATGACTGTATATGCAAGAATCTATATCAGAACTCTCAGTTCAGCTCCATTAGTCAGTATGTCTATCCTTGTGCCAATATTAATGCAGTTTTGGCCACTGTAGCTTTGTAGTATGTTTCAAAGTTAGGTAATGTGAGTCCTCCAATTTCATTCTTCTTTTTCAATGTGTCTTTGGCTACTTGGGTCCTCTTGACCTTCCAAATAAATTTCATAGTTGTTTTTTCCAAGTCCTTAAAAGATGCTGTGTTGATTTTTATTTAAATCTGTAGGTTTTTATTTAAATCTGTAAATTAGTTTGGGTAGGATAGATATCATAATTATATTTAGTCTTCCTATCCATTAACAGGGAATATTCTTCCATTTATTTAAGTCTTCTTTGATTTCCTTTAGCAATGTTGTGTAGTTTTCTGTATATAAGTCATTTACATCTTTAGTTAAATTTATTCCTAGGCATTAGTTTTTTTAGTTACTATTGTAAATGGTATTTTTTTCTTGATTTCCCCCTCAGATTGCTCATTATTGGTGTACAGAAATGCTACTGATTTTTGCACATTAATCTTATAACCTGTGACTTTACTGAACTCATTTGTAAGTTCTAGAAGCTTTGTTGCAGATTTCTCAGGGCTTTCTATGTACAGGATCATGTCGTCTACAAATAGTGAAAATTTGACTTCTTCCTTTCCAACTTGGATGCCTTTTATATCTTTTTCCTGCCTCAATTCTCTAGCAAGTACTCCTAATACAAAGCTAAATAGGAGCAGTGATAGGGGGCATCCTTGTCTTATTCCCAATCTTAGAGGGAAAACTTAGGATTTCACCGTTTTATATGTTAGCTGTGGGTTTTTCATGCATACCCTTCATCATGTTCATAAAGTTTCCTTCTATTCCTATCTTTTGCAGTGTTTTTATCAGGAAAGGGTGCTCTATTTTGCCAAATGCTTTTTCTGCATCTATGTAGATGATTGTGTGATTCTTTTCTTTCAATCTGTTTATGTGGTGTATTACACTGACTGATTTTCTTATGTTGAACCATCCTAGGACACTTGGAATGACACTTACTTGGTCATGGCGTATAATTTGTTTGATGTGTTGTTGAATACAATTAGCAAGTATTTTGATAAGGATTTTAGCCTCTAGTTTCATTAGAGAGATTGGTCTGTAATTTTCCTTTCTTGTGGTGTCTTTGTCTGGCTTTGTTATTAGGGTAAAGTGGGCATCATAGAATGAGTTAGGCAATGTTCCTTCTACTTCAATCTTTTGGAAGAGTTTAAGCAGGTTGGTGTTAGTTGTTTCTGGAATGTTTGGTAGAATTCACCTATGAAGCCATCTGGTCCTGGGGTCTTCTTAGTTGGGAGGTTTTTAATGACTGATTATACTTGTGATTGATCTGTTGAGATTATCAATTTCTTCTTCATCAATATAGGTTGCTTATATGTTTCTAGGAATTTGTCCATTTCCTCTAAATTGTCCTTCTTGTTGGCATATAAGTTTTCAAAGTATCCTCTTATGATACTCTATTTCTGTGGGGTCAGTGGCAATATCCTGTTCCCTTCTTATTTTGTGTATTTGCATCTTCTCTCTTCTTTTTCTTTGTTATTCTAGCTAAGGATTTGTCAATTGTATTGATTTTCTCAAAGAACTAGCTTTTGGTTTTGTTTATTTTTTTCTAGTGCTTTCTTATTTTCTACTTCATTTAGTTCTGTTCTGATCTTTGTTATTTCTTTCTTTCTATTTCCTTTAGGGTTAGTTTGGTGTTCTTTTTCTAATACCTCCAGGTGTGCAGTTAGGTCTGAGTTTAGCTCTTTCTTCTTTTTTGATATATGAATTTATGGCTATGAATTTACCTCTCAGTACACATTTTACTGCACCCCGTAGGTTTTGATATGTTGTGTTGTCATTTTCATTCAAGTTAATTACTGATTTCTTTTGAAATTTCCTCCTTGACCTACTGTTTATCTAAGAGTGTGTTGTTTAACTTCCATATCTTTTGCCTAATCTAGTTCTCGGCCCATACAGATTTCAAGCTCATTCCATTGTGGTCAAGGAAATTACTTTGTATAATTTCAATCATTCTGAGTTCATTGAGAATTTCTCTGTGGCCTAGCATGTGGTCTATCTTGGAGAATGATCCATGTGCACTCAAGAAGAATATATATCCCACTGTATTTGGGTGTGGTGTCCTGTATCTGTCTATTAGGTCCAGATGCTCTAATGTATTATTCAAAGTCTTTGTTTCTTTATTGATTCTCCATCAAGATGTTCTGTCTAGTGGTGATAATGGTATATTAAAGTCCCCTACTATAATTGTAGAGGCATCTATTTCTCCTCTTAGTTTTCCCAGTGTTTGCCTCATGTATTTTAAGGTGCCCTGGTTAGGTGCATAAATGTTTATGATTGTTCTTTCTTCTGGAAAGATTACCCCTTTTACTAATCTATAGTGTCCATTTTTGTCTATTACAATAGTTTTGCATTTAAAGTCTATTTTGCTCAATATTAGTATAGCTACTCTGCCCTTTTTTAGTTACTGTTTGCTTTTAAGATTGTTTTCCAGCAATTCACTTTCAGTCTCCTTGAATCCTTGAGTCTAGGGTGGGCTTCTTATAGACAGCATGTAGATAGGTCATATTTCATTATCCATTCTGCCAATATTTGTCTTTTGACTGGCGAGTTTAATCCATTAACATTCACCATTATCACTTTCAAGGAATTACTTATTTTAGCCATATTTTTCTTTGGGTTTATGTATGTCATATTTTGTTTTTATTTCTCTTTTTGTCTTTTTTAGTTGTTCTTACACTCTCCTCCAACTCTCTCTCTCCTCTCCTGTTTTTTCCTTTCAAACTGCAGAACTACCTTTAGTATTTCTTGAAAGACAGGTTTCTTGTTGTCATACTCTCTTAGTTTCTGTTTATCCGTGAATATTTTGAACTCTCCATCATTTTTGAATGCCAGCTTGACTGGATAGAGAATACTTGGCTGGAAGGTTTTTTTTTTCTTTTAGTACCTTAACTATGTCATACCACTGTCTTCTTGCCTCCATGGTTTCAGATGAGAAATCAGCACTTAATCTTATGGTGCCTCCTTTGTATGTGGTGGTTTTCTTTTCTTTTGCTGCCTTCTGTATTTCCTCTTTGTCTTGAGCATTTGACAATTTGACAAATATATGTCTTGGAGTAGGCCTGTTGAGATTTATACTGTTTGGGGTACACTGCACTTTCTGGACATGTACATCCATCTCCCTCAATAGGGTTGGGAAGTTTTCAGTCATTATTTCCTCCAACACTTGTTTGGTCCCCTTTTCCTTCTCTTCTCCCTCTGGAATGCCTAAAATGCATATGTTTGTGTGTTTTGCATTGTCATCCAAATTCATAAGTCCCTGCTGAATTTTTCCTATCTTTATATCTATCTGTTTTACTATCTGTTTGATTTCAGATGTACTGTCTTCCACATCACTAATTCTTTCTTCTGCCTATTCAAATCTGCTGTTATGTGCTTCCAGTGTATTTTTTATTTCTTAGATTGTGCCATTCTTTTTTTTTTCAGGTTAATACATTGAAAAAAGCATTTATTGTTAAATCTATAATATCTGAGGCCATTTTCTTGGTTTTAAGAGTAAAAAGTCAGTAATTTCCATACTTTTGTTTTGACCCATATGCTTTTTTTTTTAATTGATTTTGTAAAAATATTACATTAAAAAATATATATGAGGTCCCATTCAACCCCACCACCCCCACCCCACCACTCCCCCCCCCCCCCAGCAACATTCACTCCCATCACCATGACACATCCATTGCATTTGGTAAGTACATCTCTGGGCATCTCTGCACCTCATGGTCAATGGTCCACACCATGGCCCATACTCTCCCCCATTCCATCCAGTGGGCCCTGGGAGGATTTACAATGTCCGGTGATTGCCCCTGAAGCACCATCCAGGGCAACTCCAAGTCCCAAAGGCGCCTCTACATCTCATCTCTTCCTGCCATTCCCCATACCCATCAGCCACCATGTCCACTTTTCCCACTCTAATGCCACCTTTTCTCTGTGGACGTTGGATTGGTTGTGTCCGTTGCACCTCTATGTCAAGAGGAGGCTCAGATTCCACATGGACACTGGATGCAATCCTCCTGCTTTCAGTTGTAGGCACTCTAGTGCCATGGTGTGGTGGTTGTCCTTCTTCAACTCCATCTTAGCTGAGTGAGGTGAGTCCAATAAATCAGATTGTAGGTCCTGGAGTCTGTTGAGGCTCAGGGCCTGGCTATCATATTGTCAGTCCAGAGATTCACATCCCCTAAATATATCTTAAACCCCAACACCAACTACAATTCCAGTAAAGTAGAATGAAAGTCTTATGAAAAGAGATCCCATCTGAGTCCAGTTTTATCACTCAGAAACACCAGCTCCAAAGAAGGGCCAATTGTGCCATTCTTCACCATCATATCCATTATCTTTTCATGTATGTTTACAATTTCTTCAGTATGTTCTCCCAGTGTTTTCTTAATATCCTTAATCTCTTCCTTCACTTCATTATGTTGGTCCATGATATTTATTTGGACAGCTTTGATTAGTTGTTCAATGTTCTGCATCTCTTCCTGGTTTTTAGTTTGTTCATTGGACTGGACCATCTCTTCCTGTTTCTTGATGTGGTTTGTAACTTTTTGTTGCTGTCTGGTCATCTTTTTATCTTGATGGGTTTATTCAGTTGATTAGCTTCTGTCTCTACTCAAAGGTTTTACTTAGTTGCTGTTATTTAGTTGAGTGTGTGTTAAGTTTTCTCTTTGACACTTTGTTCTTCTTATTCTATTTCCTTGTTGTTGTCTGTGTTCCCTTGAAATAAAAAGATTAGGGTCAGAGAAAGCAAAATAGGTAAGAAAAGAAAAAGGGTAATAATAGTAAATAGTAATAATGATAGTAAAGTTAGAAGAGGAACCATATAAGACCTAGGAAAATGAACATTTAACTCATGTAAGCAGTGTAGAGTAATAGGAATAAAAAAGTGGAGTACCTACAATGAAATGGAACCCTAAATATGTTCTTGAAAGCTTATCAAGTGCTTCCTACTGCCTCCCTTAGGGGAGTTGACATTTTGATAAGTGTCAGCACCAGACTAGTCAATTGCCTGACTCCACCTTCTCCCAGGCCAAGTTTCTCTATCCCAGAAAGGTTAGGTAAATTAGGCTGCCTCAGCAGATTTACATCTCCCCTCTTCCTGGTGCCATCTCAAGTCAGCTGGCTTACTCCTCAAAGCTCAAAAGGGGGTACAGGCAACAAAACCCACAGAAAGGAAACCCCTCTCCACACTTCACCAGAACCCTCTCACTCTCAGAGAATGCTTCCTCTACAGAGTGACCAGTGGGAGTTGGGGGTTGCCAAGGCTTTTTGCTTTGAGGGTGGGGCTTAGCCACCCTGCTGCTCCAGCCTCAAGGGCAAGAAACACATGATTTTACCTTGAGAAATATTTCTCTTTGTCAGCTCTCTCCAGATCAATGTCCTGAAGCTTCCTGCTCCATGGGTTCCCAAAACAGCTCACTCAGGCAGGATCTTGCTCCCACTCAGTCATTTTTTGCAAGAGAGATGGTGTGTGTGCACTTAATCCAATGCCATCTTACCCCTCCCTCCTCCAGGCTCCTTTCTAAAGGATAAAGGCTTGACTTCCAATATTCTGAAACTAAGCTGAACAAGATTAATGGGAGTCTTGGCATTTAGTAAGCAACTATTGATTCAATCCTCCTATTTTCAATAAGTACCTGTATTAGTTTTCTATTGCTGACATAACAAATTACCACATTCTTGTGGCTTAAAACAACCTAACTGTATTATCATATAGTTCTACAGTTCAGAATCTGAATTTTAGTCCATGGACTAAAATTAAGGTATTGGCAAGGCTACATTCCTTTTTGGAAGTTCTGTGGAGAATCCATTTCCTTTCCCATTCCAGCTTCTGGAAGCCACCCACATTACTTGGCTTGTGGCCCTCCTCCTCCATCTTCAAAGCCAATTACAATGGTTGAACCCTTTTCATTATGTCTTCTCTCTCGTTCCCCCTCTTCTGCATCCTTCTTCCACTTAGAGACCCTTTTGTTTAAATTGGGTCCTCCCAGATGATCCAGGATAATCTCCTTATTTTAAGATCTGCTGATTAGCAACATGAATTCTATTTGCAACCTGAGTTCCTTTTGCCATGTGCATTAGTCAGGCTTCTCTAGGAAAACAGAACCTACTGGAGATACCTGTAAGTAGTATGAAATTTTATAAAATTGTCTCACGTGACCATGGGAATGCACAAGTCCAAATTCTGTAGGGCAGGCTGCAAGTCAGGGACTCCAGTGAAGGTCCTCCTTGAGTTCCCCAGGATACAGGGGCTCTCTGAAGTAGAGATGGGAATCCTTCCCTGAATGCTGAAATCACTTCTTCTTTTAAGGCCTTCATCTGATTGGATGAGACATCACTCCACTGATGGCAAGCTCCTCAGATGATTGTAGATGTAATCAGCCTGGGTTGGTCAAAGAAGTCATAAGAATGATACTTAATTCTCCATGTGAGGCATATTTTTATTCTTGATTTCTGCGAATAGATAATACCACGTGTCTTTCTTTATCTTACTCTCCAGGCATACCCTTTCTTGGAATTATTAAATAGAAAATCCTTTAGCATCTTTGGTATAAATTAGTATTAACAAAATAACTTTATACTCAAATGTGGCCAGTCTCGAAGCCAAACTCAGCATGTAAATGCAATGCCTTCCCCCCAGCGTGGGACATGACACCCGGGGATGAGCCTCCCTGGCAACGAGGGAACACTATCAACTACCAACTGATGATGCAACTGGAAAATGACCTTATACGGAAGGTTCAATGCGGATCAGCAGAATATCCATGTCTACATAAAATACCATGACTTTAAAATGCTGTTTGACCTAAAGTAAGGGGGAAATGGAAAGGAGAAATGAGTTTATATGGCTACGAGTTTCTAAAAAAGAGTCTGGAGGCTGGCAGAAGGTTTGCCCTCATGCACAACTGAGCAGAGTCAGAGAGACAGATAAAGCAGATACAACCCCCAGATATTGGTTCCTTTGAGGGCTAAAGAGACCCATGGGAGTTATGGTCATGGCCGATGGGGTTAACCACCAGGGCAGATGGCCCCTCTTTGGAAATGGTGTTTATGTGTGATGAATCTGGACTCAGATGGGATCTCCCTTCATAAGACTTTCATGCTAATGTGCTGGAGGTGCAGTTAATGTTGGGGTTTAAGATATATTTAGGGGATTTGAATCTCTGGACTGACAATGTGATAGCCAGATCCTGAGCCTCAACAGACTCCAGCACCTACAATCTGATTTATTGGACTTACCACACTCAGCTAAGATGGAGTTGAAGAAGGACAACCACCACACCATGGAGCCTAGAGTGATTACAACTGAAAATGGGAGGATTGCATCCAGCATCCAGGTGGAATCTGAGCCTCCTCTTGACATAGAGGTGCAATGGACACAACCAATCCAATGTCCACATAGAAGAGGTGGCATTGGATTGGGAAAAGTGGACATGGTGGACGATGGGCATGGGGAAAGGCAGGAAGAGATGAGAGGTGGAGGCGTCTTCGGGACATGGAGCTGCCCTGGATGGTGCTTCAGAGGTAATCACCGGACATTGTAAATCCTCACAGGGCCCACTGGATGGAATGGAGGAGAGTATGGGCCATGATGTGAACCATTGTCTATGAGGTGCAAAGGTGCCCAAAGATGTACTTACCAAATCCAGTGGATGTGTCATGATGATGGGAACGAGTGTTGTTGGGGGGGGGGAGAAGGGGGGGTGGGGGGGTGGGGTTGAATGGGACCTCACATATATATTTTTAATGTAATATTATTACAAAGTCAATAAAAAATAAAAAAATTAAATAAAAAAATAAAATAAAAAAACAAAATAACTTTAAAATGTAGCTAGTTGATATTACATCACTTTAAAATAAGTTTTTAGTTATTTACTGATATACTTTTTTTGCTAATTTTGCAGGAGTAGCCCATTTAAAACAGAGTATCAATAGCTCATTCAAAATGGGGCAAAGCATTCTAACATATTAGCTGTATGGTGGTCCACCCTTCAATGTTTCAAATCAAAATAAAAGTATTGAGATCCAAATTTCTTCATTGATATTTCCTAATATGTACAATGCCTGGCTTTGTTGGTATTCATTAATTGATTTTATTTTTATCAACTCTTCAAAAAATCATATTTTTATCTGAATGGTTATTTTTTTCTTTATTAGAAAAGTTGTAGGTTTACAGAACAATCATCCATAAAACACACAGGATTCTCATATACGACCCATTATTAGCACCTTGCATTGGTTTACAATTGGTCACATTTGTTACAACTGGAGAGAGTACGTTTTAAAAATTATACAACTAACTATAGCCCATGGTTTAACTTATAGTTCACTGTATAGTGCAGTTATTTACTTTTCAAATTTGATTACAAAAGAAATTACTTGAAATATTTTATGAGTCATTCAGCAGGACAAAAGATCTTCAAATATTTGAATGAAGATTGCTGTGTCTTTGGCTCTGATTATCAAATCAAAGCAGGGTATAGTGCTAGTAAACCAATCCAGTAATTATTGTATTCCATCCTAATTATGAGTCCCATGAATACAATCATCATTATATAGGAGCTTTTAATAATTTTTCTCACACTTAGCTTTTGTTAACTGAGTTACAATTAAATGTTCTTATTTTAGCTCTAAATTCAGTGATAATGATAGCTAATCCACAGCCTTTGTAGGCAACACAAAATGTCCTAAGCATTATATAACAAATAATAAGAGTAAAAGAATGCAATCTTCTTGTGACTTTGGTTGTTAATGGATTTGGTGTTTCTCCTGCATCTACCAATGATCATTATCACTTCCTAGATGAAACAAAATGCCAGAGCCTAATATGTAACTTTACAGGAGCATCTGACAATGGGAGATCCAGAAGAACATATGGCAGAAGTGGTAAAGAAGATAGGATATGAGAAGAGTCAATGAAGTATTAGAATTTAATAAAGGTAATGTTTTTGAGAAGGTACAATTTTTCATCCTCTCAGCAATGCT
The DNA here is from genome assembly GCF_030445035.2 of Dasypus novemcinctus. Classification (NCBI taxonomy): domain Eukaryota; kingdom Metazoa; phylum Chordata; class Mammalia; order Cingulata; family Dasypodidae; genus Dasypus; species Dasypus novemcinctus. Next base: position 67,730,493 of record NC_080686.1, on the reverse strand, counting down.
GTGAGAAAGGTACAGTTATTATCCTTATTTTACAGATAAGTAACTTTCCTAATATTATCTAAATAAAGGGATGTACCTGGGACTCAATCCCAGGTCACCTGATCCAAAGTTCATGCTCTTACCCACTGTACTACACTAGTGAAGATTCCACCCCAAAGTTAAATTAAGAGCACATTGCTTTCCTTAACTCCACGTGACTCATAGAATTTGGCTTCTCTAATCCAACTTCCTCTGGTAAACAAAAATTTTCTTGCAAGGCATGAAAAAAACTATATATTTGTATGTGGACATGGATGTAAAATTATATCTTCTTTAAAAATTCCTTATCTTGGTGTTTCTCCACCTTGTGGTCTGCTTTTCAACATTTTGCTTTCATTTGTCTTTATTTTTTAAAAAATGTCTAAGTCAGTGGCCTATTTAACTAATTAGTGAAAGAGTGATATGCTTTCATTATTATTGCAATAGTCATAGCCTCTTTTATGTTATACCGGTGTGTAATCAATGTACCTTTTAAATTCTATGGAGTGTGGTCCTCATTCTAATTGCAGTAAATTAGTTACACTAATCACTTTGAGTTGTTGGCCAACATAGTTATAGATTTGTACCAGGTGTTCTACCAGAAGATAATTGCTAAGCAGTACAGAGTATTTCAACAGTGTCGATTGTAAATTAAATCCAATGGTAACTCCAAATGCCAACTTTTGAGCCCATTCATCATTCATTCATTCTTACACTGATTCCAAAAAAATACATTGTGTGTCAAGTGAATTTCAGACATTACACTAAACATTTGGAAAACAGAAGGCTTAAAATATACTCCCTGCCTTTAAGAATCTCACAGTTTAATAGATACTCTAATGAAATAAATATATTTTAATCTATGTGAGAAAAGAAATAAATGCAGATTTTTACAAGAGCCCAAAGGAGTAAATGACTAACTACTTTGAAATCATAGAGTCAGCATCACAAAGGAGATAATGACACTTGAGGATAATCTTGAAGGATATAGAGGAATTCACCAGCTATAAAGAAGTAATGCAAGTCCAGGGAGCATCAAGTTTTGTGTACTTGACACCTGGGGGCATATTGGGAAAGGTCCTAGAAATGAGAACATAGTAGTAGGGTAGATTGGAATTCTGAAGGATCTTGTATTTTAGGGGAAGAACTTAAACTTTTCTTATTATTAACAGTAAAGAATCATGGAAGAGATTTAATCAGGGAGTAGGCATACCTCAGCTGGAACACAGTTCTTATTGTCTTGTAATTTTTTTGTACAAGTCTGTCTTCCCCACTAGAATTGTCACAGTGTCTGTCACATCACAGGTGCTCTATAAAGATAAATTAATCATGAATGAATGAAATAATAAGAAATATTTTTAAAATATAATCTGGTCAGCCATGTGAACCATACTTTTTATGAGTCAGTTTGAAGGCAAGGAGACTATTTAGAAAACTTGTATTAGTACAAATATGACATAATGAGAGAATGAGCAAAACCATGACAATAAGAACCAAAATGCAAAGCCATGTAACTGCTATAGTAAAATGGGCCACCAGCCACTCTACTGATCAATCCTGTGAAATCCTATGAATAGGTGTGAAGAAAACCTTCAGACCTGGAGTAATACTGAGACGATTACCCAGCTTACTGAGGGCACTCATCTACTCTGCTGCCACCTCCTTGAATGCCTCATTATCTAGTTTGAGGCTATCTTTGTTTCCTACGACTGCCATAATGAAGACAAGTTTGTTATCCTATAGTTTTGGAGCCTGGGAGTCCAAAGCCAAGGAGTCAGCAGGGCCAGGCTCCCTCTGAAACATGCAGGGGAAAATCCTTCCTTCCCTTTGCCTAGCTTCTGGTCATTTTCTGGCAATCTTTGGTGTTTCTTGGCTTGCAGAGGCCTGGCTACAATCTCTGCCTCTGTCTCCATCCTTACATGGTGTTCTTTCCATGTCAGTTTGCTGTCCCCTCTGCCCTTCTCATAAAATCACATGTCATATTGGATTAGGGCCCACCTTAACCCAGTTTTGTCTAATTTTAACTAATTTTATCTTCAAAGACCCTATTTCCAAGTAATGGTATATCCATGGGACTAGAGGTTAGGACTTGAGTGAATTTTTTGGGGGGGAACAGGGGGGCACAATTCAACCATTAATAGAGGCCATGGCTGTCAAATTCATACTTAGACTGGATGTGTTCTAAACAGGTCTTCCCTGAACTGAAAAACAATGCCACTTTTTGTAACCAACATTTTCCATCAAGCATTTTAGGACTAATTGTATCATTTTTTATATGAAGTGTATCAGTTGGAAATTCATATTTTGTCTAACAATGGTGATAACCAACATCAGCAAAATTCTGTAGCAGCAGGGGCCAGACATAAAGGCTTAGAAGGCAGAGAGCAACTGAGAGTTGACAACATAGAGAATGTAGATGAGAAACTATAGTGAGGGCTCAGTGCACATTTAAGTACCGTGCTATATAGTCATGCTTTATAACCTTTGATGGCTCAAAGAGCTAAAGAATGAATTAGTCTGCTGCAAGGAAAGTACTTAGAGGATGTAATAGACCAATATTAAAAACCATTACAAAAGGGAAACTACTCTTTTAGCACTATGTATTTATAAAGATGAACAGAAAGTGTTCTTTACCTGATTATTCTTGGTATCACCTCTTGGGGGGGGGGGGGAAACAACAGAAACATTAAAAAACAAAACAAAATGATGCTATCTTCAGTCTCCAGTGTTCTTCCTGTGGACTAAAATTGTTCTTGACTAAAACTTTTTCTTCCCAAACCCAAGCCAAGAGCATAAAATGTTTTTCCTCACTACCTCTTCTCCACTGTCCTTAGGAGGTCAAAGGATCCCTAAGTTGTACCATTGCCAGAGATCTCACCAGGATAAGATTTTCTTAAGCCTCAAAATTATTAGTGGAAGAAATCAAACTTGAAGACATGTCTGTCTTTCCATTTCTAAGGACAAACATGATTAACTCTCATTTCACATCCTCATAAACAAAAGCATGACTAATATTAGATCTCTTTGCTGAGCAAAAGACATTTGAAAAATCATCAAGCTATGAACAGAAACAAGAAACCCTGAGAACAGAGTTGGATTTGGCAGAAGATAATAGTTTGGCCTTGGGCAAGACTGTATTTGAAGAAAGGAAAATGCCCATATCTTGGGAAATTGTCTCACCTTATTCTCTATCTGGTTTTAGGTATGAAGTTAACAAAATATATAATAAAAGCCAAAATGCTTAAAAGCTACCAACATCTTTTTAGCTTGCATTTTAATGGATTAAATGAGAACTATGAAATAATTGCATTCAAAATTCCGATTTTAGGAGGCAGACTTGGCCCAATGGATAGGGCATCCGTCTACCACATGGGAGGTCTGCAGTTCAAACCCTGGGCCTCCTTGACCCGTGTGGAGCTGGCTCACGCACAGTGCTGATGCGTGCACAAAAGAAAGTGCAGCCTGCCCAGGAATGGTGCCACACACACAGAGAGCTGACGCAGCAAGATGACGCAACAAAAAGAGACACAGTTTCCCATTCCACTGACAACAACAGAAGTGAATAAAGAAGAACATGCAGCAAATGGACACAGAGAACAGACAACTGGAGCGGGGTAGGCAGAAGGGGAGAGAAATAAATAAAATAAATCTTAAAAAAAAAAAAATTCTGATTTTAATAGAGGGCTCCCCTGACAAAAGTTTCCATTTCATTCCTTGTTTTTAAGGTTTACAACTTGACACACTCTTGATTCTCAGGAAACAAAACCTTTTCATATATAGAACTGACTTAAATATGTTCTCTGTAAAAATCATGACATTTTCTCAAGTTGATGAATAAAAGCAGAAGTATGCATCTGTTCTAATTGGCATTGCCATCTCAACTGCCTCATATGTAGGACTTGTCAAGCTGTGGTTTGCCAGCAGGTTCACATTCCAGAGCTTGGGCAAGGATGACACCATGTAACCTTTCTGTCAATAAAGGCCATGGCACATTCAGTTAGACAGAAGTCCAGAAATAGGCTAAAAGATTTTCCTATGAAGACCAAGCAGAAAAGCTTATTGTTTCGTATTGCTTGTTAGCATCAACACATAATAATGCCTTTAATTTTTTTTTCAGTAAAAAGAGGGGTCATATTGATGGGCCTACAAAATGGTTTGTGGGTTTTTTGTTTGTGCCAGTAAGTCAATTGATATGGGAATGTTGTTTCATTTACATAGATATATGTCAATTACGTATTTTTAAAATATCATGTACTCATGCAAACCACCTCTCTCTCATTCATGCATATACACACACCCTCTCTCAAATGTTCGTCTGCAAATGTGTGAGAAAGATTTATTTCTAAGTGAGAGAAGAGTGTTACATTAAGCTAGAGATGTCAAACAGGCAATTTTACAGGCAGATATTTGGTTCTGGAGTCAAGAAGAGAGGTTCAATATGAATATAGAGATAGGAGAGTCACCTACATAGAATTAATAATTGAAGGTGTATAAGTGGATACAATCCCAAGTGGTTACAATAGAAGAGTGTCTTAGAGAATGCTATGATTCTAAGTAATTTATTTCAAATTAAACTATTTGAGTTAATAATGTAGTGAGTAGGGAAGCAGATGTGGCTCAACTGATAGAGCATCTGCCTACCATATAGGAGGTCCAGGGTTCAAACTCAGGGCCTCCTGACCCATGTGGTGAGCTGACCCACGCACAGTGCTGCTGTGCGCAAGGAGTGCCATGCCACACAGGGGATGTGTCCCCCGCATCGGGGAGCCCCATGCGCAAGGAGTGCACCCTGTAAGAAGAGCTGTCCCACGTGAAAAAAGCGCAGCCCACCTAGGAGTGATGCCACACACATGGAGAACTGACGCAGCAAGATGACACAATAAAAAGAGACACAGATTCCTGGTGCCCCCGAGAAAATGCAAGCAGACCCAGAAGAACACACAGCGAATGGACACAAGAGAGCAGACAACAGGGTGGGGAGGGGAGAGAAACAAATCAAATAAGTCTTTTTAAAAATCATAATAACGTAGTGAGTGTTTGTTTTTATTGACTTCCCAGCATCTGACCACATTTGGGGATCCATGTGGGGACACCACCGCCCCCTTTCATGGGTGAGCACACTTGTGAGCCTGAATCTACGCCAATAAAAGGCAGCTTCTCAGTAAAGATAACTCATTTACAGTTGGGATTGTAAAGACTGTAAGCCTAAAACTGTTGTTCAACCTTATCTCTTCCACCCCATGGGGAAACTTGTCTTGGTATGGATACAATAATGTTAACACAGAGGAAAAAAGCTGAGAAGAGGTGGAGAGATATCTTACTGGTGACCAAGCTGTGCCTGAAGCTGAACTACTTCTGGATTTTTCACTTGCAACTGAAAGAATCCTGATTAATTCGGGTACTTGGAGAAATTAGTCAGCATCAAAATAGGAGGAAAATAAACCCCTTTCTATCATTGATTTATAGCTATGTAAAGAATGAAGCCGTTTTCTTTACAAAATGCAAGAATGTCAGCAAATTCTTATTTTATAGCATTGTTATTTTGAGGTGTAAAAACAGTTATATTTGAGATCAGAGCTATAAAGATACAAACTTTCAAACCGTGAATGTTGGATAGAAGAAAAAATCTTTCAAGGGAAGCAGAGGAAACAATAAACTGGTAATCTTCTATATTAGTCAGCCAAAGGGGTATTGATGCAAAGTACAGAATTCTGTTGGCTTTTATAAAGGGTATTTATTTGGATTAGAAGCTTATAGTTACAAGGCCCTAAAGAGTCTAAATTAAGGTACCGAAGGAGGTACTTTCTCACCCAAAGTCATTTGCCATATGTTGAAACAAAATGGCAGGCAATGTTTGAGAGGGTTCAGCCTTCCCCTTTATCTTAGGGCTCCATGGCCCAGCCTCTTCCCATCTCAGCTGTAGACTGAAGGGCGTGTCTCTTTCTGGATCTCAGTTGCTCAGGGCTCTGGTCCCTGCTGCTGCAAACTATCAAACGAATGGCTCAATTCTCTTCCCAGGGCTCCAGCATCCAAAACTCAGTTGTCTTCTCTGCCATGTTCTTTATTCTGAGTGTCCACCCATCAAGGGGGCAGGGACTCAATGTCCTACTGATGTGGCCAATTCAAAGCCCCATTCTTAATTTAATGAAGTAAAAGTGAAACCTCTGAATCTAATACAATCTAATATACCCAGAGGAATAGGCCAGTTTACAAATATAAAACAGTATCTACCTTTGGAATTCATAAACAGTATCAAACTGCCACATCTACTGTAATGGCCCTTCTTTTCTCAAAATGGCTCTCTCTGGGTGGCTTACATACAGCATTCAACAATCATGGTTAGTAAATTTCTCCTAAATTCTTTACTGAGACTTACTTAAAATATATATGAAGTTTTACCCAATTGTCAATTTCTCAATTAAGATTTTCTCAATCTAGTAACTTATCTTTCTGGCAAAATTCATATACTATGTATAAGAAATTTGAACATTTTTGGAGCTTATAATATATAGAAAATGCTAAGAAAAGAAATATTGACTAAGCTTTAAATTCCCTGACAACATTTTGGGACCATCATAACCCATAATAATAATTTTTATCATATAATGAGTCCTAATGTGTGCCAGGGACAAGGTAGGGTGCTTTAATCCCATCAACACTAAGGGGTTGTTATTCTTATCCTATCATATAGATATGAAAACTGTAACTCAGAAAAAGTAAGTAGCTTGCCTATATCAGAGGGCCATGACATTGTAAGCTGTATTGTACTCTGTATCTAAAACCCATGTTCTGAACCACTACATTATACTGCCTCTAGCTAACATCTCTACTTGAGGGACTATGAAGTGACCACGTTTGCTATGGAATTTGATTTGCAAGCTTTCCTCCATGCTTTAGGCAAAACAGGGTTAAAATAGTATGTTTAATTTCATGTGTCGTCTTGGTTAGGTTCCAATTTTTTGGTCAAGCACTGCCCTGCTTGTTTCTGTGAGGGTATTTCATAGATGGGATTTGCATCTTTAATTAGCCAATTGCATCTACTATCAACAAAGGAGACCGCCCTGAACAATGTGGGCAGTCTCCTCATCCAGTTTGGTGGTGGTCTTAAAAGCCAAAACTGAGGTTTTCAGGGATCAGAAGAATTTCCAGCATGCCAGCTTCCTGGGACAATTCAGAAAATAAACAAACAAACAGTTGATTCAGTTTCTCTGGATAATCCTCACTAACACACATAGGAAGAGAAATTTAGAATGTTTTCCATGCCCCTAAATAAATGGCATTTAGGATATTGCACAAAGGGAGTGATGGGCTCAGAATTCATCCCCCACAGCACAGTGTGATTGCTTTACTTGAGCACTTATTATATATGTTAGAGGTTTACAATAATTAACAAGCTGTAGCTCAGTTTCCCCTGATATGCACTGGGAAAAGGCAAACCCCCTCCCCTGTGTCTGAGGACAGGGCATGGCACTTTCCCACAGGTTAAACAAAGAAACCTCATAGAGACAGGAATAAAGGAAGATAGAGATCTTCACCACCTGCATATCAGAGGGATATGGAGATCTTTACTACCTCTACCTGCATATCAGAGGGAAGCAGAGATGGTAACCTTCATTATTTACATATCCTTTAATCCCTACAGATGAAAAGAAACATCTGCTCCTGCAGAATTCCAAGAAATCATAAACTCCCTCAATCCCCTCCCACTGTCTCTCTTGGGCCCTCAACCCCCTTCCACTAACTATCATTTCCCCACCTAGAAAAGTTCTGTATAAATTCAAGTCTCCCCCTTCCAGGAATGAGCTAAAGTCTCTCTTCAGACCCCCACGATGCTGGTGGGGGGACTGAAGTCTGTTCTTCAGACCCCCTCCATTGGGAGAGCTTCTCAATAAATTCTTTGCTTATGGTCAATCGGTCTCCCTGTCCCAGTAAGAGTCATATTTTCTCCAACAATATAGTACTAGAATTGGTGTTTTTTTTTTAAGATTTATTTATTTATTTATTTCTCTTCCCTCTCCCCCACCCCAGTTGTCTGTTCTCTGTGTCTATTTGCTGCATCTTCTTCTTTGACCACTTCTGTTGTTGTCAGCAGCACGGGGATCTGTGTTTCTTTTTGCTGCGTCATCTTGTTGTGTCAGCTCTTCATGTGGGCAGTGCCATTCTTAGGCAGGCTGCACTTTCTTTCACGCTGGGCAGCTCTCCTTATGGGGTGCACTCCTTGTGCGTGGGGCTCCCCTACATGGAGACACCCCTGCATGGCAGGGCACTCCTTGTGCGCATCAGCACTGCGCATGGGCCAGCTGCACACGGGTCAAGAAGGCCCGGGGTTTGAACTGTGGACCTCCCATGTGGTAGGCGGATGCCCTAACCACTGGGCCAAGTGCGTTTCCCTTGAATTGTTTGTTTCTTTGTGCTCTTCCCAGTAGGCTGTGAATTCCTAAGAGATCATGCTCCACCCATCTCTGAATCCCTTTCACCTGGCTAAATGCCTTGACATACACACATAAGAAATTTAATACATTTTTGTTTAATATGTGAATATACATTAGAAGATCCTTTTGTAGGGTATATGTAAAAGATTCCTCTGGAAAGAGAGAGTTAGTGTAACTTTTCCTCACTATGAGGTCCCATGAAAGGAGCACTGGGGCAGTTAAGCCTAGAATATCATGTGATTTTGTCTAAGTTCACTTGTTGAGTACAATGTTAAAGGAATAGTTTGATTTTTTTTTTTTTAATTACAAAAGTAAGACCGTTTTAGTTTCTTTGCTGCTAAAATAAATACTATATAGTCAGTTGGCTTAAAATGGGAATTTACTGGCTCATAGTTTTGAGGCTGGGAGAAATCCAAAATCAAGGCATCAGCAAGGTGATGCCTTCTCCTTGAAGACTGTGGCATTCTGGGGCTGACTGCTGGCAATCCTTGGTTCTTGGCTTTTCTGTCACATGGCAATGCACATGGCAGCATCTTCTCCTTTCTCTTTCTGGTTCCATTGACTTTTCACCATGGCTTCTCTCTTGCTGACCTTCTCTATAAGCCCTCCAATAAGAGGATTAAGACTCATCTTGATTCAGCTAGGCTATACCTTAATCTCATCAAAAGGTTCTATTTACAAAAGATTCACACCCTTAGAAATGGATTAAGATTAAAAACCCAGTTTTCTGCTATACATAACTGCAAGCTATCACACTCTGCCCTCTGGACCCCAAAAAGGTATGCTCTTCCCACATGCAAAATACATTAATTCCATCACAGCATCCCAAAAGCCTTAAGCCATTTTGGAACAATGTTAAGTCTGCATTCTCCTCAAAATGGATCATGGATATGATCCATCCTGGGGCAAAATTTCTCTCTGTGAACCTGTAAAATCCAGAAAAAAGTTATCTGCTTCAAATGAGCAATTGTGGGTCAGTTATAGGATAAATATTCCCATTTCAGAAGGAAGTAATTGGCAGGGGACACTGATCCCAAACAATTGTGAATATTAACAGGAAAATTTCATTAGATCTCCAAGTCTGAGAGCCATCTGTGTCTTGAGAGTTTGGCACCCACAGTCTCCCCAAACTATGGGGTGTGGACTGCACCCTCTGAGCATCAGAATAGCAGCCAGGCTCTCTGCAAATGCCAGGGGATATACCCCACCATCTCCAAGCACTGGGAGGGGAGGGGGGTGCTTTTCCTCTTACAAGAGGGAGCACCCTCTCCAAGCACAGTTTTTCAAGGTATGGAAAGAACTACTAAACACAAAGTAAGCAGAAATTAGTAGTTCAGAAAACTCTGAACCTATCCAGATAGTGTGCTCTGAGACAAGGGCCAGAAGGGCTCTATTATGTACCTTCTTAACATTCAGGAAATAAGTCCCCAGGGGACAGGGCTCATATGAGGGTTTAACTGAACAACCCTTTGCTAAAGAGGGTGTGGCTGAACATGGATTCAGTCAGCCATTTCAGTGAAGTGGGAATTGGAAATTCAGGAAAAATCTATGGAAATTTTATCGTCTGCTGTTAGGGACCCCCTTGAACTTTACGCAAAGGTGACAAGCTTTTTTCAAATATGTATGAGCAGAACTACTGCCAGCCTGGACTGAAATATACAGAGAACGGCTGAGTTGAAGAAAGAATCAGATCAAGGGCAGTGACATGGAAGCCAAAGTCTGGACCAAAGAGAGCTCCTCAGGCCAAGAGAGTAGGCCCAACTGCAGTTATAGAAAGTTCAGTTCTCAGCTTATTCCTTTCCTCTTACATTTTCCCATAAGGTGCAAAAAGAAGCCAGGCTGCACATTCCACACTTAGCCTGGAAATTTCCTTGGCTAAATAAATATCCAACCTCATCACTTACAAGTTCCACTTTCAATCTAACACCAGTATACAATTGTATTAGTCGGCCAAAGAGGTGCTGATGCAAAGTACCAGAAATCTCTTGGCTTTTATAAAGGGTGTTTATTTGGGCTAGAAGCTTACAGTTACAAGACCCTAAAGAGTCCATCTCAAGATTGGTTCCTCACCATGTCTGTTGCCACATGATGAAGGAAGATGGCAGGCAACCTCTGCCTGGTCTTTCCTTCCTTCATCTTAAGGCTTCATGGGCCCAGGTTTTTCCAATCTCAGTTATAGGCTGGCATAGAGCTTGTCTCTCTCTGGGCTCAGCTGTTCTAGTCTCTTTACAAGCTGTAAACCATCAGGCGAATGTCTCATCTCTCTTCCCCAGGCTGTAGGATCAAAGCTGACAAAGTTTTCTCTCTGTTATCTTTGGAGTTTCTCTCTTCCCATGTGTATCTTCTTCTGTGTTTCTGTGTGAGTGTCCATTTATATAGCCCACTAAGGGGGCAGGGACTCAATCTGGAGTTACATCCTACTGATGTGGTTGAATCAAAGCCCTAGTCTTAAAATAATTGAATCAAAGACCTCTTAGCTGAATCTAATACAATCAAAGGGGATCATACCCAGAGGAACAGACCAGTTTACAAACATAATCTCTCTTTCTGGAATTCAAAAATAATCTCAAACTACTACCACAATTTTGCCAAGTTCTCTGCCACTTTAAAACAAAGATTGCCTTTCTTCAAATTTCCAGTAACACAGTCATCATTTCTTTCTCAGTCCTCATAAGAAGCCTTTAACATCCATTTTCCTACTAACAATGTCTTCGACACAATCTAGGCTTTTTCTTTGAAGCACCTTAGAGTCCTTCTAGCCTCTACCCATTATCCAATTCCAAAGCCATATTTGTCATAGCAGCAATCCACTTTCTGGTACCAAAAATTGTTTTAGTTCCTTGTTGCAACTATGCAATGGGTTGGTTTAAACAATGGAGATTGATTGGCTCGGCTCACAGTTTTGAGGCTAGGAGAAATCCAAATCAAGATGCCAACAAGATGATGCTTTCTCCTCAAAGTCTATGGCATTTGGGGGCTGGTTGTTAGGGCATCCTTGGTCCTTGGCTTTTCTGTCACATGACAGTGGACATAGCAATGTCTTCTCCTTTCTCTTCCAGGTTCCACAGACTTCCAGCTTCTGGGTCCCCCCAATGGCTTGTCGCTCTGTGCCCTTCTCTATAAACCCTCCAGTAATCAGATTATGACCCATCCTTATTCAGAAAGTAACTGAAGTAGCCTTATCAGAAGTTCCTGTTTCACAATGCGTTTACACACACAGAGATGGATTAATAGTAAGGACTTGGGAATTGTCCTGAATGGCATTGCAGTGACAGATACAGGCCCTTGTGTCTCTTGTCCTAACTTACAAAATTGTGTGGGAGAGGGTGTAAACTACAATGTAAACTATAACCCACAATTAGTGGCAATGCTCCAAAATATGTTCATCAGTTCTAACAAATGTACCACACTAATGAAGGATGTCGTTAATATGGGAAAATGTGTGAAAGGTAAGGAGCAGGGCATATGGAAATCCCCTATATTTTTTATGTAACATTTATGTATTCTAAGTATCTTTTTAAAAAAAGTTTAAAAATTGTATTATAAAAAATAAATAAATAAATAAAATTTTAATTCAATTAAAAAAACAAACATGTTTCTCTGGGGTACAGAAATCCAAGTCACCACACAGATGTATTCACTGAGGAAAAAATTAAGAATTAAAAAGGACTTTTAAATCACCCATAATCTTACTGTCCTGAAATAGCAATACTTAACATTTTGGTGTATTTCCTCCAAATTTTTAACATATATGCACACATATGACTACATATGCATATACTTAATTTACATTATCTCTTAACATAATATTATAAATATTTTCTCATTTCTTTTCAAAGATTTTTAAAATGTAATTTTAACAACTGCATAATGTTCTATCATGTAGATACTTAAGAATATATTTAATCACTCAATACAATAAAAATCTACAAATATTCACTGAGCACCTACTGTGTACAAGGCACCAGTATTAAGTTCTGAAGAGATACCATAATGAATGCTGTAGTTATGGTAGAAATGGAGTTTATAACCTCTTCTTGTCGAACATTTAGGTTGTTTCCAATATTTTGCTATTTTAAATAACAATGTGATGAACATCTTTCTATAAAAATCTTCTAAGAAGCTTTGTAATAAGTTTAACCTAAGTTCATAAGGAATACATTTTATATTACAAATATGTACTTTCATATATGTGTGTGAGTATATATGCATACACAAATATTTATATACACACTAATGAATTAAAATTTGTATAAAACAATCCTAATCCTTAATATATACAATGTATTCCTATTTTTCTATTCTATCCTATTATAGTCTAGTCTTTTTTTTTTTCCAAAATGACTGGTCTTGCCCCACTACACTGATTTAATGCCTTCTACTGAGTAATAGCCCTTAATTTGAAAAACACTAACTTAGAGCAGGATAAAGCACCATGGTTTTGTCATTAAAGGACCTAATAGGAACACTAACATTGTCTAAGGAACAAACTCAGGTCTTCTGAAAAAACAGAAGACCCTAGCAAAATCTCAGAAAGGCTTCTGTTCAGAGGGGCTACGAGCAAGTATTTTGTCAGGAGCTAATGTTGCTTCTTCAAAGAGAATATTCCCTCAAGGTATCATGCCTCAACTTTTCAGAAATATGGTTTGATTTTTTTTTAATTTTTTGTTTTGAAATAATTTCAAAGTGACAAGAAAGTTGCAAAAATAACACAAATTCCATACCAAGAACTCCAACATATCCTCACCCCCTCGGATACCCAGATCCACCAATTTTAACATTTTGCCCTTTGCCCTATCATTCTATCACCTGTCTGTCTATCTATCTATTTCTGAACTTTGAGAGCAAATGACACTTATCATAAGCCTTGAACAGATAATACTTCCATGTATATTTCCTATGAACAAGGATTTTCACTTATGCAAATTACCTTAATTGCAGTTATCAAGTTCAAAAAATTTAACATTGATATAGAGTTTACATAAGGATGTGCTCATTTCTTAAAGATCATGTCGAGAATATTTTTGCCTCACTGAGAAAGACCAATGGAAGTGGACTTGGCCCAGGGTTAGGGCATCCGTTTACCACATGGGAGATCCATGGTTCAAACCCTGGGCCTCCTTGACCTGTGTGGAGCTGGCCCATGCGCAGTGCTGATGTTTGCAAGGAGTGCCATGCCACGCAGGGGTGTCCCGCGCATAGGGGAGCCCCATGTGCAAGGAGTGCACCCCGTAAGGAGAGCTGCCCAGTGCGAAAGAAAGTGCAGCCTGCCCAGGAATGACGCCGCACACATGAAGAGCTGACACAACAAGATGATGCAACAAAAAGAAACACAGATTCCCAGGCCACAGACAACAACAGAAGCAGACAAAGAAGAACATGCAGCAAATGGACACAGAGAACAGACAACCAGGATGGGGGGGAGGGGAGAGAAATAAATAAATAAATCTTTTAAAAAAAAAAAATAGACTAAGATATTGTCCTTGAGTGAAATGGACTTTTACCCCTGTAAGACTCTATTCTAATCTGTAAAATGGGAATAATAACGCCACAGAATTGTTCATGGGCTTATAGTGAAAACTAAAAGAGATAATGAACAAAAAGTTCTAGCCCAGAAGTAAGTTGTCCAATAGATGATAGCCATCTACAAAACAAGTGTTTCCAAACTACCTTAAAAAAATGACAGTTATGTGACTTTGAGGAAGCATAGAAAAGTTGCAGAGTGAGGTTTTTTAATGTATCCATGTGGTTTTCAAGAAAATTTGAAATATCTGATATCTTCATATTAACAAAAGTATAAGAACCACAGGATCAATAAGAAAAGAAAAGCAGAAGAGCCTTAGAGGATCAGGAAGAAGCACACAGCGTAAAAATCAGTGACATGAAGCCTTTAGAAAAAGGAATATAAGGGCCAGAAGGATATGCTTTTTGCCATCCAAAATACCATGTGCCTGAGTCAGAGTCTTGTTCCTGAAAGATGCATCAAGAAGACTTACTGGAAAAACTGACCAGCCTGAAATGCATGCTCTTCAATACACAACATTAAATACGTTTGGATGTTTTCTGAGCATGAATATTATGGCAGAGAATTGAGGTGATTGTTCTTCCATTCATTTCACATACATGTTTGGAGCCCCTCCAATGTGCTAGCTGCCATGCAGGGCCTGAAGTTGGAATAGTATCAGCTCTCCTACCATCCACTCTCACCAAGTCAGGCAGTGCTTCTGGGTGTGAACTCCTACTGGAATGAAAGCAACTTACACAATGCTAGTACACAAGTTCTGAGTGAATTGTGAATTAGAAGAAATGGAACATTAAGCTGCTGCTGTAAATGTAATAGTGGATTAACATATTCCAATTGGATTGGGAAAGGGAATTGAGAAGTATAGTTATTTCCCAGCCTCCCTAAGAAGCTTTGAGAAAACTAGTGTGTTATCTAACAACTTAACCTTTTTCAATGCCGTTTAACATTCAATAACTATAAATAAAATCCAGCCCAGGCTACTGCTTATTAAAACTAACAAAACTATTAGGAAAGATTTATGGTTTTAATATCATAAAACATGATTTCCAACAGAAATAAAAATCAAATGTAAAGAAACAAATGATATATGGGACCTAGCAAATACTTGGTATCATCTATAATTCACATTATAAAACTTTTAAAAAGATAGAACATATCAAAAAGCAAAACATCTGCTGAGTAGTGAAATTGATATAGCATATAACATTTCAGCATCTTGCATGACAAATACCCCAGCTTTCTTTCTAATGGCCTTAGTATCTACATTTTACATAATTATATTCTCAACTTGGAACCAAAGTTATAAATTTTTTTTCTCAATTAGTCTTTGAAAACCTCAATTTCCTATCAGTGCTACTTAGTTTGTGCAAATCTAAACTCAGTTAACTACTAAAAATATAACTGTTTGGGGAGAAAGAGCATCTTATGTACAAAATCTGTAACAGAGCGATTCATTCTGGGCATGAATAAAGGAGGCTTTTACACAAAAGCTTATCAGATAAGTTCAGAATCTTTATAACTAAGTCACCTCCATAGAATTTAAGAACAAAAACTAGAATTTTAAATATTATATTTAGGCATTTTGGTAAACCTAAACTTCTTTAATAAAACAATATTTTAAAAAAGAAAATAAATATTATATTTAGCATATGGAATTACATTTGATTTCTAACAGTGCAGTAGGTGCTACAATCTCTATTTTATAAATGGTAAAACTGAAACTCAGGGAGGTTAAGCAAATTTCACAAATTGACTCTGCCAGAATTCAAATCTATGTCTGTCTGGCTCCAAAATCTATGTATGTTATATTATATCATGTTATTCCTATCATCCATGCCTCTCTAGCAATCTTCCACATGAAATGATATTATGGTACAGACCAAACAATAACCTTATTTTCTACATAGTTTGTCCAGAATCAAAGAATCAGAAAAGACTCAAAATAATCTGATCAGACATTCAATCAAAGATGAACCCATGTCATTTGCCTTCTGTGATCAGAGGCACCACTGAAAATTGCAATCTGGTAGATTCTCTGTACTATACACTGTCTCATTTTTAAATTGGAAAAAGTATTGTGATTTTTTTAGATCAGAATTTTTTCTGTCTCATTCCTTCCTCAGATTTGCAATTTTTAGCAATTTAGAGAAGTCTTCAGTTCAATAGCACTAAATCTAGCTTTGGATTTCAAGAACTTCAGGAACCCTCCTAAATTAGTCAGGAATCTTTTGATTTCGAGTGACAGAAACACAGCTGAAACTGGCTTAAGCAAAACAATTTAATGGCCTATGTTACTAAATAGTCCAGAGACAGTGTGACTTTATGTACAGCATGGATCTAAACAGGATCTTCCCATATCTTGGCAAGATAACCATCAAGAGATCCAGGCTTATGTTCTACCAGAATAATAAAATCTCTTTCCTAACAGTTCCAGCAAAAGTCCTGAGATTGAACTTTACTGGATCAACTAATTCATCATTGAAATAACCATCAGGACTACAGAATGAAATATGCGGATTTGACATTTTTGGGTCACCATCACATGGATTCAAAGTAGGGGAGGAATGGTTTTTCAAAGGAAAACCGAGGTACAATTAATTCCCTGGAGAATGGATTCTGGGCAGAAAAAAGTAATAGATGTGGAGTGACATCATCAGCATGGTGATATAAGATATCCCCTGGAAAAGTCTACTATCAGAAAAAAAAACACGAATAAAGGGATAAATCCCACTTGCTTGGACCTATGGGGATGATAGACTGGAGAAGGACTCCACAAATGCTGAATTGAAGAAAAGGGGGGGAAACATGAAAAAACGGTAGGAGATTTATGTCCTAGACACACCGCTTTGGATCCTTCCCCCTCATTTGGTTCCATGCAGCTTAAGGGTCACATAGAGGTAGTACAACATGGGTACATCCGGCCATAGATTGAGACCATAGAGTCTCTCATAGCAGTTTGTTCAAACCCCTCACGTATCCAGGCACAGGGACCCAAGTCCACAAAAAGTGGCTGACTAGTACATATATATAAAAAGACCATAGCAGAACTGTTGGAAAGTGGTGCACAAACTCAGCCCCATCTCTAATGCATCACCTAAATGAAAGAAAAAAAAATGGGCCTTTTTTGATTGACAGTCTGGCTTCCCAGGGTGGGATAATCTAACAAGCAGTAACTGGAGGCAGAAAGCCTCATGGAAAAGAAGGAATGGGGTGGGGAATCGAACTATCATAAGACAGAGCAGTTTCCAGAACTGGAAAGTATGATAAAAGGAGGCAATGAGTGAGGTAGACAAGTTAAAGAAATCCTAAGAGCTAGAGAGAAAATTTGCATAAAAACAGACAGAAGAGAGTAGGATTCCTGAAGAAGGAGCAGAGGATAGGAAGCTTTCTTCTGGAGGTGGAACAATTTGAGCATAAAAGGGCAATCTTAAAAGCTGTACTTCATATACACGGCAAGAATTAGGTGCATAATATCTGATAAAATCTGAACAGTTAAACACAAGCTACTATAAAGTTCCAGTATAAATTGGATCAAACATCAAAGAAGAGCCTTAACCCCAATACAGTCTACAATAAAACTATAAAAGAAGTGAGAAACTGATCATCAGAGTTAGCAGTTCCAAATAATCAGATGTCTAGATATCAGCAAAAAATTACAAGCCATGCTAAGAAACATGGCTCAAAGGAACAAATTAAAACTTCAGGAGAGACATAGGCTTTGGAAAGATGAATCGAAGATGTTCAAACAAATCTCCTAAATCAACTCAAGGAGATGAAGTAAGTTATGGATAGAAATTAATTAAAGGTGGATATAAAGCTAAAAGATATTAAGAAGACAATAAGTGAGCAAAAATAAGAATTAAAAAGTTTAAAAAGAAACATAACAGAAATTATGAGGATGAAAGGCAGAATAATGGAGATTAAAATTATAATAGAGGCTTACAACAACAGATTTGAACAGGTAGATAAAAGAATTCATGAACTAAAAACCAGGATGGTCAAAATCATAATCAGAAGAACATATAGAGAAAAGAGTAGAAAAAATTGAGCTGTGTCTAAGGTACTTGAGTGACAGCATGAATCATACATCATATGCCTCATGTGGGTTTCAGAAGGAGAAGCAAAAAGAAAAGGGGCAGAAAAATTATTTAAGGAAGTAATGGCCAAAAATTTCCCAATTCTTATGAAAAACATAAATATAAATGTCCAAGAAGTGCAAAGTACTGCAAACAGAATAAATCCTAATAGACCTCTGAGACACATACTAATCAGAATGTCAAATGCCAAAGATAAAGAGAGAATTCAACAAGATAATGAAACTGTCCTCAATAAGATTAAATGCTGATTTCTCATCAGAAATCATGGGGGCAAGAAGACAATGGTATGACATATTTAAAGTACTGAAAGAGAAAAACTGTCAATGAAAAATTATCCAGCAGAACTGAGGAAGAGTTTAAAACATTCACAGATAAACAGAAACTGAAAGAATTTGACACCAAAAAAACCTGTCCTACAAGAATCACTAAAGGGAGTCCTTCAGTTTGAAAGGAAAAGATAGGAGAGAGTGGTTTTCACCGGTATGAAGAAGTGAAGATCTTCAGAAAGATAATTACAGGGGAAAATGTAAACCCCAATAGTACTGTATCCTTAATATATAACTCTAATCTTTAATTCTGATAGAGTTAGAATACAATTGAGTAAGAAATAGTCCTATTTCCTTACAATGGACATACAAAATGTGAAGAGATAATTTGGGACAAAAATAACATAAAGAGGGGAAACAGAGGGCTAAGGGAGAAAAGAATGTGTATGCCATTGAAGTTAAGTTGGTATCTTTTCAAATTAGTAGGTTATAGACATAGGCTGTGAAATAAAAAACACCAGGGTAAACATAAAGTAATTTAAAAATATACAGAAACATAAATGAGAAAGAGATTAGTCAGATACATGACAAAATGTTAACTATACAGAAAAGGAAGCTATGATAAAGGAAAAGAAAGGCAAAAAGTATGACATACACAAACTGTGGTGTTTGGAACTATATGTACCAGCAGAAGCTGCCACGTGACTTGCTCTGTGTCAGAGCAGTCAAGGAAGACTAGCAGCCAGTCTTTCAGAAGAAAGCATTACTTTGATGATGCCTTGATTTGGACATTTTTCTCAGCCTCAAAACTGTAAGCTAATAAATTCCTATTGCTAAGCCAACCCATTTCGTGGTATCTGCTTTCAGTAGCCTAGAAAACTAAAATAAAAACCAAACAACAAAGTGTTTCCAGTAAGTACTGGCTTTACAGTAATAACACTGAATGTTAATGGATTAAACATCCCAATCAAAAGACACAGATTGAGAAGAATCAATAAAAAAGCATGATCCAAATATGTGTTGTTTGCAAGATACTCACCTAAGACCCAAAGAAACATATAGGTTGAAAGTTAAAAAATGGAAAAATATAATCCATGCAAATAGTAACCAGAAAAGCTGAGGTATCTTTGCTAACATCTGACAAATTAGACTTTAAGTAAGAATGTGTTAGAAGAGACAAAGAAGGACACAATATATTAATAAAAGGGTCATTCCACCAAAAATAAACATCACATCTACAACAATAGTTCAATATACCACATTTATCAATAGATGGAATATCTAAACAGAAAATCAATAAGAAAATAGAGTATTAGGATAATATGATAAATGAGCTAGACCTAACAGATACATACTGAACATTACACCCAATAAAGCAGGATATGGATCATTCTTAGGACAGACCATATGTTGGGTCACAAAAAACTCAATAAATTTTAAAAGACTGACATTATACAAAGCATCTTCTCTCACTACAGTGTAATGAAACTGGAAATCAAAAACAGGCAGAGAACTGGAAAATCCACAAATATATAAAAGTTATATAAATACTCAAACAATTAATGGGTCAAAGAAGAAATCTCTAGGGAAATCAATAAACATCTTGAGACAAATGAAAATAAGAATACAGTGTATCAAAACTTGTGGGATGGAGCAAAGGCAGTTCTCAGAGGGAAATTTATAGCCCTAAATGCTTACATTTAAAAATCAAATCAAAAGCTAAAATCAAAGACCTAACTGTATACCTGGTGGAACTAGAAAAATAGCAAACTAACCCCAAAGCAAGAAAAAAAATTATCACAAAGATTAGAGCAGAAATAAATGATATAGAGAATTTTTAAAAAACAATAGAGAGCATTTAACAAAATCAAAAGATCGTTCTGTGAAATGATCAATAAAATTGACAAACCTTTAGTTAGACTGACAAGAAAAAGAGAGAGAGGATGCAAATAAATAATATCATAAATGAGAGGGGGAACATTACTACCGACCCCACAGAAATAAAAAGGATCATAAGAGGATACTATGAACAACTGCATACCAGAAAAATTAGACAACCTAGATTAAATGGATAAATTGTTAGAAACATATAACCTACAATGACTCTAGAAGAAATAGGTAATGTCAACAGACCAATTACAAGTAAAAAAATTGAATCAGCAATCAAAAACCTCCCAACAAAGAAAAGCCTAGAACCAGATGCTTGATGAATTCTACCAGTCATTCCAAGAAGAATCAATACCAACCCTCCTCAAACTACTCAAAAAAACTGAAGAGGAGGGAATACGAACTAACTCATTCTATGAGGCCAACATTATACTAATACCAAAGCCAGGTAAAGATACTACAAGAAAAGAAAATTAGGGACCAATTTCTCTTGTGAACATAGACTCAAAAATCTATAATAAATTATTACCAAATCAAAGCCAAAAGCACATTGAAAGAATTATGCACCATGATTGAGTGAGATTTATCCCAGGTATGCAAGGGTGGTTCAGCAAAAGAAAATCAATTAATGTAATATACCACATTAACAAAACAAAGGGAAAAAACACATAATCATTTCAATTAACAGAAAAGGCATTTGACAAAATTCAATGTCTTTTCTTGATGAAAACACTTAGAAAAATAGGAATAGAAGGAAACTTCTTCAACATGAATAAGAGCATATATAAAAAACCCACAGCTAACATCACACTCAATGACTGAAGGCTTTCCCTCCAGAACAAGACAAGAATGCCACTTTCACCAGGGTATTCAAAGTTTTACTGGAAGTTCTAGCCAAAGCAATTAGACAAGAAAAAGAAGTAAAAAGCATACAAATTGGAAAGGAAGAAGTAAAACTTTCATTATTTTCAGATAACATGGTCCTGTATAAAGTCCTGAAAAATCTACCACAAAGCTACTAGGGCTAATAAATTAATTCAGCAAAGTGGAAGAGTACATGATCAACACACACAAATCAGTAATGTTTCTATATATTTGTAATGAGCAATATGAGGAGGAAATCAAGAAAAAAATCCATTTACAATAGCAAATAAAAGGAGTGAATAAATAGGAATAAATTTAACTAAGGATGTAAAGGGCTTATATATGGAAAACTAGAAAACATTGCTAAATGAAATGTTTTTAAAAAGATCTAAATAAATGGAAGGACATTCAATGCTCATGGATTAGAAAACTAAATATTATAAAGATGTCAATTCTACCCAAAATTATTTGCACATTCAAGACAATCCCAGCCATCGAATTTATTTAAAAGGTTAAGGGGACCCAAATAGCCAAAGCCATCTGGAAAATGAAAAACAAAGTTGGAGTCCTCACACTTCCTAATCTTAAAATAATACAAAGTTACAGTGGTCAATACAGCATGGTACTGGCACAAGTATAGATATATAGACTTATGAGATTGAATTGAGAGTTCATAAACTGATTCTTAAATGTATGACTAATTGATTTTTTTAAAGATTTATTTATTTCTCACCCCACACACACAAACATTGTTTGCTCTCTGTATCCATTTGCTGTGTGTTCTTCTGTGTCTGCTTGTATTCTCATCAGGGGACACTAGGGATCTGTGTCTCTTTTAGTTGCATCATCTTGCTGTGTCAGCTCTCCATGTGTGTGGCACCAATCCCGGGCAGTCTGTGGTTTTGAGCAGGGCAGCTCTCCTTGTGCAGGGGCCACTCCTTGTACAGGAGGCATCCTTAGGCAGGGGCATCCCTGCATGGGCCAGCACTCCTTGCACGCAGCAGCACTGTGCATGGGCCAACTCACCACATGAGCCAGGAGGCCCTGGATATCGAACCCTTGGACCTCCTATATGGTAAGCAGATGATCTATCTGTTGAGCCACATCCGCTTCCCTGATTTTTGATAAGGGTGTCAAGTTCACCCAATTTGGAAAGAATTGACTTTTTATCAAATGATGCTGGGGGACTGGATATTCATATGCAGAAGAATGATAGGGGATACCTACCTCACATCATAACAAAGATGAACTCAAAATGATCAAGACCAAAGTATCAGAACCAGGACTA
The DNA here is from genome assembly GCF_030445035.2 of Dasypus novemcinctus. Classification (NCBI taxonomy): domain Eukaryota; kingdom Metazoa; phylum Chordata; class Mammalia; order Cingulata; family Dasypodidae; genus Dasypus; species Dasypus novemcinctus. The sequence goes on along the minus strand of NC_080686.1, from coordinate 67,708,117 downwards.
TAAAATTCCTAGAAGAAAATGTAGGAAAGCATCTTCAGAATCTTAGGTTAGGCAATGGTTCGTTAATCTTTGCACCCTACACACAAGGAACTAAAGAAAAAAATAGATAAATGGGACCTCATCAAAATTAAAAACTTTTTTGTATTGAAGAAATTTATAGTGAAAGTGAAAAGACAATCTACTCAATGGGAGAAAATATTTGGAAACCACATATCTGATAAGAGTTTAATATCCAGAATATATAACAAAATCCTACAACTCAACAATAAGAAAACAAACAAACCAATTTGAAATGGACAAAAGACTGGAATAGACATTTCTCCACAGAAGATATACAGATAGCCAGAAAGCACATGAAAAGATGCTCAACAACATTAGCCATCAGGGAAATTTGAATCAAAATCACAAGATGTCATTTCATAGCCATTAGAATGTCTGCTATTTTTTTTTAAAGTAACATAACAAGTGTTGGAGAGGATGCAGAGAAAGAGGAACACTCATTCATTGCTGGTGGGAATGGAAAATGGTGCAGTCACTGTGGAAGACAGTTTTGCCATTCCTCAGAAAATTAACTATAGAAATACCATAAGACTCAGATATCTCACTACCCAGGATATATGCAAAAGAATTGAAAGCAGAGACTAGAAGAGATATTTGCACACTGGTGTTCATAGTAGTAGTATTCACAGTTGCCAAAAAAAATGGAAGCAACCCAATTGCCATTGACTAATGAATGGATAAAATGTGGTATATACATACAATGGAATATTATTAAGTTGTAAATAGTAATGAAGTTCTGATAAATGTGACAACATGGATGAACCTTAAAGGCATCATGTTGAGTGAAAGAAGCCAGACAAATATTATACGAGCTCACTAATATAAAATAATTAGAATAAGCAAACTCATAGGGTCTGAATCTCTATTATAGGTTACCAGCAGCTTGTTGGGGGTTAGGGAATAAGGATCTAATGCTCAAGTTGTACAGAGTTTCTATTTGGATTGATTGTAAAGTTTTGATAATGGATAGTGGTGGTGACAGCACAACATTGTGAATATAATTAACAGCACTGAATTATATGGTTAAATATAAATATGTGGTTAAAAGGGGAAATTTTAGGTTGTATATATGTTATTAGAATAATTTTTTTAAATGGGACTGTACAACACAATGAACCCTATGGTAAATGATGAACTATAGTTAATAGTACAATTATAAAAATGTTCTTTCATGAACATGGGAAAAATACAATTGGTGTGACCTATGGAATGTGGTTAAAAGCAATACTGTAATGTTCTTGTGTCAATACCAAAGATGTATTGTGTGGATAATTGGGGGTGTATTAGTCAGGCAAAGGAGTGCTGATGCAAAGTACCAGAACTCTGTTGGCTTTTATAGAGTGTATTTGTTTGAGGTAGAAGTTTACAATCACAAAGCCCTAAAGAGTCCAACTCAAGGTACCATAAGAGGTACTTTCTGGGAAGCAGATTTGGCTCAACTGATAGAGCATCCACCTACCATATGGGAGGTCCAGGGTTCAAACCCAGGGCCTCCTGACCCATGTGGTGAGCTGGCCCATGCACAGCGCTGATGCGCACAAGAAGGGCTGTGCCACACAGGGGTGTCTCCTGTGTAGGGGAGCCCCACACACAAGGAATGCTCCCCACATGGAGAGCTGCCCGGCATGAAAAAAGTGCAGCCTGCCCAGGAGTGGCACCACACACACGGAGAGCTGACACAGCAAGATGACGCAACAGAAAGAGACACAGATTCCCAGTGCTGCTGACAAAGAATGCAAGTGGACACAGAAGAACACACAAAGAATGGACTCAGAGAGCAGACAACAGGGGTAGGTGGGGGAAGGGGAGATAAATAAATAAAAAATAAATCTTAAAAAAAAAAAAGAGGTACTTTCTTATCCAAAGTCATTTGCCACATGTTGAAGCCAGATGGCAGGTGATGTCTGCAAGGGTTCAGCCTTCCTTCTTCCTGTTAAAGACCCATGGTCCCAGCATCTTCTGAACTTAGCTATAGGCCATTATAAGGCTTGTTTCTCTCCCAGGGGCCTGTTTCTTTCCAGGCTCAGCTCTTCTCAATGTCAGCTGTAGACTATCAGGCTCATCTCTCTTCCTGCAGCCCATCTTGTCTAAAGAGCTGTCTCTCTTCCTCTGTGTTCTTCTCCTGCATATCCACTTCATGATAGAGCCTGCTTCATTCCTAACAAGGGGATGGGGAGTCAACCCTGCATGCCCCAATGACAGGGTTGAATTAAAACCCTAATCTCAACACAATTTAATCAAAAACATCTCAGCAGAATCCAATACAATCAAAGCATATAATGCCCAGATAAACAGACCAATTTACAAATATAATCAATATCTCTTTTGAAATTCATAAATAATATCAAATATCAGGGGGGTATAGAAAAAGTGTGCCAAATGTATACTATGGACCATGGTTGATAATAAGAGTATGATGATATTATCATAATCTGTAACAAATGTTCCATCACAGTGTGGTGTGTTGATGAAAGGTGCTCTATGTACTACACATATACATGATTGTTCTGTAAGTTTACAACTTCTATAATAAAAATATAGTTAAAAAAATAATACGGTGGGTTGGGGAAAAAATACACCCAATGTAAAATATGTTAGTAGTAATATTTTGATGATATTCTTTCATAATCTGTAACATGTGTCACAATAATGCAAGGTGTTGGTAGTGGGGCGAAGTTTGGGACCAGTTTGATGTTATGCACGTTTGTTTTATAAGTTCACAATTTTTACTATACACTTATTTTTATGTATGTTCATGTATGAATGATATACTTCAATATAATTTTTTAAAATGTTCTTTCATGAATTGTAATAAATATATTACAGTAATGTAAGGTGTTAATAATAGGGTGGTATATGGGAACTCTGTATTTTATGTATTTTATGCATGACTTTTCTGTAAACCTACAACTTCTCTAATAAAAAGAAAGAGAAAATAAGCAGATGTGCACCCTGCATGGTTCTTATTTTATTGTTTTGTTAGGTCATTGAGTTTTTGTTTGTTTGCTAACATAATCACAGCAATTCATAAAGTACTTTTCTGAAAATTACCTTCTTATTATCAGGCTATTATGATCAACTCAGTCTAAGAAGACCAATAAATACTTGGCTTATAACCTACCTTTCAGGCAATAAATGCCCAAGTTACAAACATTAATACTGTCAAGCTCTGAATGTCTCCCAACACCTATGGCCCCATAGGAGTTTACTCATAGGCACAGCCACTTCCTACCTGAGGACTATACAAGCTCTTCAGGCAAAAGTGTTTTCAGGAGTGTGAGTTCAACAGGGAGATTCACATCAGAATCTTGTTTTGCCCTTGCCTCCCTTCTGCCCTGTGTTATAACTAAGGTGAGTTTGACTGAGGGACATTTTGAGACTTTTCGAAAATAGATTAAAAGCAATAGATAGATCAGACTATCTATCAGAGTGAGAGAGGACTTGTAACAGATACCCAAGAGGAAATAATCTAGAAAGTAAGTCCAGCACAGGACAGAAAATCTTCAAGGTTTCTTATAGTTTTACTAATCAACAACCTACCAGAGAATGCTAGCAGAAGCTTCCAGCAAAGGAGACTAAATTTAGATACAGTTCCAATCCAATGGGACAAGTGGAGCACTGTTCATGCAGGTAAGGTTTACACAGCCTACTAAAGACTGGATTTATGACAGCCAACTCATTATCTGCAAATGTACCTTTTCTCAACTTCTTATTTTGATATATTTTCAAACTTACAGGAGAGTTACAAAAATAATAGAAACTTATACAAAGAACACCTACAAACCCCTTCACACCCAGATAGCCAGATCCACTATTTTAATATTTTGCCACATTAAGCCTATCTTTCTATCCACCTATCCCTTCAGCTATCTATCTGCCTGTTTGTCTCTAAATTTATCAATCTGTTTTTTCAACACGAGTACAGATTGTATAGCTATGCTCCTGTGCCTTTTTTTTTTTATTTTGAAATAATTTCGAACTTACAGGAGAGTTGACAATACAAGGCCCATACAGAGAACTCCAATATACCTATTTCCCACCCAGTACCCAGATCCACCAATTTTAACATTTTGCCCCTTTTTCTGTGTCATTCTATCAACTCTATCTATCTGCCTATCTACCTATTAATCTAATTATCTGTCTTCTGACTATTTGAGAAGATTGCACACATCATTCTCCTTTTTTTTTTTTTAAAGATTTATTTATTTATTTAATTCCCCCCGCCTTCCCCGGTTGTCTGTTCTGTGTGTCTCTTTTGCTGCATCTTGTTTCTTTGTCCGCTTCTGTTGTCATCAGCAGCTCGGGAAGTGTGGGCGGCGCCATTCCTGGGCAGGCTGCACTTTCTTTCGCGCTGGGCGGCTCTCCTTATGGGCGCCTCTCCTTATGGGCGCACTCCTAGTGCGTGGGGCTCCCCTACGCGGGGGACACTCCTGCGTGGCAGGGCACTCCTTGCGCGCATCAGCACTGTGCATGGGCCAGCTCCACACGGATCAAGGAGGCCCAGGGTTTGAACCGCAGACCTCCCATATGGTAGACGGATGCCCTAACCACTGGGCCAAGTCCGTTTCCCATCATTCTCCTTGAACACATGATACTACCATGTACATTTCCTGAAAGCAAGGATATTCTCTTATGTAACCACCTAAAGTGCAGTTACCAAGTTCAAGAAATTTAACATTTATATAAAGCTTATAGTCTATCTTCCAATTTTTTCATATGTCCCAATAAAGTCTTTTTGAGCCTTTTCTCCACCCTGATTAGATTCCATCCAGGAACACAAATTGCGTTTCTTTCATTACTGCTTTAGGTGCTCTTTCTTTTTCCTTTTTAATTGTGGGAGAATATAGACAACATAAACTTTCTCAGCTCAACCACTCCCATGATACTATTCAGTGAGATTAACCACATTCGCTATGCTACAGTGCCCTCACCACCTCCCATTACTAAAACTTCCCCATCTCCCCAGATACCCCATAACTCCCTGTTTCCCCTACCCCCACACCTTGCAACCTGTACTCTACTTTCTGTCTCTATGAGCTTGCATATTCTTTGATATTTTCTTTGTAGTTACATGGGATTTAAATTATTTAACAACATAATTCTATGAATATCTCATTTTCTTTGATACCAACTTTAATTCAACAGCATGCATAAACTATGTTCTGATATCTCTTCATCTCCCCACCTTTATGTAATTCTTGTTACATAGTATATATTTACACTTTGTGAGACTGTAAGCCACTGATTTCTCATTACATTTTAGGCTTTGGCTTACAGATACTACAGGAAATAACAAATGAAGTTACAAACCAAAAATGCAATAGTACTGGCATTTACCTTTACCCATGCCATTGCCCTCACTGGAGAACTTTATTTCTTCACGCAACTTCAATCTATTGCCTAATGTCCTTTCAACTTACAGCACTCTCTTTAACATCTCTTGTAGACCCAGTCTACTGGTGATAAACTTCCTCAGTTTTTGTTTGTATAAAATTGTCTTAATCTCTCGCTCATTTTTGAATTCTGTATGCCAGATACAGAATTCTTCGTTGGCAAAATTTTTACATTCAGCACTTTAAATAGGTCATCCCAGAGCCTTCTTGCCTCTGTGGTTTCTGATGAGAAACTAGCATTTAATCTTATCGAGACTCCCTATGCAACACATTGCTTTTGTCTTGTGACTTTCAGAATTCTCTATTTTTGGCATTTGAAAGTATGATTCTACTCTATTGAGGTGTGGGTCTATTTGGGTTTATCCTGTTAGAAGCACACTGAATGGTTTGAATGTGCATGTTTGTGTCTTTCATTAAATTTGGAAGTTTTCAAACATTATTTCTCTAATAATCTTTCTTCCCCTATCTCTCTTTCTTTTCCTTCTAAGACTCCCACTATGCATATAGTGGTATGCTTGATGGTATCACACAATCTCCTCAGACTCTCTTCACTTTTCCACATTCTTTCCTCATTCTGCTCCTCAGACTGGATGATTTCAATTGTCTTCCCTTCAAATGCATTGATTCTTTCCTCCCTTCTAGGGTATTTTTAATTTCTGTAATTGTGACCTTAAGCTCTGTTTGGTTCCTTTTCATAACTTTCATTTCTCTTTTGATATTCTCTTTGTGTTCATCTGTCATTTTCCTGATTTCCTTTAGTTTGTCCTTGTTTTCCTTTAGCTCTTTAACATATTTAGGAACATATTTTAAAAATTTTATTTGCCTGGAATGTCCCAGGATGATCCTACTCATTGATGATTTCTAATGCTCACACTTGGAGTTTGTGAATCAAAAGTCTGAATTGAAGCTTTTTATTAGAAAGGAGGCTTTGAGACTTTTTCCTTCCTCTTCTTTTTTTTTTTTTTCTACCTTCTGGCATTCAAGGAAAGCTTTGCCATTATGGTAGCTGGATATAAAATTTTGGAACAGATGCCTGAGACTAATTCCAGTGATAACCCATTAAAATAAAATCTCCATGGTGCCACCTGCTCTATTTGACCTCAGTTGCTTTATTGAATGGGCCTCTGCATGCTATGATCCAACACGTAGATCATATTTTCTCTAGGAATCTGTAGTTGGATCTGTCCTCTTTCCCACTCTCACCTGGATAGGCTTTCCAGGATGTATTATCTCTTACTCTGTCCTATTTTGCTGAAATTAATGAAACTGACCTTTGCCAATTTCTAAGATGATATCTGTAATCCTTTGTTAGCTTAATAGTGTGAGCACCAGTATAAAAAGATGAGATTTTGCATGATCTAATTTACAAATATACTCTGTTGTTGAGAAAATCTCCAAGAAATGAGAATCACAGTAGCCACTCTGCAGAGTAGCCAGGCAACAGAAGTAAATGTGAAATATACATAGCCTTTAACTTCTCAGTTCTTCTTCTAGGATTCTGTAGAGACAAAAGCTATAGAGCTTAAGGGTATATATACAAGAATATTTTTATTGCACTAGGGAAGTTGTCAAAATCTTACAAAATAATAGGGGAAGAGTTGAATAAATTATGGTAAATTCAAGCTAAGAATACAACCCTTAAGAAGAACACATTAGATCAAGAACGATCAAACAGCAGGAAACCTGGTCGCTTTCATAAGCCTGATAATAAAAATACCAATCACATACCCAATGAGCCATGGACCATCCTAGTATGTTCCTAATCTAATCTAGCCCTGACCTAGCTCTATCCAGCTCTAAATTCCTAACTCTTACCTCAAATTGAACCTATCTTTGGCCCTTTGATCTTTGGTACTTGATCACCCTAACATTTAACCCTCAGTGATCACCAATGTATTCTCAATGTAGCCCTTAAAAAGATTGAGTTACATCTCAAAATAATTAACTACAGTAAAGTCTAAAATGATGGAGGGAAATTATATTATTAGATCTCATTTTTGTGAAAATAAACAATGACCAAAGAAGATGTACATACAGATATATAAATAGATAAATATTCACATTCAGAGATTTGTATGTTTTTGAAGAAAGTTGTGGGATTTTTTGCAACAGATTGTTTACATTGACCGTCTCAGATTGTGAGGATGGGAATGGACACATGGTGGGAGAATATTAGTGTATTTTTAAAATTTAGAAACCTTTGTGTTATTTCAACAGTTAAGTGATCACATATAATTAATAGGATAATTTGGAAGACAACTTTAATAATTTTTTAAAGAAAAAAGTTCAATAAATTTATCTGTGAGGGAAAGAGGTCACAATGAAAACATGATTTTCTACAACTTTAGGGACACCATTCACCTAAGTGAATGACACTCCCCTACCACTACCAAAAGGACTCAAGAGTATGATGTGAATGGTACTCTCTGAAGATGGACAGTTTAGCAGCTCAGGATAAGCCATCAAGGCAAAAGGAATGGCAAGTGAAAAACATGGAGATGTGAATCTGTAATGAAATTGGCATGCTTAGAGGAGTGAGAAAGATGAGGCTTTAGAGGACAGCACAAATTACCAAGCTTGGATTTTCCTTGTAATTCACAACACATTTTTCTCCAAAAGAGACATGTAAAATGACATTCTCATTCACAATACACTCCTGTGCACACATCAAGGTCTGATGAAGCCCAGCACTAAAATAATTTATAACCACCTTTGGATAATAACTATCAGCACATTAGGAACAATAATAATTCACAAAGGATTTCAGCATACCCAAGATAGACCTCAGGTTATATGCAATTCCCCAAGTATCATTTGTAACACTGTAACTTTCATTTCCACTCAAGAAAACACCTCAAATGAGAGAGAGACAGACCAAATATGATCTAAATTATATTGAAATAAATGCCTCAAAAATGCCAATACTTTATTATGAGCTGCAAACTACATGCAATACACCTAAATGTGATTGTACACACCTAGTTGATTGCAGCACAAAAAGATTTTGTGACGGTATGTCAGAAAGCATTATGGCATGTAGTGGGGTTCTATGCAGAATTCTAAGCATGATTTTTAGAAAAGGAGTAACGTGATGTGATTTATGTTTTATAAAGTCCACTCTAACAACAGTAAAGAGAACAATATCTTCCCCGTTCCAGTCCTAGCCTAAAGCTCCAACCACCAGGCACATATCCACTGACCAATAAATATGAGCTGTGGACCATCCTTGTATGTTGCTCATCTAATCTCTCCCTGACCTCCCTCTACCCAATTCCAAGTTCTTTGCTCATTCCAATTTATCTTTGGCTCTTTCTCCTTTGGTATTGAAATCCAACAACATTTAACTCTCAATGTTCTCTGAACTTTCAATGTACCTGTTTATTTTTTCCACTTCTAGACCATCTTGGACAGGAGCATCTGTTCTAGCCTACTCTTCTCATCAACTCCTTTCACTGGCCCCTTGACAGTAATCCCACCTGGGCTAGTTCAGGCCCTATCATTGGAAATGATAGGTTGGGGGAAGTAAAAACTAGAAACTAGATGTAGAACGGAAAGAAAAAAAAACCCGGTGAGAACAAAAATTACAAGAATTAAGACTAGGGAAAACGGGGAATGAACTAAACTTGGAAATTGTAACACTACAAAAACGTCCTGAGTTGACGATGACTAATTCTGTACTAAGAAAGGAATTATGAGCAGTTCACTAAAGTGCTAACTTAAGCAAATACATACCACACACATAGAATAAGTAACATAAAATGAACTCCAATCCCTCTACACTTGCAAACTTATTGGAAAAAACCCTTAGCCATGCATGCTTTTAAAATATGGTTCTGAAATATTCTTTTTTTTCCTAATCTTACCCCTCTCCATTAGAAAGAATAATTTCCAGGTTTCAGTGATTTTATAGATATTATAGAAAATAATCTCACTGCCTGCTATTGCTCAATGATCAAACTTTACACTATCTTGTGGTAGGGGGGATTCACAAATCATCCTCACATGTATACCATGTGGTCATTTTTTAAAGCCATAATTGTATTTTTAAAGGCACAATAACTTGGTAGGTGTGCTTGGTGGAAAGAAAGGCATTGATATCTTACTTGCAGTCTGCTTCATACTTTTATATGACCTTCCTGGTCCCTGTTTGCATTTATGTTACTTGCTTGGCTCCTGTATGTATTTTAGTTTATCACTCCTGAAATTATTTTTGTAATATTACATATAGATCTTTCTATTTGCTGCTGCTCATAGCTAGGCAATATAGTTTTTAAATGACTCTTTTTCTTCCAATATTCTTTCTCCAAAGTTGTCTGCTGCTGCTGCTGCTGCTGCTGCTGCTGCCTGTTACCTAGGAATATTCTCGTTCTCTCTTCCCCACCTTTCCTCCCCTTATTCCCTCCTTCACTCCCTCCCTCTCTCCCATTTTTCTCTTCTTCCTTCCATCTTACACAATACCCAAAAATTTTAAAGAATCCAGTTTGAAAAGTATCCCCACAGTATACCAGAGTCATGATGCTACCTTACTTGCTGGGTTACACTATTAGGCACCAGCCTGGGTCCTGTTCAGCCAAGTTCTTAAGAGGTACTATTTAGTAGTTTCATTACCTCCCATTTACAAAGCCTGGATAAAACCATTTTTTTTTATTTTTTTATTTTTTATTGACTTTGTAATAATATTACATTAAAAATATATATGTGAGGTCCCATTCAACCCCACCCCCCCACCCCCCCCTCTCCCCCCCCCAACAACACTCGTTCCCATCATCATGACACATCCATTGGATTTGGTAAGTACATCTTTGGGCACCTCTGCACCTCATATACATTGGTTCACATCATGGCCCATACTCTCCTCTATTCCATCAAGTGGGCCCTGTGAGGATGATAAAACCATTTTAAAAGAGCATTTGAAAACTCTTTCACTCAGCTCAGTTTGAGTTTGTAAATCATGTGACTGAGCAAGATTAGACATGTTTCTAATCAAGCATCTAATCATATCATATCACATACAAACCATCAGCATCACAAATTGTTTTTATTACTTATCTTCAGACAGAACCTATTTTTTAAAATTTCCAATGTTTTATGCCTCTCTACTTGGGGAAAAGAAAATGTAGCAGCACTAATAACTGTGTGGGAGGGGGTGAGATGGACTATTCACCATGGCAATTACCCTATAGCTCCCAGTAACAAATGTAATAATCATAAGAAAATCAAAATTAATAAACTGAAGTTGCAAACCTAATGACTTAGTCATCAAGGCATTGATTTTCCTATATGCAGAATTAGCTGTGTTGTTTATATGTTGGTGACTGAGAATGAAATGGGATGCATTAAGACAGCCATCTGCTCTGTTTGATTTGATAAGTGGAATTAAGACAAGAAAAAAGTTAATAGTTTCTTGTACTATTCAGACTTATGTAACAGAAGGTAAATGATCTTTCATTTGGGGGAACTGAACAGAATACTCTCCAAGGATATAAATTAAATTAATGCTTGTTCTTTAATAATTCAGGTTGGATTTTTCATTTGGATAGTTTCATCTCCAGCAGACTTAATGAAAGTTGAATGTTCACTCTTGTGGCTTGAACATTGAATTGTGTTTCGTCACTCTTCCATGCTTCATCTGTGGTAAAAAGTAACAAAAGTCACATAAAGATTTCAAAGCCAATTAGTTTATTCAATAATTATTTTTACTTTCTGTTCTGTGTAGACAGTTGATGGCATTTTGCTTATAGACCTTGCTCTCTGATTAGGATAGTAGAGGATTCTTTCATGGCAGGAGTATAGGCCCATTATCCTGTAAGCTCTTTAAAATAGACTGTCAGCAGTCATTCTGGCAGAAATAGAAGCATTAGAAGCTGTGGTGCTTTGAAGCTTTATGTACCTCAGGAAAGCATGTTCTTAAGCCTAATCTATTCTTGTGGGTATAGACTCATTGTGAAGAGGATCTTTAATCTTCTTACTAGAGTCCTTTATAATAGAATGAAATTCAGAAAGAGAAAGCCACAGAGGCAAGAAGCTGAAAGCAATGAAATCCCGAAGAGAAGGGAGAGACCAGTAGATTCCATCATGTGCCTTGCCATGTGGCAGAGGCATCAAGGATTGCCAGCAGCCAGTCTTGGGAAGAAAGCATCACCTTCATAATGCATTGATTTGGACATTTTTCTCAGTCTTAAACCTATAAGCTAATAAATTCCAATTGTTAAGCCAACCCATTTCATGGTATGCTTTCAGCAGCCTAGGAAATTAAAACAGATTTTGGTACCAGAAGTGGGATGCTGCTATTGTAAATACCAAAAATGTGGAAATAGCTTTGGAATTAAATAATGGATAGAGGCTGGAAGAATTGTGAGGTGCTTGATAGAAAATGCCTAGATTGCTTTAAAGAGACTGTTGGTAGAAATATGGATGCTAAAGGTACTTCTGATGAGGCCTTAGAAATGATGAATTGCAAACTGGAAGAAAGATGACTCTTGTTTTAAAGTGGCAGAGAACTTGGCAAAATTGAATTCTGTTGTCAGATAGGAGGCAGAATTTGAAAATGACAAGCTTGGATATTTAGCGAGGAGATTTCTAAGCTAAATTGTAAAAGATGCTACTTGGTTTCTCCTTGTAGCTTATAGTAAAGTGGGAGCCAAAAGGGATAAGTTGAGAACTGAACTCCTGGGAACAAAGAAACCAGAAGTTGATGGTTCAGAAAATTCTGAGCTTCCTGAAAGTGAGTCCCGAGAGAATAGTGCCCTATGTGAGGGTTTAACTGAACAAGTAACCAACCAGCCATTTCAATGCAAGTCAGGATTGGAAATGCAGCTATCTAGAAAGGATGTGTGGAAAGTTCTTTTGTCTGATGGTTTGGCTACCTATGTGCTACATGTGAAACCCTAAGTTTTTTGTGAGATATGTATGAACAGAACCATTGCCAGCCTGAACAAAAAGGACAGAAAAGGGACAAAATGAATTAAAAATTACTTCAAAGGCAGAACAATGGAAGCTGAGGTCTGGACTGAATACATCTTCTTGGGCCATCAGAGTGGACCCACCCATATGTGGAAAGGGTGAATATGCCCCAGCACTTGGAGAGGGCAGGCCTTCTGCCCCATTGTTCAGGAAGATTGTTACCACTTCGGTTTTCTCAGATACTTGTGGGAATTTGGGAGAGTCTGGCTGCCACCCAGATGCTGGATGAGGGTGGAGCCTAGAGCCTGGCCACCAACTCCATGCTTAAAAGAGGTTGAAGCCATCACCCCAGAGTTCAGGGAAACTATGGCCACTGCACAAGCAATTGTAAAGGGTGGGGCTGAAGCTCCATCAGGCTCAAAAGACAAAACATCATTCCATAGATGACTCTCAGACCTTGAAATCTAATGGAGTATGTCCTGCAGGGTTTCTGAATTGTTTGGGATCCATGATCACTGCTTTCCTTCCAATTTCTCCTTATGGGTATGGGAATATTTATCCTATCCCTGTCCCTCCTTTGTACACTGGAAGCAGATAACTCATTCTCTAGGTTTCACAAGTCTACAGACACCCATCGGCAATTTTGATGAGTACCTAGCATTGTTACTGAAATGACTTTTGAGATATTGTGATGGAATGAATGTATTTTGCATATAGAAAGTACATGTCTTTTGGGGGTCCAGAGGGTGGAGTGCACGTTCTTAAACCTAATCCATTCCTGTGGGTGTGGACCCATTGTTTAGTAGGATCTTTTGATGAGGCTACTTCAGTTAAGGTGTGACTTGCCTCATTCAGGATGAGTCTTAATCCTCTTACTAGATGTATTTATTTTAAAAAATGGAATTCAGACAAAGAGAGCAAAAGCCATGGAAGCAAGAAGCTAAAAGCAATGAAACTCAGAGGAGAAGGGAGAGACCAACAGAGGCCACCATGTGCCTTGCGATGTGGCAGAGGACTCAACAGTCACTGGCTGCCAGTCTTCAGGAGGAAAGCATAGCCTTGATCATGCCTAGGAAACTAAAGCAGGAGCTAATTGGGAATAGCTGCTTTGCTCAAACAAACAATTTAGAACTCTCAAAAGCAAAACAATACTGAACAAGATGTGCTGCTGTTCACAGTATCTTCTTCCATGACACCTGAGAAATTTTTCATCACCATGTGTTTGTGCATAAGGATTTTCAGGATTAGTAAGGTCTTGCTTCTTGACTTGTTGAAATGTTTCCAGAGCTTTTAAAATTACATCTTTTTCTATGTTTATGGATAATTCCCTATTACTGCCTGCCAGAGTAATCAAATTATTTTTATTCATTTTCCAGGTCATTAAAAAGGATATCCAGTGTAAGTGGCATCATAATAATAATGCTATCAAATGACATCACATGCTACAGAGAAATCTTTCATGAAAAGAAATATAATTGATGCAGCAAACTTCCTTGCCGTCTTATTTTAAGAAATTGCCACAGCCACCCCAACTTTAAGCAACTACCACCCTGGTGAGTCAGAAACTATCAACATCAAGGCAAACGCCTCCACCAGCAAAAAGAGCCATTCAATAGCATTTTCCCACAGTACGAAATTGGAGTCAGTCCTCTCAAGCCCTGCTGCTACTTTATCAACTAAGCTTATGTAATATTCTAAATCCTTTGCTTCCATTTCAACAATATTCACAGCATCTTCCCCAGAAGTAGATTCCATTTGAAGAAACTATTTTCTCTGCTCATCCATAAGAAGCAACTCCTAATTCATTAAAATATTATCATGGTATTGTAACAATTCATTCACATTTTCAGGCTCTATTTATAATTCTATATCTCTTGCTATTTCTATCATATCTGCAGTTACTTCCTCCAGTGAAGTCTTGAACCCCTCAAAGTCACCCTGAGGATTAGAATTGACTTCTTCCTGATACCCTGTGGTGATTTGGAACTGTACATACCCCAGAAAAGCATGTTATTAAAGTTAATCCATTTTTGTGGATTAATTTATGGGTGTGAATCTGTTGTAAATAGAACCTTCTGATGAGACTACTTCAGTAAAGGTGTGAACCATCTCGATTAGGATGGGTATTAATCCTATTATTGGAGTCCTTTATAAGAGAATGAAACTCAAACAAAAAGAGAAAAGCCACAGAAGCAAGAATCTGAAATCAATGAATCCTGGAGAAAAGGAAAAGACCAGCAGATAGCGCCATGTGCCTTGCCATGTTACATAGTCTAAGATCACTGGCTGCCTGTCTTTGGGAAGAAAGAAATGCTTTGAAAATGCCTTGATTTAGACATCTTCCTGGCTTCAGAAACGTTAGCAAATAAATTCTCATTGTTTAACCCAATCCATTTCATAGTATTTGCTTTGACTAGTTTAGGAAAATAAAACACTCCTGTTAATGTTGATATTTTGACCTCCTCCCATGATTCACAAATGTTCTTAATGGCCACTAGAATGGTAAATCCTTTCCAGAAGGTTTCCAATTCACTTTGCCCAGATCCATCAGGAGAATCACTATCTATGGCAGCTATAGTTGCAGGAAGTGTATTTCATAAATAATAAGACTTGAAAATTACTCCTTAAACCATGGGCAGTAGAATGAATGTTGTGTTAGCAGACATGTAAACATTAATCTCATTGTACATCTCCATTAGAGTACTTCAGTGACCCGGTGCATTGTCAATAAGAAATATTTTGAAAGGAATCTTTATTTATGAGTGGTGGTTCTCAGAAGTGGGCTTAAAATATTCAGTAAGCCATCTTGTAAACTGATGTACTATCATCAGGTTTTGTTGTCCCATTTACAGAGCACAGGCAGAGTAGATTTAGCATAATTCTTAAGGGCCCTAGGGTTTTTATGATGGTAAATGAGTATTGGTTTCAACTTAAAGTCACCAGAAACATTAACCCATAACAAGAGAGTCAGCCTGACTTTTGAAACTTTGAAGCCAGTTATTGACTTCTCTTCTCTAACGAGGAAAGTCTTAGGAGGTATCTTCTTCCAATAGTAGGCCTTTTCATCTACATTGAAAAACTGTGTAGTATAGCCATCTTCATCAATTATCTTAGAATAAATCTCTTTTTTACAAAAGTTATGATTATATTTCCACTTAAGGTAAATAAAACCATATTACTCAGTATTTCCTACCTACTTAGAATGATTATTTTTCTTTATAACACTTCACTGCCTGAAATCATATTATGTATGTATTTGTTTATTGTCTGTTTAGAATGTAAGCCCCAGGGAAGCGGACTTGGCCCAATGGATAGGGAGTCCGCCTACCATGTGGAAGGTCCGCAGTTCAAACCCCGGGCCTCCTTGACCCCTGTGGAGCTGGCCCATGCGCAGTGCTGATGCGCGCAAGGAGTGCCCTGCCACGCAGGGGTGTCCCCCGCGTAGGGGAGCCCCACGCGCAAGGAGTGCACCCCGTGAGGAGAGCTGCCCAGCACGAAAGAAAGTGCAGCCTGCCCAAGAATGGTGCCGCACACATGGAAAACTGACACAACAAGATGACCCAACAAAAAGAAACACAGATTCCCAGTGCCACTGATAAGGATAGAAGCGGTCACAGAAGAACACACAGTGAATGGACACAGAGAGCAGACAACTGGGGGGTGCAGGGAGGAAAGGAAGAGAAATAAAAAAATTTTTTAAAAATTTTTTTATGTAATAAAATGTAGAATGTAAGCTCCACAAGGGCAGTAATTTTGTCTTGTTCACAATTATATCCCCTCTGCCTAGTGCAATGATTAGCTTACAGTAAGCACTCAAACTGACTTTATTTCTCACCACAAACCTACTGCTAAAGCAGAATCTCTGTATGATGCTTATAAATCTTCATTTCAATAAGATCCATAGATGATACTTGTGAGCTTTGAAATTTGAGAACCATTTGTCAAAATGATTATGACCTGGTCAAAAACTATAGCACTATAAAGTATTGCTACACTTAGGGAATAGTCTCTGATTCTATTCTTTTAACCCAGATTATCCAATATGAATAATCATCTGGGAAACTGAATAGTCTGAATAGTGGTGGGAATAAAAGTGCTTTCTTCATATCTCCCAGTAGTTCTGTCAAAATCAGGTAGATAAGGGAGCGAATGTAACTCAAGTGGTTGAGCACCTGCTTTCCATGACAGGTCCTGGGTTCAATCATTGGTACCTCCTAAAAATAAAATAATGAAAAAAAAAAACAACTCTCCTTGGGGAGCAGATATAGCTTAGTGGTTGAGTGCCTGCTTCCCATGTTCAAGGTCCTGAATTCAATCCCTGGTACCTCCTTTAAAAAAAATCAGGTAGATGGAAGAGTTCCCTTCAGCCTTTTCTTAACATTTGCAACAAGTGTGTTCTTTTTTTTCCCCCTCTCCTATTTGGATTAAAACACACAACAAGCCAACAAACTGTTGGATATTTTAGTATATACTTATTATTTATTACAAATGTAACGTTTCTTTAAAAAAATATAAAACTCTATGTGTATAAAATATATAGTGAAAATCCCTTGAGAGGTCAAAATAATTAAATCTTGCCCTGTGCAGTTTCTTGAGAAGAAAATGACTGGAAGTATGCAGGCATAATTATGCAGAGATCCTAAGATTCATTTGTAAATTCAACAATTATTTCCTGAACACCTATTATATGCTAGCCATTTTCTAGGAGCTTAAAACAAAGCAGTGAGGATGACAAGCACACTGCCATATTGGAACTTACAGTCTCTCTAGCCATATAGAAATGCAAATATTAAATACACAATTAACTAATATAATTCAAAGTTGTGATATATGTTACAAAGAAAAATTAAGCAGGAATGGAATAATGGTCAAGGCTGGGTTAAAAATCTAGTGGGGAACAAACAGAATCAAGAATGATGAGGTTCTTAGCTAATAAAAGCAAGGAAATTTATATCAGAAACAACATAGAAACAAGAAAGAAAGAGGTAAAGAAAGAGAAATGGCAAAATGAAAAGCAGAAACTAAAAGGGTTCAGGTGAGGTGAACATTTTTATCCATTTTCTACACATTGAGTGAAAGTTATATATATCATGCTTCTTAAATGCTTAATAAGCCATATACATTTCCTAAGTCCAAAAAAATTCCCTTATGTGCAGTTATCAAGTACAAGAAATTTAACATTAATACAAAGATTACAGTCTATATTCCACAATTTTTCATATATCTCAATAAAGTCCTTTTGAGCCTTCTCTTCTCCCTTGATAGATCCCATCCAGGATCATGTATTGCCTTTAATTGTCATTATCACTTTAGTTGCTCTTTTTCCTTTTTATCATTGTGGAAACATATATACAACATCAACTTTCCTATCTCAACTACTCCCAAGCGTACCATTCAGTGTGATTAATCACATTCACAATGTGTAGCACCCTCACACCTTCCATTACAAACTTTTTCCCATCTCCCCAAACAGAAACTCTCCACCCTGTGTGGTGAGCCAGTGCCCAATCAAGTGAGTCATGCAGCAAGATGATGATGCAACAAAAGAGAGACAAAGGGGAAAGTCAAGGTGAAGTGCAGTAGAGACCAGGAACTGGGTTGGCACAATTGACAGGGAACCTCTCTCCATGTCAGAGGTCCCCAGGATCAAATCCTGATAAATCCTAGAGGAGAAAGACAAGAAGACAAAAAGAGAAATAGATACAGAAGATCACACAGCAAATGGACACAGACAGAAAAAATAACAGGGTGGGGGAGGGGGAAGGGAAAAAAGTTTTGCTGGATATAGAATTCTTGGTTGGCAGTTTTCTGCTCTCAGGACTTTAAATATGTTATCCCACTGCCTTCTTACCTCTATGGTTTCCAATGAGAAGTTGTCACTTAATCTTATTGATGTGTTGATGCAACATGTTGGGATTTGGTGTATTGGGTGTATATATTCATGTCTTTTGTTAAATTTAGGACATTGTCAGCCATTATTTCTTTGAATATTCTTTGAATGTCTGCCTCTTTCTCAATATCTTCTCTTTTTGAGACTCCCACAGTGCACATATTAGTACTCTTAATGATGGTCCACAAATTCCTCAACCTCTCTTTCTTCTGCTGCTCAGAATGGATGATTTCAGTTATTTTATCTTCAAGTTCACTGATTCTTTCTTCTTCTGTCAATTCCAGTCTGCTATTGAACCCCCTCTATGGAATTTTTAATTTCCTTTACTGTGGCCTTCAGATCTGTTTAGTTCCATTTCACAATATTCATCTCTCCACTGAAATTCTCTTTGTGTTCATCTATCATTTCCCTAATTTCCTTTTGTTCTTTGTCCATGTTTTTTAGCATAATAGGGAACATTTTTAGAAAGTGTTTGTCTGGTATGTCTCAGGTCTGGTCCTCCTCACTGATGGTTTCTAATGCTTTAATTTTCTCCTTTTCATGGGCCATCATTTCTTGTTTCTTTGTGTGCTTTGTAATCTTTTGTTGAAACCTGGACATTTTGATATTTTAAGGTGTTATTGCTGGAATTTAGATTCTGAGGCTTCTGTTTCTTAAGCTTGTATCTAGCTAGTGTAATGACAGAGCATTCCTTGAATGGAAAGAAAGAAAAGAAAGAAGGAAGGAAGGAAGAAAGGATGGAAGGAAGGAAGGAAGGAAGGAAGGAAGGAAGGAAGGAAGGAAGGAAGGAAGGAAGGAAGGAAGGAAGGAAGGAAGGAAGGAAAAAAAGAACTTTTCACAGTCTTTGCAGATTTACCCATGCAAGTGCTCTCATTCAGTTTACCCATACAAAGATTTTAGAAAATAGCTCCAGGGCAAAGCATAGAGGACTTGTAGATTTACATTTACAACATACAGATTTCCCCATTTACATATATACAGATAAGAATGTCCCCTCTCTACTCTTCCCTAGAAAAGTTTCCTTTCCTGAGAGGCACTGCACTGAATGACCTACAGCCAGCAGTCACTTGCCCCAGATAGCACAACTTTACTATTCTCCCACAGCATTCTATAAGAGTTCTGTGATCCCCCTTCTACGCTCAGGTAAAGTTCTAGACAGTGTCCCTCAGGCCACCACCAGACAATTGAGTCAGACATTCATGTCCCCCTTATGTGTTAGAGGTTCACTCTGCTCCCTCAGGAACCAGGGTCAGCAATCCATGCACTGGGAAAATAGCAGGCTCCATGATAAGCAGGGAAAGGGTAGGAGATGGGCCAGGTAGGGCTCCACTAGATCCTACCACTTTTTTTTTAAGATTTATTTATTTATTTCTCTTCCCCCTTCATTATTTTTATGCTCACTGTCTGCTCTCTGTGTCTGTTTGTTGTGTGCTCATCTTTTTAGGAGGCACTGGGAACAAAACCCAGTACCTCCTCTTTGGGAGGGAGGTACCCAATGGCCTGAGCCACCTCCACTCCCACTTGTTGTGTCTCTCACTGTGCTTCCTTGTGGTTATTCTTCATTGTGTCATTCTGTTGCATCAGCTTGCCACACCAGCCCATCATGTCAGCTCACCATCTTACTCATCTTCCCTAGGGGGAACCAGGAACTGAACCCAAGACTTCCTCTGCAGTAGGTGGGCACCCAACAGTTTGAACCATATCCACTTCCCATTCTTACCACTTTTAAGTTGACTTTTTCTTGATTCAGTGCTCACCCTGTTACTGCAGTCCTTTGAGTGTTCTCTGGAGCTTTGAGGAAGAGGTTTCTGCCAGTTATCACTGGTTGTTCAAAGCTTCTATGGGGATACAGAGCCCTAAAATGTCTCAGTGCACCTTCTTGATTTGGATGGGTGAAAGGAAAACTTTAAATGACTATAGTGGTAAAAACTAATTGACAGTATTCAGGATAGTAATTACGAGATTGTC
Source organism: Dasypus novemcinctus (assembly GCF_030445035.2). Lineage (NCBI taxonomy): Eukaryota > Metazoa > Chordata > Mammalia > Cingulata > Dasypodidae > Dasypus > Dasypus novemcinctus. The sequence continues at coordinate 67,687,903 of NC_080686.1, read as the reverse complement.
GAGGAGCAAAAAAAGCTCTACAAAGCATCTCCATCCTAGACAATCTGTCCAAATCTCCCACTATGTCTCTTCTGAATCACTGTAAAAGCCTTCTATCTGTTGCTCCCCACCCCCATCCACTCCATTCTATTCTCTATACTGCATCCTATATGATGTGCTCAGGTGGTTTTTGTTTTTTTGTTTTTTAATCATCATGCTGATTTCTCACTGGGCTATTCCCATCTGGAAATTCATGGTCTTCAGTTCTGGGGAAATTGTTAAAATTATTTCTTTGATAGTTTTCTTCCCTCCATTTTAAAATATTTTTTCACTGTGAAACATCACTGTGAATCGTATGTTTAGAATATAGAAAATATTTTAAAAGTAACAACCTCTGTAACCACCACCCATGTCAAGAGCTAGAACATCACAATCATGCTAGAAGCTGTGGAAGCTAATTTAGATAGAATGGAGAAGGCCTCTTTAAGCAGATAACATTTGAAGAAAGATCCAAATTAAACTTGAAAATCTGGGGGAAATAGCATTTCAGACAGAGGGCACAGTAAGGGAAGAGGTTCTGAAATTAAAAAATGTTTGACAGTTTTCAGGAACAGCAAGAAAAGCCATAAATTTAGAGCAGAATAAGTGAGAAGTGTGGTTGATGACGAGGTCAGACATAGGGATAGAGCAAATCACAGGGCATTGTTGACCATGGTAAAGAGTTTGTATTTTATTCTGAGTATGACAGAAACCACTGGCAGATTCCGAAAAGTAGAGTAACAAGATCTGATTTGTATTTTGAAATTATCATTCTGGCTATTATGTAGAAAACTGGCAGAGGAGGCAACAGAGAGAGCAGGGAGAACAGTTAGGAGGCTATTTTAGAAGTCTTGACCAGAGATGGTTGTGGTTAGTGTAGGAATGTTGGAACTGAGAAGTGGTAAGATCCTAGATATATTTAGAAGATAAACCAATAATATATGCTGATGAATTGGATATGAGATGTGTGAAGAAAAGAAGAGTCAAAGCAAGGAGTGCCGTGCCACGCAAGGGTGTCCCCCGCGTGGGGGAGCCCCACGCGCAAGGAGTGCGCCCGTGAGGAGAGCCGCCCAGCGTGAAAAGAAAGAGCAGCCTGCCCAGGAATGGCACCGCCCACACTTCCCGTGCCGCTGATGACAACAGAAGCGGACAAAGAAACAAGACGCAGCAAATAGACACCAAGAACAGACAACCAGGGGAGGGGGGGAAATTAAATAAATAAATAAATAAATAAATCTTTAAAAAAAAAAAAAAGATGGCTCTGAGATTTCGAGACTGAGCAAAAATTGGATACATAATGGTACCATTGACTGAAATGGGGGATACTGGGGAAGGAGCAGATTTCAAGGAAGACATAGACATTAGCATTAAGTCTGAAATGGCTATAGAGAGTAAAGTGAAACTGTTCAAGTGGCAACTGCATATTAAAGATTGGCATTCAAAGGAAAGGTCAGGGCTACCAATTATAAACCCGGGACTCAAAAGTGAAAAAGTTTCCCTGGAAGGTGAACCCTAGGGAGTCCTATGATGCTCCAAAATTCACAGATAAGGAGTGGAGGAGGAAGTCAGGCAAAAATAAGCCACTAAAGTAGAAGATGGACTTTGACAAGATGGAGGTTGTTAGTAAACTTAGTAACCCTAGAAAGATCATCATCTTGGAATAGTGGGAACAAAAGCCTCATTGAAATTGACCAGGGAAAGAAGGTAAAATTTTTAAGTTTTCAAGGGGTTTTGCTAGGACAGGAGCAGAGAAATTGTAGTATAGATGGCTGAATTTTCTTCCCAACCCTTCCAGTTCTTTCCCCCCAAGTTGCAGTAACATTACATTTCTAATAGTTAAAAGACAAGCCTCGGAAAATGATTGTTTGCTAACTTGTGATGGCTAAGTAAGCCTTTTACCATAAATACTTGACCCCCTCTCCTGGAAACCTTTAAGAGTATCTGTTCCATTGATTAAGTTCATATTAATAGATCTCCCACATAGTTGCTGTAAATATGTAATTTCTGCCCTACTGAGAAACATTGTAAAGGTTAGCCACTGCATTCTCTGGAAGTCCTGCTGCCCCTCACATTCCTTCCCCATCTGCATGTAAACATGCATTATAAAAGACCCCTCTCATTTTTCCATGAGGGTGGATGATCAAGCTCAGAACTGTAATCTCTCCTCCTGACATCAAGGACGAGTACCTCATAAAAGTCCCTCCCCTATTAAATGTTCATTTATTCACCAAGCTGGACTTGTCTGAGTCATTCTTTGGTCTGACACATCCTTCTCAGTTTGGTGGGAAGTGGTCATTTTATAAAACTACTCACTATACTCAGAACACATGTGCAGTAATAGCTACATGAGAATAAGGGATTTAGGGACTTGTGTTTAAACTGGAGATAATAAAGCACTTTTGTATGCTGAAGGGAATGATCCAATAAGTCACAGAGAACTTGGTGATGCAGGATATTGGGTGTGATAATTGTGACTCAAAGTCATTGGATGGATTTTAGACAACAGGACTGAGAACACAAGTGGAAGAATTGTCTTACACACAAAAAAAGTTCAGTTCATCCATCGTAAGAGGAGGTGTATCAGTCAGCCAAAGGGGTGCTGGAGCAAAATATCAAAAAGCTGTTGACTTTTATAAATAATATTTATTTGGGGTAGAAACTTACAGTTACCAAGCCATAAAGATAAGTTACTTCCCTCACCAAAGTCACTTGCCATGTGTTGGAGCAAGATGATGCTGATGTCTGCCAAGAGTTCAGGCGTCTTGGGTTCCTCTCTTCCTGGGGCTCCTTTTCTCTCCAGGCTCAGCTGCTGCGCTCTCTCCACAAGGCCAGCTGTAGACTATCAGGTGAATGGCTCTGTCTCCCTTCCCAGGGCTTCTGCGTGTCTAAGGAGCCGTCTCTATTCCTCTGTGTTATTCTCCTGTATGTTCACATCCTGGGTTCCAGCTCAAAAACTCTCAACTCTGTCCTTTGCCATATTTTTTCCTACTAACATGGCCCAATCAAAATCCTAATCATAAATTAATCAATTAAAAGTGATGCCTCTGACAGACCAGTTTACAAGCATAATCCAATAACTATTTTTGGAATTCATAAAAAAATGCCAAACTGCTGCAGGAGGGAAGGACAGAAATATGAATTTTTCACAAGCACCCTAGACAATTCTGATCATCTAACCACATTTTGAGAAGGACTAATTTAGATTAAACTTTTTATACAAAGAAGGTAAATAGATTCAATCATGTTCCAATACAAGATAAGGAGTGAGGAAAAGGATGTAAAGAGAAAAAAATTACTCAGCAAAGGGCTGATTCATTTTAGTGCAATCTGACTGCCAACATCACCCCTGAAATGAGAAGCAGCAGAGAAGCAGGAGGGGCTCAGTGAGGTATTGCTCCTGCTCCGCAAACTCTACAGAGAGCACACTCCAGCTCCTCTGCCCACTATCATCTCCTAGAACAGTGCCAAATCCCTTCACAGTTGTTTCAGGTTAGCAATGCTTAACATTCTTGGGGTCAGTGACTGATCTAATGAAAATTTTGGACTTTCTCCCCAGGAAAAAAGAAAATTATGCATTCACTAGAGCTCTTTGATTGCAAGCCACAGACCCAACTTTGGTTTACACAAACACAATTTATGAAAGAATATGGGGATGTTCACAGACAAAAAGAGAAGACCGACAAATTGACTAAAAAAGCAGGAACCAAAGGTGTTCTAAAGGGTTCCAGTTACAGGAATTATTCAGAGCACCTCTACTAGAATGAATATATTCCAAATAACTTCTATTGTACCCCTGGGTTCATGATTCAAATTCCCAAGTATGACTTGCAGTTACATTATTAGGGGTCATATGCCTATAGCTGTACTACAGAAGCCTGGAGGTCCTTAACTAATAGCTTAACAGAATGTATCCAATAAGAGAGAAGTTGTACTCCAAGAAAATCAGGATAGTTTTCTATTTTTGTTGTTTTTTTTAATGTGGAACACAGCATATTATGGCAAAAATATCTAATGCTTCAACTACCTGTAAACATACAATTTCACATATAATTTTGGAAGGTTCGAAGACCCTCTGTAGCCCATGCATGCATCATCTGGGCTTCTTGCCCCCTACCAGGTCAAGAACCCCTAGTCTAAAAGTAACTACTGTATAATCTTATTTTCTCACAGAACACATAGGCTACTGGGTTGTTCTAAGTTAGCCTGAAGTAGAAAGATAGCATTAACATCTTGGCAAGATATCACTGTAGCCCTCCATAGTACAGGGAAAGAGCTCAAAGTCTGAAGCAAGAGGAACTGGGTTTGAATCCCATTCCTACCAACAATAAACAAAGACACCCTCAGCAGATCTCCTTTGAGCTTCAGGTCTTTGTCCTTAAACTTCCTTACCTACTTCCACAGATATTGCAAGGTTCATATAATTAACTCAGAATATATTTCATAAACTATAAGGTTATTAACAAATTTAGGTATAATCACCATAGTTACTAATTATGTATCAACTCACCTTTCATAAACTGTACTTCAGTGGTTGTCAAGCATGGTTAATCACAGACACAACTGAGAAGCTTTTTAGAATTCAGATTCTCAGGTTTCTCCCTAGACCTACTAAAATGAAATCTCCAGGGGTAAAGCCTAGAAACCTGCATGTAAAAATGAAAAGTTTCCCAATTATTATGAAGCTAGCTAGATTTGAGATCACAGCCATATCTCAAATCAGAATTATTCACAATAATCTGCTATGTGTTAATGATTTTGATAAAATAAATATTACTACTTGTGAGACTATCTAGGCTTCAACTAGAGGAAGAAATATACTGTTAACTTATTCCATACTATATCATGTAGCCAATCATTAGAAAACCCAACAGCTCCACTGAGGACATGCCAGTATAGCAATAACTTGCTTAGAACAAATTCTGCTCTCATTTGTATGCTTAGAATCATTAAAGTAAGATTTTACAGCTTGTGATCATTTTAAGCACCATCAATTTATGAGTATGGCTGTTTTCACATTTTCAAATGCAGAGAAGTCTATAGCTTCCTGCAGTCCTTTAATATAGAGATGATGTAATATATTCTTCAGTGGAAGGAAATGAGAAGATGTAAGGAGAATGTAAACTACAAAATAATGGTGCCAGGCTTTGTGGGAACATTTTCTTTAACATCTGATGTGTCTTCTTCACACCGCTGAGATATAAGAATTAACATAGATCATCTATTCTTAAATCATACTATAGCCAGAACTCACAGATGCTCCCTTGAGGCTGGTGGAATCCCAGTGGTAATGAAGGTTGCGTTCTCCAGAACTCCATATAATGTCACTTTTGCCCCCATCAGCTAGAGCTATATCCAGAAGGAAAAGAGAACTGGACAACCCCTGTGGTTGTCACTAATTGCTGATACTGTCTTTAGTACTAAAACTCTTACTCAACACCTATAGTGCTAAAGGGCTTGTCCTGGTGGTTCTCACCTTGTTAGAGCCTTGAAGTTGGAGGACAATACTACCTCTGCTAGAAGCTTGCTCTAGCATAGTGATTCTCAAACTTTTGTATGCATCACAATCTACTAGAAAGCTTGTTAAAACAGAAATTGCTGGGCTCCACCCTCAGAGAGTTTAATTCAGCAGATCTGGGGTGAGACTGGAGAATATGCATTTATTTTTTTTTTTATAAAGATTTATTTTATTTCCCAACTCCCCACCCCAACCCCCATGATCTGCTCTCTGTGTCCATTCGCTGTGTGTTCTTCTGTGTCTGCTTGTATTCTTATTAGGCAGCTCTGGGAACTTCTGGAGTGGGAGAGAGGCAATTACCTCTTGTGCCACCTCGACTCTCGTTCTGCTACATCTTCTTATTTTCTCTCCTCTGTGTCTCTTGTCACCTCATCTTGCTGCACCAGCTCTCTGCACCTGCTGTAACTCCTGCATGGGGCGGCTTTCCTACGCAGTGCAGCATTTCTGCACCGGGTCGCATTCCAGAATGAGCTGGCACTCTGCATGGGCCAGTTTGCCATGTGGGCCAGCTTGCCCTCACCAGGAGGCCCTTGGCATTTAACCCTGAGCCTCCTATATGGTAGATGGGAGCCCAATTGGTTGAGCCACATCTGTTTCCCAAGAACATGCGTTTCTAATAGTTCCCAGGTGGTACTGATGATGTAGTTCCAAGGACCACACTTTAAGAACCATACCTTAGAGAAGCGGATGTGGCTCAAGTGATTGGGCTCCCATCTAACATATGGAGGGTCCGAGGTTCATTTCCCATGGCCTCCTGGTGAAAAGCAAGCTGGTCCACGTGGTGGAGAGCAGGCTGGCCTGCAAGGCTCAGAGAGCTGGTACAACAAAGTGACACAACAAAAAGAGACACAGAGGAGAGACAGTGAGAGACACAACAAACCAGGGAGCTGAGGTGACTCAGGCAATTGAGGGCCTCTCTTCCCACATCAAAAGGTCCTGGGATCTGTTCCCAGTGCCTCCTAAAGAGAAGACAAGAAGAGAAGACAAGCAGACACAGAAGAATATGCTACGAATGGATGCAGAGAGCAGACAGCAAGCACAAGCGGTGGGGGCACATAAATAAATCTTCTAAAAAAAACCATACCCTAGGAGAAGGCCTTTCCCAAGAGTGAAGACAGTCTTTTTTTGTTTCTACCGTTACTGCTCTAAGGACATAAACCTTGCTAGTCCAACCCAAGCAGGACTGCTGAGCTAAACCATTACTTTGGTGGAGACTAGTTCTTCTTGGAGTTAAAGAAGATCCTTTTCTAGACTGGGCTCATGGCACTGTAGTTCTTAGAATCAGGCGCTCAGCCTCCTCCCCCTAAGGCCTGTCTGCCACCTAGATGTAGGCATAGATAATTCTGGTAAAATTAGAAAGTTATTTTTATTAAAAAATAGAAAAAATCTGATAAAACTGCCTCACAAACCCCAGAAAAATCATTTTAACTACCTACTACGTCAGCCAACCTGGTCTTAAGTGTTTCTACCTTTTGAGGCAGGTTAGTATGGGGAAACGCAAGACTTGGGTCACAGCTGAAGACCCAGCAGACAACATGGCTGGTAGACCACACGGCCATGAGACCCTGCCCAGAAATCTCCTGAGGGATCCCGCAAGACCGTGGAATGAGAAACCCATTTGGAAGGAAAATCTCATTTGAAGGAGAATCTCATTTGGAATGAGAATCTTGTTATAGGTCAAGGGAAAGCCCCGGATATCCTCAAAAGGCACCACCATTTGCCCCCTGAGAAATGACAGGTGGAGCAACCAATCAGAACAGCAAACAGGCTTTAAAAAGCCCTGACCTGGGGCCCTGCATTGCAGCTCACACAGCAGTGTGCTTGCGGCCCATGCCTTGGCATAGACTGTGTACTTTTCTCATTTTCTTATTTCTTAATAAAGTCTTTACTTCCTTGCTTTCCAATGGCATCTTAAATTCTTTTATGCAACATAAGCCAAAAAACTAAAAGTCCAGAAACCAGAGCCATCTGGTAACACTTTCATGGTAATTTTATCTTATAGTTTTATCACTGGAGTGAGTCTTTATGCCTACCCTGCCACGGGGCCTTAATCAGAACCACCTAGGCTGCCTTAAAGGTGTTTAGGACTTTGAATCTTGGGGAAAATTTAGGATCTCAATCTCTTCCATCCAAGAGGATTCCTGGCTTCCTTATACAAATTAGTTTACCCTTGTCTTAGCAGCCTTCAATTTCCATGTGGCAGGACTTTCTTTTGCAATAAAGGTCTACTAACCACCTCACCTCATAATAAAACATACGTTGGAAAATCTATGCTCTCATTTGGTCTATGCCCAGTTAATATAAAGTTATATGTTTACATATCATCTAATTAATTCTGCATATACTAAGAAATTCCTTTAAGGGCCTTGAATGCCAAATTAAAGGTTGTGGACTTCCTTCTGTAATCAATAGATGGCCATGGGTGTTCTTTTTGATTCAAGGGGATAATAATAACAGAATCTTCTTTAAAAAGTATGTTAACTAAATCAGCTACATATAGGGTGAATTAAAGAGTAAAAGCTGAGGGATAGAAAATTTTCTCTGCATATGTTACCAACTCCAGAACTAGGGTAATGAAAGTGAGATGAAAGCAGATGACAAGTTTAAGCAACTTTTTTGGACAGAATGTATATGCAATGAGAAGATACAGCAGATAAAGACTATGAAAATTATTTTGAGATTTTTAAGCTTGAGCAATTGTGTAGGAAGTGATGTAAATATCCAAAATAGGGAAAAAGTTGGGGAAGGGTCAGCTGGAAGAGAAGGGCTAGTTGTTTTAGAAAAGTTGAGTTTGAGACATCTGAGTGACATCTACATAGGAAAGCTCCAATAGAGAATAGAAAAAGGCACAGGGGTGAGAGATCTAAATTGGGGCTGTAGATATGGAATTCATTGGTGTGGATGAGATTGGCAAAGGATGGTAAGAACAGAAAATATACAAAGAGGAAAATTTTGAGAGCATGAAAATTAAAAGAAAATGAGCCAGAAAGAGAAAATGAGAATAAACCTTTAGATAGGAATAATTTAGAGAGAACAGTATCTTGGTATTCAAGGGATAAATTTTCAGAGTAAGTGACTTGTCACAAAGGTGTCAACTTTCGTAGCCCAGGCAAGAAAGATGTAACATATGAAGAGATCATTGGAATACATAATTAGAAAGCTCTCTTTTAGAGAGCAGTCAATAGTATGTTGGGGTAAAAGTCAGATTTGAGAAAGAGAAAACTATTCTTCCATAAGTTGGAATGAAAGTTAATGAAAGGAAAGAAGACTAATCGGGTAGAGGTTCAAGAAGGAAGTAGAGTCAAGAAAGGGAATCTTAAGTATGGGGAAATTGAAGATAGGGAAAGAGAAGACTGTAAGGAAGAGATTGAAGATTTAAGAAAAAACAAAGTTGAAGAGTAATGCTCTAGCAGATAGGAGTAAAGAAGTATATTAGTCACAGACTACACTATTCTGTAGGCTTAACATAATATTGAGATAATTCTTGAGGCTTCATTCATAGTCACTCAGCAACCCAGACTGATCTACACTCTGCCATCTATCCTTGCTAGTGACCTTAGGGAAAGAAAAAGAAATGGAAGAATTACCTCTGCCTGGAAATGACAAGTACCACTGCTGCTACATTTCATTGGTCAAAAGTAGTCACATGCAGATAGCAGTTTATAGGTTACCAGGGGCCAGGAGGTGGTAAGGGTAGGGTAGGAAGGGAGTTATGCTTTAATGGGTGAGTAGTTTCTGTTTGAAGTGATGAAAATGTAGGGGTAATGGATATCAATGATGGTAGCACAATACTGTGAACCTAACTGATACTATTGAATTTTATATTCAAATGTGCTTAAAATGGGAAATTTTGATCTGTATATTTTTTTATAAGACAGAAGTTAAAATTTAAAAAAAAAAGTAATCTCCAATAAGCACAGAAAGGAAAACAGAACTGGACATTGTGACTACTCATATTATTTACCACAGGAAGTAAAGATGCTTCTTAACTGATGTAAGATGTAAGAGAACAGGCAAGGATAGGCAGGAATAGAGAGATATTCAGTGGTTTTAGAGAAGTTTAAAAAAGTTCATTCCTGATGCCCTAAGTTTTCTCTTGTACTAGGAGATTGTCCTCCACTAGGTGTAACAGTAGAGAGAGTGGGGTGAGGAGCTTGAGGAAAGAAGTAATGGTTGGAAGAGCCACTGGGGAGAAAGAGCTTTACTGAGGCTGCATTAAAAAACTACCAAGAATTTTCAAAGAATCAGCTGAAGTTGGAAATTTTGTGCTGGAAAGCAACACAGTCTACAATAACCTTATCCTCTAACCTGAGAGTATGAGCAAAGAAAGCTGACTGTTCTGTTGGTCCAGAGTTGAATTTGGAAGGAAGATGCACTAGAAAGTCATGAAGGCAATGGAGTTCACAATGCTAGTCATCACATTCCAAGGAGAGAATGAAATCTAGAATCTAGATAATTTGGAGTACATTCAAGATTGCAAAATTTAGCGTGCTCAAGGTATTAGTGTTTAAGATGAAGACAAAAAATAAGTTTAGCAGGAATGAGGAACTGGAGTTGTCAGAAAATGGAATGATTTCATAAGGGAAAAGGAAGAAAAAAGAAACTAAAATTGAGCACCCACTCTGCAACGCTTGGGCAGGTTTTTAAATCCATTATCTCATTTATTGTTTGCAACGACTTGAGAGGTAAGTACTTAGTGTGTGTGTGTATGTTTAAATATTTGAAGAATAGATGTTCAGAGATGTTACATAATTTGCTCAAGATCATGTGGCCAGCATGTGATAGGGTTAGAATCAGAACATAGAATTATCTAACACCAAATCCCGAGTTATTTCCTCTAAACAGCTGAGATGGCCAGTTTTAGGTCATGGCAGAGCTGGCCTGGCCAGGCAAAACACAAAATGGTTTTACATAAATGAAGAAAATCCCTTAAAGGATCACACTATCCTTTTTTCTGTCCTTACTGTTTCTCATTTTGTAAGAGGTGGCAAACAGTCCTGGAATGGCTGCTGGGGAATAATATTTAGGCTTCAAGCAGCTGAAGGTTTTGAAAACATACTGAGTTGTTTGAGGTGTAAGAAAAAGACCAAGTATGACTGCAGGCCATTAATTGATTTGATAAACTGTAGTTAATAGATACAGTACTTTTGTGTAAACAAATGTAAGTACATGCACACACCAACACACATTCAGGAAAACATAAGTTAAAGATTTTATAGCAGAACAAAGGAAAAAAACATGCATGGTTTTCCTTTGTGATGAGATTGCTCTCTGTGATGAACTGCACTCTGGCAGTTCCATGCCTAATCATTGACTGGAGCATTAAGTTATTCAGCAAATCAATAGTTGCCAGCAACATTGTACAACACATCCCAACTCCCCAGGTTTAGTATTGAGCATTGTGATGGTAGCACAAATGTAATCATCATTACCAGGTAGATAAGTAGACAGGCAAATCTTTTTATGATTGTTGACCTTTATTATTTCAGCATGGTATTTTGTTATATATGCGCTTCTCGTAAGCATGGAAATAAATATTAATGATAATAACAAAATGCTTGCATTCCGGCCAACATTTCCTTATTTGATTTGTATTGAGTTATAAATGCATTAACAACTGCAAAATTTGCTCAAGATTATCTCACTACCAGTGTTTACTCTGTAAAGTGCCTTCAGGCACTCTTGGTATAAAGGTTATTATATAAAATATTATTTTCCATTCTTGTTGCTAATCTAATAGCTAAAGTGCCTTCTGATACAGTTTAAGGTAAGAAAAATTCATTCATCAGCATCTCTCATGGGTAAACAGCCATGAAGTATTGCAGATAAACATCATTTGTATTTAATAACTTAAACATTATAAATACATCATTAATAATTTTAAAAACTTCATCATGTTTTTATTTTATATAATTTTAAGAGTGAGCTTTGGTTTTGTTTTCCTATTGTACAAGTAGTACTCAAGTTAAACATGGTTTACAATTATATAAATTTTTTTCTTTTGTGAAATAAAGCAAATAGTTATATGCACAAAATAACAAGGTAGAGTTCAATGACTTATCACAAAGGGAATACCCATCTAAATACCACCTAGATCAATAGACCATATCAGGATAGGTAAATTATTCTGCAGGTCGACAGACACTATAGGTACGCCAGAAGCCTGTTTCTTTCCAAACAGTTCACTCCCTCGCCTCTGGAAATGGCTAATATTCTGTCTTACCTAGTCATCACCTCCCTGCTTGTTTTTAGATTTACCACTTAGGCTTACCTACCTAAACCCCAGAGTTTAGCTTTGCCTCCATTTTTGAATTTTGTATAAATGGAATTATACACCATGTCGTGTTTGGCTTCTTTCACTTAACATTGTGGTTGTAAGATTCATCCAATATGAGTATGTAGAGGTAATTTCTTCATTTTTATTGCTGTAAAGTATTCCATTGTATAAAATATCACAATTTATTTATGCATTCTACAGTTGATGAACATTTGAATTGCTTGTAGTTTATGACCGTGAAATTATGAAACACTATGAAATACTATACGTGTCTGGAGTCATAAAATTTTCAGTAAATCAACAGCAGTCAGGAATGCTGTACAACACTTCCCAAATGCACACTCTACACTTGAGCACTGTGATGTTAGCACAAATGTAAGTATCCTTACTAATTAGATAAGAAACCAATAAAATCTTGTACACCATTCTTGGCACACATATGCAAGCATTTCTGTTGTCTACCAACCTGGGAGACATATTTCTGGATCACCGGGCTTAAATATCTTCAATTTTCAATAGATTATACCAAAGTGTTGATTAATACATTCTCATACCAGCTTTAATTACTTGTTCCCATTGCTGTGCATGCTCTCTATATATATACCTCTTATCATCAGTCTTTTAAATCTTAGTTTTTCTGGTAAATGTGTATGTCACTGTAGCTTTAATTTGCACTAATGATGCTGAGCTCCTTTTCATATATTAAAAGACCATTTATATTTTTTTAACATGCATTTTCAAATCTCTTACCTATTTTTTAATATATTATCTGTCTTTACTTATTGATTCATAGGCATGCTTTCTACATTCTGGATACAAGTCTATTGCAACTTCTATGTATAAGTATGCTTTTCCTCTTGTAGCATGTCTTTATATGCTTTTTTTTAAAGATTTATTTTATTTATTTACCCCCCCACCCATTGTTTGGGATTGCTGTCTGATCTCTGTGTCCATTTGTTGTGTGCTCTCTGTGTCTGCTAGTCTTCTCTTTAGGAGGCATGGGGATCCGAACCTGAGACTGTTCATGTGGAACAGGTACTCAATCACCTAGGCCACCTCAGCTCCCTGGTTTGTTGTGTCTCTCATTGTCTTTCCTCTTTGTATCTATTTTTTTGCGTCAACTCGCTACACCTGCCTGCCATACCAGTTCGCCTTCTCCAGGAGGCACTGGGAACCAATCCCAGGACCTCCACGTGGTAGGCAGAAGCCCAATCGCTTGAGCCACATGTGTTTCCCACTTTTACATGCTTTTAATACATCTTTAAATGAACAAAATTTCTTAATTTTAATGTAGTCCAACTTAAGAATATTTTCCTTTGTCATAAAACCTTCTATACTGTTTAATAATTTTTTTCTTGACATTTAGGTCACAAACATAATTTCTTCTGTCAACTTCTTAGATATTTAAGAAGACCTTTTGCTTTTCATTTTTTTAACTTTCTTATTGACGTTTATCATTCATACATAAACATACATAAACAATTGTTATACCAAATTTAAGATACTGGCTATAGTTATTAGTAATATTTTGATGATGCTCTTTCATAGTTTTTAACAATTATTTCACAACAATGCAAGGTAGTGATGAAATAATGTATGGGATTCCTGTATGATGATATGCATGTTGTTTTTTTGTAAGTTCACAACTTTTGCTTTTCATTTTTAGAGCTATCCATCTGGAAATGATTTGTGTTTGGTGTGAGGTAAAGGATAGGTTCATTGTTTTTATTTTTACTTTAGTGAATATCCAATTGTCCAGCATCATCCAGAAAGAATGTCCAGACTATTCTTTCTTCCCTTACCCAGTTAATGATAAATCAAGCTTTTACCATTTGCCAATAAGTCTGATGTTTATGCTAGAAACCTTTATTAGCTTAGGTCTCTTCTATCCCTGTTAATAATTTTTAAAATAATGAATGTACTTCCATCAAGACAATCATCTCATTTTCCTCCTTAATTTTTTAATGTGACAAATAGCATTGGTTGATTTTCTAACATTAAACCAACCTTGCTTTCCTGGGATAAACCCAACCTGATCTTGGTGCATTATTCATTTTATATTCAGCTATATTAAGTTTGTTAGTATTATATATATAATGGTTTGTACTTTAAATATTAATTTATAAATTGAGTGTTTGGAATTCATAATGAGTTTTTCCATAGAAACAATGATTTAATGATGGGAATTTCCCGTGGCAGCCCTCAAAAGACTCTTTTTTTTTTTTTTTTTTATTGACTTTGTAATAATATTACATTAAAAATATATATGTGAGGTCCCATTCAACCCCACCCCCCCACCCCCCTCTCCTCCCCCCCCAACAACACTCGTTCCCATCATCATGACACATCCATTGGATTTGGTAAGTACATCTTTGGGCACCTCTGCACCTCATATACATTGGTTCACATCATGGCCCATACTCTCCTCTATTCCATCAAGTGGGCCCTGTGAGGATTTACAATGTCCGGTGATTACCTCTGAAGCACCATCCAGGGCAGCTCCATGTCCCAAAGACGCCTCCACCTCTCATCTCTTCCTGCCTTTCCCCATACCCTTTGTCCATTATGTCCACTTTTCCCAATCCAATGCCACCTCTTCTATGTGGACATTGGATTGGTTGTGTCCATTGCACCTCTATGTCAAGAGGAGGCTCAGATTCCACCTGGATGCTGGATGCAATCCTCCCATTTTCAGTTGTAATCACTCTAGGCTCCATGGTGTGGTGGTTGTCCTTCTTCAACTCCATCTTAGCTGAGTGTGGTAAGTCCAATAAATCAGATTGTAGGTGCTGGAGTCTGTTGAGGCTCAGGATCTGGCTATCACATTGTCAGTCCAGAGATTCAAATCCCCTAAATATATCTTAAACCCCAACATTAACTGCACCTCCAGCACATTAGCATGAAAGTCTTATGAAGGGAGATCCCATCTGAGTCCAGATTCATCACACATAAACACCATCAAAAGACTCTTTAACCAATAATGTGCCTGATGTATATTTCCAGTGATGATTTCTGTCCTTCTTTGACCCACAGAAGAAGTGACTGCAGAATCATGATAGATGTCTTGCATTGCAGTGACTAACGTTTGTTATTTTTTGAACCCTCACAATTAATTCTCCTTCCTATTGATATTAATGCTATAGATTTCCTTTGTAAACCACTCACCATCCATTTATTTCAAATGAGAATCCATCCCAGCTCCAGAAATGGTACACATGACTCTTCCCTGAGCAATCAGAGTAATTCTACTCCATTAGTTACAACAATGGTTTGAGAGAGGACACATGAACCAAAGGGTCAACTCACAGTGGATTTCAGGTCTTGGAAATGTTCCTGAAAATACATCCTCTCTTTCCTATTAGGATTTGATATAGACTTGGAGTTATTGGCAATGATCTTACCTCCAGAGGAGCCTGATAGTGAGGCTAGCACAGAGGGGATGAAAGACAAAAGATGGAGGAAGACTAAGTCTTGTGACATAATTTGAAGGCCTAGACCAAGCTGTGCCTGGACCCCCACTTCAATGAACTGCTGTGTCTATTTATTTATTGACTATTTATGCTGCTTTCATTGGATTTTCTGTCTCTTGCAAACAAAATATGCAAACCATCTTTAAAATATATTTTTTCTTGAGGTTTTTGCTTGGGGATGAAGATAGGAATTATTTTCTCTCTTTTTTTTTAAAGATTTATTTTTTATTTCTTTCTCTCCCCCCCCCCTCCTCCGCCCAGCTGTTTGCTTTCTATGTCCATTCACTGTGTGTTTGTGTTCTTCTGTGACCACTTCTATCCTTATCAGCAGCACCAGGAATCTGTTTCTTTTTGTTGTGTCAGCTCTCCCTGTGTGCGGCGCCATTCTTGGGCAGGTTGCACTTTCTTTCATGCTGGGCGGCTCTCCTTACGGGGCACACTCCTTGCACATGGGGCTCCCCTATGTGGGGACACCCCTGCATGGCACGGCACTCCTTGCACTCATCAGCAATGCGCATGGGCCAGCTGCACACAGGTCAAGGAAGCCCGGGGTTTGAATCACGGACCTCCCATGTGGTAGGCAGACGCCCTATCCATTGGGCCAAGTCCGCTTCCCAGGAATTTTTCTCTTAAGGATAAAAAAGGATTTGTTATTTGCAACTATGAGAAATAGATTAAAAATTGTTCCTCTGAGACCCCTCCCCTCTATTTCTCTTTTGACACATAACCCCAGTAGCAAAAACCTGATGTATATGAGCACTATTGTTTGTGTTGGGTCCATGAAGGACAATTGTGGGACTTCCTGTAATTTAGAAAAAGACACAGACTACTATCAGGTCTACTGATAATACATGAGTCAGGTCACACCTCTGACTATGCCTGAGCCCCCAGAACAGAGCAGACCTAATTGCAGGGTGAGGAGAAGAGAAGCCGTAATCTCAGATATTTCACAGTAGCCAAGTTAGGAAAAGGAAGGAAAATATGACCATTCCCAGGTAGCTGTTCCATCCAATATAAAATATAAATTGGGCCTTCAGATATAAATCTGCTATCACTTTCCCCTCTTGTTAGTACTTTCTAGGTGCACTGTTGCACTCACTATTTCTCCTGCTTGGCATATTCTTCCCTCGGTTTGTATTATCCTCTTGTCTCTTCATTCAGTTCCCAGCTCATATTTTATCTCTGAACATCTTTTACTGCCATCCTAGTTAAAGCAGACATCTAATTAAAATATCCCACTCCCATCCATTGCTTTATTCTTTTTTTGTTAAGATTTATTTTATTTATTTTTCACCCCTTCCACCCCCTCCCACCTCCAATTGTCTGCTCTCTGTGTCCATTCACTGTGTGTTCTTCTGTGTCTGCTTGCATTATCCAGCAGCACTGGGAATCGGTGTCTCTTTTTGTTGCATCATCTTGCTGCATCAGCTCTCCGTGTGGGGGGCACCACTCTGGGTGGGCTGTGCTTTTTTCATGCAGGGTGGCTCTCCTTGAGGGGTGCACTCACTGTGTGTGGGGCTCCCCTATGTGGGGGACACCCCTGCATGGCATGGCACTCCTTGCACATGGCAGCTCACCACACAGGTCAGGAGGCCCTGGGGATCGAACCCTGGACCCTCCATATGGTAGGCCGACGCTCTATCAGTTGAGCCACATCTGCTTCCCTATCACTTTATTCTTTAGCCCATTACTAGATTTTATATTTCTTCCATTATATGAAATCATCTTATTTGTTTCTGCTTTCCCACACATACACACTGAAAGGTAAACTCCATGATGACAGTGACTTTGTATTGCCCATGACTAGGACAATGTCTGGAATATAATAGATACCCAAAAAATATTTGTTGAGTGAATAGTTAAGAACAGTCTCTCTCTCTCTCTCTCTCTCTATATATATATATGTATGTATGTATCAACAGATACAATCTGCACAAATAAAATCTGTTATGTTCAGAAAAAGGACTGCCTATATAAAGTGAATATTTGCAATAATGCCAGTAGAAAAGATTTTACAGAATATAACTTTTGAATCTCTTTGCAAGGAGCAATAATTTTTAATAGGATTTTCATGATCCATGTAGCACATTTAACAGCTACTATTCAGAAAAATAATTATCCATCTACATTTTCTTATAATGTAGTCATCATGACACATGTTGAATAATTTTTCCTGTCTCATGAATACCGTGAACATCAACATTTCATACCCACTGTGAGAAAACAGGTGCCTATAAATCAAGGTTTCTTGTTTTTTTAAGTATAGTCCATAATAATCAATTGACATGCCTGCTATAAATAATAATGCATGGTTTCTCAAGGAACCCAGTGTGTAATTGATTCTTTGGTCTGAAGAAGCTATAGGCCTCTGTGTTTTTTTCATATTTATGGAATCTCTTAACTGACTTTGTCTTGTTTTTAGCTAGCTCTTGAAATAAAGGCTCATGAATCTTTATTGTGCTTCCAACCTCTTTGGAATAGAGAAGTAAAGTGTGTGACTCTTGGAAAATACTCAGCCTTATCTTTGCATTTCTACTGAAAGGCCATGAGGACACATACCCAGTGCGTAGCAGGCTGTGAGTTCTTACTAGACTCAGAGCCATCCCCAAATGAAAACAAACACTTCAGGCAAGCAATGCTGAATCAAACTACTTGTTCACAATAGCTCTCCCCAAGCCCCAAATCATCCAATACCAATGTGAACACATATTGGAGATGGATCTTTTACATTCTAAGTTTTGGTCTGATCCATAATTTCCTTTTAGAGGAGAGTTGACTATGGAACAAGACTACCCTGGTCACTGGTAATTAGACTGGGGATAAGTGTCTTATTCAAATCTAGCCAGTGGCCTGTGAAATGGCATGAGACCTCTATCCTCCCAGGGCTATTCTACCTGTAAAAGTGACCAGCTGAACAAAGCAGGTTTTCTCTCTTGGAGAATTTAAATGCAGAGCATTTGTAATATTAGCGAAACATAGGGGGAAATGGCCTTTTAACCTTTGGAAATATAAAGGAAACATGATAGAACATGGCAGAATATGTGACTTTAACCACATAACTTCAGAAATATAAACACTGTTTTACTTATTCTATAATCCTGTAAATATCGAAGCCATTCACAGAGATAGAAAACATATAAGATCTTTGAGCATTATCTTGTGCAGATAATACTCTAAGCCTTTTGTACCACCTGCTGCCTGGACAATGATGAAGTCATCAATAGGGAGAAAGGACAAAATCATACAGAAATCCAGAGAAAAGACAAGAAGCATAAACCATGAGAATGCCAATCTAGCAGATAGTAGAAACCATGTATAAACAAAAATCAGCAAGTAGGAAAGTAAAGAAAAATGAGACGTACTTGTAAGAGCCAAAGAGATGTGACTGAGACCAGAAAACCCAAGTCATTATAATGGTGGGATCTTAAATAATATCACAAAGAGACCCAAAAAATCATCAGAATCACAATGGATCATAAGAGTTCTTGCAGTTTTCTGTGAAACCTAGTTGTGTGACTGTAATGTTTACTGGTCTTCTTTTCATTAAAAAGCTGATCTGCATTAACTATCACCTGAGATGTGAATTAAAAATGACTACCTACAACCTAAAAAGAGATTCTGATTGAGTAGATCTAGGGCATGACCCAGAATTCTTCATTTTATATATCTGAACCTGACATTCCAATGAATCACCCCTTAAGAAATACTAATCTAAAATATTCTGAGGTTGTAAATATTGAAACTGGAAAGAATCTACCTACTTTAGATTCCATGTATGACTTTAACTTTGCAGACACTGTCCAGATTTGGAACATTTAAGATATATTGCTATATTGGCTTTATAATTATTTTCACATTGACTATCCTTTCTAAAAATGATGCTTTTTAAGTATTCTAAGATAAAAGACCCTCCCTATCTTACCACAATGGATAGTGCCAGGGTTATTTTCCTTTATTCCATGGAAGAACCCTCTGTTCCGTCAAATTCACTGATTCCAAACATGGATCAAGTTCTTTTCATGGGTGAACCCACTCAGAACACTTTTCTCATTTAGGGAATAGTGGGGGAGGAGTCCCAGATTGGCCTATGTGGGTGTCCTGGTTTGAGTCTTTTGTGGACCCCAGGAAATTATGTTCTTAAACTGACCCATTCCTGTGCATGTAAACCTACTGTATGTAGGGTCTTTTGATTAGATTCCATTAAGGGTCCTTTTGATTAGATGGCTTCAGGTAAGGGCCTTTTATTAGATTATGGGACCCCAGGTGAGTCCTAATCCTCTTACTGGAGTCCTACATAAATGCAGGACTAACAGCAGAGACAGGAAAGATGCTTCCAGAGACAGAAGGAGAGATCCCAAAGGCCAGAGGCTACAATCAGCAGAGCACAGAAGCAGGGAAAGAGGCTCCCAAAAGACTAGGTCCATGAAGCAGCTTGAAGCTGAAGGCAACAGGCCTGGAGGAGAGGGAAGAGATGAGCCAGCTGCTGTTATGCCCTACCATGTACTTCATTGCCACCGCTGTGCTTCAAGAGAAAGCCTCTTTAGATGATGCCCCATGTGCCTGATCACCCACAGCTGCAACTTGGTGAGCAGCATCTCTTAATAATACCTTGATTTAGATATTATCTCAGCCTTGGAGCTGTAGGCTTCTACTATAATAAATTCCTATTATAAAAGCCAACCCATTTCTGGTACTTTGCATTGGCAGCCTTTAGCAAACTAAAACAGTATAATATTGGGTGAGGCAGTGTTGGGTCCCACTCTGGGGCTGGAGTAGAAACTAGAGTTTCCTGCTTGACATAGACCAGCAAGCCAAAAATCAAGACAATGGTCAAATCAAAGTCCATTGGAGAACCCCAGGTTTCAAGACTGGAGAGTACAAGTCCAAAGATCAATATAGAAGCTGCAAACTGGAATCATGGCAGAGGTCCCAGAGCTAGGATAGAGCAGGCAGAAATAGAGTCTAAGTAAGAAAGTATTGGGCAATTCCAGGCCAAATAGCACAAATGCTGTGGGTGGTCAGCCGAAGTTAATGAGCTGGTGGGTTCATGGGGAATGGGTAATTCGGGCCTGTATTAAGGCCCTTGTGAATTAACTCTACTCATAACAATCTACCTAATTCTCAGATCCTTGTAGAAATGGAAATTTGCCAACAATTTTTTACCTAGATATTTACACTATTTATGGACAGAATTTCTTTCTACCATCTGACTTTTAGGTAATATCTACTTGTGGCTTGATGTTTCAATATCCTCATCTGTAAAATGGGAATTATGGTAAGTAATCTAGAAATTACTGAAGATTAAAAGAATTAATAACCTGAAATGAAATGCAAAAGTACCTATTACTGTTACAACCATTGCTGAATTGTCTTTATTCTGTCTTTATTCCTTACCCATGTGTCATCAAATGTTTTAACAACTTTCTCATTTTGATGATCTGTTGATACTAACTTCTTGCCCAAACCATATCACAGGTGTTGGCTATTACTTTCCCTCTAGATCTTCCACAGACTGAACTCCCTCCCAGCCATTTCCCCTGCATCTGGTGCTGGTGCTTGATCCACCCCTTCCTATTGCCCACTAGTATACCCTGTTGCCCAAGGCAGCAGGTCATTTCCATTCATGTCCCAAAGAAGCAAAGTCCTTCTCTTTTCCCAAACATTCTTGAAGGCCTAACTCAAATATGTACTTCTTCATAGAGCCCTATACAACCTAAAGGATTCTACCGCCCTCTCTGAAATATCTACATATATAATCTGAATAATTAATCTGCCAATTAATCACTTGGTGCCTAATGAAATCTTTTCAACTAGTCTCTCAAATTATTATTTAACTCATGTATTATTATTCAATTATCATTTATCTGTCTCCTGTACCCAATATGATGGTAGCCTCCTTGATGATAGAAACTATGGCTTATTCACCTCTGTATGCCTCACAGCTAAGCACCACGCACAATAAATATATGTTGATTGATTTGAAATGCTTAGTTAGAATACCATAAAAGCCTACACCATTCCACATTCTGAGGAAGCCATTAAGATTTAAAGAGGCCATTAAGGACTAAATCCTATAACTGAGAGGAGAGTAAATTGCTTACTTTTAGGCAAATGTGCTAACTTTCTCGGCCACGAAGGTTCTATTTAAGCAATTTAAAGAAAGTAAATTACTAAATGGATCCAGGTAGCTCAAAAAGGTTAATACCTGTTACTTCCTACTAAGAGGCAAGATATGCCTCCCTTTCCTTCGATTCAACCCCAGCCGGGTCCACCTATTGCTTAAGATATACTGAAAATTACATTTAAACAGAGTAACCATTAGGACTGAACTTACGCATAGCAGAACAAAGCAGTCCTGTAAATTGTAAGATCTGTATTGCATTTCCGGGACCCACTTGCTACTGACTTGCCATGATAATAACCTAACATCACTCTTCTCTTCTTCCTACCCCAAATTCTTAAATGCTTGTATATAACATGGGAGAAAAAAGGAAAAGAACTAAATTCAATTTCATCCACTGTTAATTGATGCTGGAACTGTAATTGGGTGGGGAGCCAAATAGATAAATCATGAAAACATCATACCTGTTTCTTGGGACTGCCATTCTAGTTGAGGGCAAAAAGGTGAGGAGGGAAGTTGGATAGGAGGCATGTAAACAGTTGCGATGCAATGCAGTACATACTATAATAGTGATATTTGCAAAGTTTTCTGAGAAGAATAATAAGAGTGAAGTGTCCAACCATCTTTGGAGGGGGGGGGCGGCGAGCAGCAGATACTTGAGTCATGCTTTAATTTAATGAGTTGTTAGGAGTTTTCCAAAGGAGATAGGAGGAGAAAAAGCATTCTAAACAGAAACACATTAACAAGGACTAATTTGACTGGGAAATGCCAAGAATCATAGTACTACAGGACTGAAAGAACTCTTAAGAGATGCTTTAATCCACCCCCTAAACTTTATAGACACACACAAAAAAAGAAAGAAACCAAGAAATGTTAGGTGACACACAGCCAGACAACTAGGAATGGAAAAGCAGACCTTGAACCTATTTGTCTGATGGCAAATCCAGTGATTAGTCTTCCTTGATAAGTTACATATGAAGATGTTCAGTGCACAAGAAAGGACTGGTAAGTAAACGTTGCTTAATTGGAAGTTTCCCACCATTTGAATCCATTCACTCAGCCACTCAACAAATATTTTTTCACATCAACTATGTACCAGTAACTTGAAGCTAGGACTGCAATAGTGACCAAGACAGATATAAACCATGATATTATTCAACCAACAAATTAATGGAGAAAATGTACAAGTAAACAGGCAGTTAGAAGTGAGTATACATATTGTAACAGGGAAAGTAAGAGTGCTGTAGGAACACCAATTTCCCTTGGGAGATGCTTTATAGCAGATAGTGGCATCTCTCTGCAGGCTAAAACTAAAGGATGAGAAGGAGTTTGCTAGGTATTCCTCGAAGCAGTAACAGCACATGTAAATGAAGCTGGGGAAGTGTTGGGTTCTTGGCTATGTCACATAAAAGAATTTAAGAACATGCTAATTTAGTTAGGCCAGTAAAAAGAATTTATTGAGAAATGGGGGGGAAAGAACAAAACTTGCTGAGAAATGGGAGAGAAGGACAGAAATACAAACCAAAATTTGATGTGGGCTCCTCTAGGCAGAGTGATTTGGCTTGTCCAGTTGCCTCTATTAAGCTGTTAATTACTTCTCCCCTTGCTAATGCTGGGGGGAGGGGCGGGCCCTGTTATTTGTAACCCTACCAATTGTGGGGGCCAAGGGTGAGGCCTTTTGTCTGGGGTTAGCTGGAACCAGTGGGGAGGCCTGTTTGGAATTATCCAGGGCCTCCCCTTGGCCCCCAAAAGAGTTCCAACTGGGCCCTCATGGTCAAGGTCTTGGCAGGGCCCTTGGCTTTGCTTTCAGTAATAGTGGTTTCTGGGCGGGGTCTAGCGGCCATGTTGTCTGTCGGTCATGTTGTGGCCCATCTTCTCCTCATTTTCCCATAATAACCTGCCTCATAAAGGGCCAAAAGTGAACACAAATGCAAAAATAAAAGAGGGACCATGTGTAAAGAGAAACAAAAGTTCAGTTTGGTTGCCTTCCTTCCTTCCCATGCACTCCTTAGCCAATTCCAACTTGTCTTTCAAGTGGCAAATTACTACTGCCTCCTTTCCTTGACATCCTCAAAACCAGGTCTTCATTGTACCCTTGGTTTCTCCTTATTGTGAACAGCAGTTGCTGATTTATGATCTGTCTTTTCCACCAAACTATAAACTCCTTGACGGCAGGGGCTGTTGCAACTCCACCACATAGTATACACCTTCTGGCACAATTTTGTGTGGGGATTAATGCACCAACACTGTGATAGGCTAAAAAAAATGCTCCTCAAAGACATCCAGGTATTAATCCCTGGAACCTTGTTAATTATATGGCAAAACAGGTTTTGCAGGTGTCATTAAGTTAAGGATCTTGAGATGGGGGGCTATAGCAGTTTGACAAGTTCAGGTGGTCAACTCGTTGCTCTGAGAGGGTTGAGCCCATATGCCAAAGGTTAGGGGCCAATGATGTCTTCACATCACTTTACTAGGGGGGTTAAGACTCCAACCCAAAGAATTGGGTAAGGTGTGGCAATCACCCCAACAGTCTTGGAGGATGAGGTCTGGAGCTTGGTCAACACCCAGATGCTTGATGAGGGTGGAACCAAGAAAATGGCTGTTGGTCAAGCATGTGGAAAGGGTGGGTTCCCAAAAAGCCCTAAGGAGAAGAAAACATCATCTTAAGAATGACTCTTGGACTGAAATCAATGGTGGATGCCCCAGGTTTATTGAACTGTAGAGGACCCATGATTCATGTTTCCCTCCCAACTTCTCCTCATTGTAATGAAAATGTTTTTCCTTTGTCCGTCCATTTGTGTATTGGAAACAGATAAATTGTTTTGTAAGTTTCATAGGTCTATAGCTGACAGGACTTTGTCTCAAGACAAACTGTATTTTTTTTAATTTATTGTAATATGATTTAGTACTTGTATTGTTACTGATTTAAGGCTTTTTTAAATATTGTAATGTCTTTTTGGAATTCAAAAGGTGGAGTGTAGCAGTTTGACATAGTTACGAATTCCAAAAATAGATATTGGATTATGTTTGTAATCTGGTCTGTACCTGGACATGATTAAGGTATTATTAGGGCTTGATTGGGCAATATCATTAGGATGTTGAGTCCCCACGCCTTGGTGGGTGGGGACTTACAGATAAAAGGCATAGCAAAGGACAGAGTTGAGAGTTTTTGATGCTGGAGTTTGATGCTGAAGCCTTAAGTTGGAGCTTCGGGAAGTAAGCTCACAGAGGGAAGAGAAGCAAGTCCCAGGAAGAGAGGAACGCTGAGCCCAAGAAGAAGCAAGCCCTGGGAAGAGAGGAACCCTGAACCCAGAGAGAAGCAAACCCTGGAAGGGAGGAACCCAGGAAGCCTGAACCCTCACAGACGTTGGCAGCCATCTTGCTCCAACATGCGAAAATAGACTACTGGTGAGCGAAGTAACTTAACGCTTTATGGTCTGGTATCTGTAAGCTCCTACCCCAAATATATACCCCTTATAAAAGCCAGTAGGTTTCTGGTATTTGTACCAGCACCCCTTTGAATGACTAATACAGGAGCCTTCTCCTGGATTATCCAGGTGAACTAAATGCTATCACAAGTGCCCTTATAGGAGTGAGGCAGAGGGAAACTTAACCACAGACAGGAGAAGGCAATGTGACCACTGAGACAGAAAGTAAAGTAATGCAGCCACAAGGCATGGAATGCAGCAGTCACCAGGGCCTGAATGAGGCAAGGAACAGATTCTCCCCCAGGGCCTTTGGAGGAAGCACAGCCCTCCTGACACCTTGACATTGATCTAGTGATACTGATTTTGGACTTCTGGCCTCCAGAACTGTGAGAGAATACATTTCTGTTATTTTAAGCCACCGAGTTTGTGGTAATTTGCTGAAGCAGCCACAGAAAATTAATACAAGCACTGATACACATCTTTTTCATAAGGATCGTTCTGTTTTTTCTTTTAGCATTAATTCATTTGGATAAAATCCTAGAAGTGGATTTCTGCATAAAAATACATGAACAATGTTTAGGCTTGATGAAGATAAGTAAACTGATTTCAAATAACAATTTATACAAACACCAAGAATCTAAACACCATACCTTCTTCATCATTATTTTCATTAATTTTAATGTTTGCATTTTGACATGCAAAAACAATATTTCAGTCTTCTTTTAATTTACATTTCTTTTGTTGCTAATGAGGACAAACATTTTGCCATATTTGTTTCTGGGTTTTATTTCTTTGGTATATATGTAAAGTTTTATTTTTTAGATGTTAAAGTTTTGTTTTTTAAATTTGCTACAAATATTTTCTCTTGCTCTATTGTTTGCCAGTTTATTTAGATTGGATTTAGGTTTTTGTTTTCTAAAGGGGCTGTGAAAAACTTTTATCTACACCAAAAAGCTGTTGATCTTTTACTTGGAGCTTTTTTTTTTTTTTGCCTCTAAGCTTAGCAAGCCCTCCCTCTAGAAGCCCAATAAAGAATAAATTCTGTATTCTTTTACATGATCTATGGCTTCGTATTTAACCCTTTTATCTGCCTGAAATTTACTTTTGTATATGGTACAGGGTGAAGGAACTAACTTGATTTTTTTTACAATGCCACAATGTCAATTGTTACAACAATTTATTGAATAATCCTTTTTCTCCATTGCCTTGTAATGCTTCTTTTATTTTGTATTAAACTCTCATACATACTGATGACTGTTTCTGGTCTATGTATTGTGTTTCTTATTGTATCAGTATTGTACAATTTTAAATCTTGCATTTTAAAATTTTATTTTCTAGCCTGGCAAGTCTCATCCCTACTACCTCCTTTCCATGTTACTTTTTTGCATTTTTTAATTCTCAGTAACTTTGCAAAAATTGCTTAGAAACAATTTTATATCCTTTTAAAAATATATTTACTGTACAGTTTTCTCTACAACAGAAATTATGGTAACAAATCCAAGATAAGTGATTATAAAAAATAGCTATTACTAATATTGCAAAGAATAAATCAAAAGAAAAAATAACTTTATAAAAACACTTTTTAGTCTATTTGGTGTCTGTGCTATGTAGATTTTAATTTTGTCAATTGAAAAACAACCAAGTCCAAGAATTTAGCCAATCTTCTTTTGCTGAACAAAATGATTGTTAGTATCACCACTATCCCCTACACATGCACACATGCTAAGTAATATCTGTTTTAAAAGACTTTAAAATATATGATTAATAGGACAGTTCTCATAGTAAGATGAACAGGCCCAGAGTCTTTCACAGGGCCCTTTTTCAAGTCTCCAAAACCGCTGAGCTGTACATGAGTCATGAGCCCCACCTAAAACCACACATAGACTTCAATAAAAGCAGGTCAGTGCTGAACTCTGACTACTGTAAAAAACCACTCACTTCTACATCTTACTAAACATCTTGCTATATCTTTCAAAATATAACTACACAACTCTGCTTACCAGAATTAGCTCATCTACTTGGTGCCTCCTTTTTTTCCTCTTGCCATGCATGCTATTTATTCTGCATCTATTGTGTGTCTCCTATGAGCTAAGTACTGGAAATATGAAAATTAATAAGACATGGATCCTGACATTAAGAAGCTCAGATATAGCAAAGGACGAAAACAAGTAAACAACTACAATGAAACCCAAGATAACGGCTCCCTTCCTTCAGATGCGATGAGCAAATTTTTTTTGTCTTCAGTGTAAGGCAAAGTAGAAACCACAGGAATCCCTCTCCCAACCCTATTTCATTACTTTGAAATAACAACTGGCATCTCCTGTAGCAGCATAAAGGGATGAGAACTGCAGATGAGCAGGTTTGAGGAATAAGAAAGTACGTTTTCCAGGTTAGGCTATGTGGAATTTGAGCTGATTCTGGGTCAGTGAGATAGATATATGTCTAATGCTCAAGAACAAGGTAAGTATTTTGATATTGTTTTAGTTTCCTAGCTTCAGAAACAAATACCATAAAATGGATTGGCCTAAATAACAGGAATTCTCAACTCTCAATTTTGAGGAATCCTTGGTCTGTGACTTTCTTTTTTTTAAGATTTATTTATTTATTTCTCTCCCCTTCCCCCAACCCTGCCCCAGTTGTCTGTTCTCTGTGTCTATTTGCTGCATCTTCTTCTTAGTCCACTTCTGTTGTTGTCAATGGTATGGGAATCTGTGTTTCTTTTTGTTGCGTCATCTTGTGTCAGCTCTCCGTGTGTGTGGCACCATTCCTAGGCAGGCTGCACTTTCCTTCGTGCTGGGCGGCTCTTCTTATGGGGCTCACTCCTTGTGCAAGGGGCACCCTGCGTGGCATGGCACTCCTTGCGTGCATCAGCACTGTGCATGGGCCAGCTCCACATGGGTCAAGGAGGCCCAGGGTTTGAACCACGAACCTCCCATGTGGTAGACAGATGCCCAAACCACTGGGCCAAGTCCGCTTCCCTGGTCTGTGACTTTTTTGTCACATGGCAATGCACATGGCAGCATCTTCTCCTTTCTCTTCCGGGTTCCGTTGACTTCCAGATTCTGACTGCTCCCATGGCTTCTCTCTGTCTGAAGCTCACTCTGTTTATGTAAGACTCCAGTAATCCAGATTAAAGCCCAACCTGATTCAGTTGGGCCACACCCTAATTGACATAACCTCTTGAAAAGATCTTATTTCTAATGGGTGCATAGCCACCAGAACTCAGACCAAAACCAAGAACATGTTTAAACTGGAGTACACAATTCAATCTACCAAAATTAACGTCCTCTGAAATTGGACACACTGATTTTTCATTCTCCTTCCATTCACATGGAAATTTTTCCTATTCAGGATATTTTGTTTTATTATACTTCACTTTATTATACTTCACAGGTATTGCATTTTTTATAAACTAAGGTTTATGGCAACCCTGAGTCAAGCAAGTCTATCAGTACGGTTTCTCCAACAGCATGTGCTCACTTTGTGACTCTATGATACATTTCAATTAAGGTATGTACATTGATATTTTTAAATAAAATGCTATTGCACACTTAGTAGACTACAGTGCAAACATATCTCTTATATATACTGGGAAGCCAAAATTTCATGTGTGACTTGCTTTATTGTCATATTTGCTTTATTGCAGTAGTCTGGAAACAAACCTGCAGTATCTCTATGCCTGTATGTCCAACAGAATGAATGATCACGCAACTCAAAGTTTATTAGCCAATATTATAAGCCAATTCACATAAGACATTCATAAAATTTAACTAGTACTGAATCAGAATTTAGTGAAAGTCTGATATCTTAGCAGGACTCCTTGCTGCAATCAGAGAAGATGTATTTGTGGAGGCCAGGCTGATATTAGCTCCTAGGAATGTGTCCCCAGTGGTCAGTCAAATCATGTGTTCACATAGTCCACAGATAGCTCTGATTAAGACCTTTGATAAATGAACTGTAGAAGTGTGTAGTAGTTATCAATCTAGTTCAATTTGGCTTCTATTACCACTACTCCATGGAAACTATCTTCCTCAGGTTCACCAATAATCTTTATATTAGAAATTTAATGGGTACTTTTCTGTCCTCATCTTTTGCAACCTCTCTCTGCTTTGAGCACAGATAAGTACTTCCTCTTTCTTGACTTTGACTATCTACTTCTTTTCAGTCACTTCTGCTTGCTCCTTCTCCAATACTTGACCTCTTCAGAGGTCAGTTTTAGATCTTTTCTCTTTTACACTCTTCCCCAACCATTCCTATACCTTTTTTTTTTTTATTTTTTTTTATTGACTTTGTAATAATATTACATTAAAAATATATATATATGAGGTCCCATTCAACCCCACCACCCCCACCCTACCTCTCCCCCCCCCAGCAACACTCATTCCCATCATCATGACACATCCATTGCATTTGGTAAGTACATCTTTGGGCACCTCTGCACCTCATGGTCAATGGTCCACATCATGGCCCATACTCTCCCCCATTCCATCCAGTGGGCCCTGTGAGGATTTACAGTGTCCGGTGATTGCCCCTGAAGCACCATCCAGGGCAGCTCCATGTCCCAAAGACGCCTCCACCTCTCATCTCTTCCTGCCTTTCCCCATACCCATCAGCCACCATGTCCACTTTTCCCAATCCAATGCCACCTTTTCTATGTGGACATTGGATTGGTTGTGTCCATTACACCTCTATGTCAAGAGGAGGCTCAGATTCCACATGGATGCTGGATGCAATCCTCCCACTTTCAGTTGTAATCACTCTAGGCTCCATGGTGTCCTATACCTTTAAGTACCACCTTTTTTTTTTTTTAATGGCATCAAAATTTATAGCTAAAGGATCTGGGTACCAGACTGCTTACTTAGCATTTTCATTTGAATGTCTCATAAGTATCTCAGATTTTAAAAATTCAAAACAAATCTTTTGTTTCTTCTCTATACACACCTCCCAAACCTGTTATTCAGTGTTCCTCCATCATAATAAGGGGCACTCAGTCACTCAAGCCAGAAATTTATAAGCCAACCTTAATCCTACCTGACCTATATCCACAATCCTTCTGTATCTAATCCATCAGTCAGTTCTACCTCCCAAATACACTTTGAATACACTCTTCTTCTCCCTCTCTCTCTCTATTGCCATGAGTCCCTAGTCTAAGCCACCATTACCTCTCACCTGGACTAATTTCATTCTAGTTATGACTGATCTCTGCTTCTAATGTATTCCTCTCAAATCCATTCTTCAAGCAGTTAAGTACTCTTTTAACAATGTATATGGAATCATGTAACTCATCACATAGAACTCATTACTTCCTAGGCCATTTAGAATAAAACCCAAACTCTGCAAGGACTCACATAACCTGACCCTAACCTCTTCTTTTAGCCCATCTAGTCCTTGCTCTCTGGGCTGCAGCCACACTGTTACCAGATTTAATTAGGTTCTTTGACTATGCTAGAGAAATGAATTTCAAGAGCACATCGGGTGAGTTAGGCCTGTAGGGAGGGAAGAGAAATGGCAGAAAACGACAGAAAATAACAGAGCAGGGGTCCTAGGTAGTGAAGAAGGGGATGAAAGGGATGAAGAGGGCTAATTTACAAGCTACAATTCCACATTGTTGATTATAAATCCCCAGGGTTACTTGCGTGGCCACATGGCCGAGGAAAAATGCAACAGCGGCACACAGGACAGGACAGTTCCACCGGCAAGTGTAAGGCAAGAGAGAGCTCAAACCTTGCGGTTTGCTTCTAAATTGCTAATTATTCCACCCCCTTGCTAATGGAAGGGAAGGGGGCTCCAGCCACTTGCTGTTTGGATTGATTACCCCACCCGTCAATTCCTTAGTAAGGACCAATAATAAAGTTTCTAGAGAACATCTGGGACTTTTCCTTGTTCCCAGGAAGAAGTCTTTGTTCTAGGTAGCAGAATCCCGGGGCTGGGGTTCCTCCAGCAGCCATCTTGGGGGTTCCAGATGTCCACGTGGACTCTGCCAGGTTCCAGATCTGTCTATTCCCTATCTTACTAGCCTACTTCAACACTGGTGTTTCTATAATTCCTAGACCCTGCCAAACTCTGTTCCCTCTTCTAGGACAGCTCTTTCCTTAATTCTCCCCCCACCCCCCACCGCCCCAGTTGTCTGTTCTCTGTGTCTATTTGCTGCGTCTTCTTTGTCTGCTTCTGTTGTTGTCAGCGGCACGGGAATCTGCGTTTCTTTTTGTTGCGTCATCTTGTTGTGTCACCTCTCCGTGTGAGTGGCACCATTCCTGGGCAGGCTGCACTTTCCTTCACGCTGGGCATTTCTCCTTACAGGACGAACTCCTTGTGCATGGGGCTCCCCTACACGGGGGACACCCCTGCGTGGCACGGAACTCCTTGCTCGCATCAGCACTGCGCATGTGCCAGCTCCACATGGGTCAAGGAGGCCCTGCGTTTGAACCACGGACCTCCCATGTGGTAGATGGACGCCCTAACCACTGGGCCAAGTCCGCTTCCCTTTCCTTGGTTCTTTAGATGGCTGCTTCCTCATCTCCTGTTTGAATAGTAAATACCGCTTCCATAAAGTGGTATTGCCTAGCCACCTTATCTAAAGAAGCCCACCCCCTCACACACAGCTCATTCTCTATCACAGAACCAGCTTTAGTTCTTTTATGGTATTTCATAATACAAATTAATTTTTCCCTATTCTTTATTTTTCATCCTGTGTATTAGAATATATGGTCTGCAAGGACAAAAACCATGTTTGAGTGTCCATTATTTTGTTTCCAGCACACACACAGGGCCTGGTATGTGCTGTATCCAATAAAACATCCAAGGAAGGAAGGAAAGGAGGGAGGGAGGGAGGAAAAAACTATAGGTGACCAAATGCCAAGAGTTTGATTTTCAGGGAAACTTCAGAGCATATCAGAGGAAACATAAGGAAAGTATCTTTAGTTTTTTGTACCTCTTAAACACCACAACTGAAGAACTTCTACATGCAAACATTCGGGAATTGCTTTATGACACCACCACTAACACAACTGAGAGAAATAAAACCGGTAATTAAGCCTAGCAATTAGGGTTTTTCAGCTTGTGTGGATTTAATAACCCTTATTTTGTAAATGTTTGTGCCAGAAATACTGCATCTTCAAAAAAAATCAAAAACATAAAAACAAGGAACACTGTTTGATTAAATATAGGAGGAAGAATAAAAATGGGAAGAAAACATTTAAATGAATCAGTATACCCTGATAAAGCAATAAGGAAAACATGGAATATAATGTTTCTTTGACGGATGCTCCAAAGAACTGTGATTATAACCTCACCCGCTTCCCCCAAGTTTCAAAGAAAGACATGTCCTTCTGGTTCTGTGCTAAGCTCACCACCTGGGTTCCTAACTCCATTACTTCCCAGATCCTCTGGTACCTTGCGGCAAAGGTTATTTCCTCTTTCGCCCATATTTCAACATCTTGCTCTCTCTGTGTGCTCCTTTCTCTGAAGCAGACACAAGCTCAAGTACATCATGTTTCAAAATATACACTCCTTGGCTCCGAGGTCCCCACTATCTCTGCCTCATCTCAGCAAGTTCCTCAAAAGAATAATCTTTCTTCCCTTATTGGCTCTTCAGTGAATTACAGTCAAGTTTCTGCTCTTATTACTCCCCTGACACTGTTCTGGCAAAGGTCAGCTTTGACATCTTAACTCACGGGTCTCTTTTTCATAATCTGGCTTCTCTGCCTCATCTGGTCATATTGGCATCACCCTGCTTGGAACGATTCTTCCTTTGGTTAATGGCAAATAACTCTCTTGAGTTCCCTGCTGCTAACCTTGTTGACCCTTCTTTGTGTGTTTGCCAGATCCTCTTCCTCCTCTGCCCTTTAATGTTGGTAATTCCCAGGAAAGACTTCCCTCTTTCTTTCCAATACTAACATTCTCCTATGTGATTCTATCTATCCCTGTTGATTCAACTGCCACCGATATGCTGGAAAGACCCAAATGCATGCCTCTCCATTAGACCTTTCTCCTGTAATCCAGAAATACATATTTCACTGCCTGTATTACTCACAGACATCTCAAAATCATCTCTTCCAAGTGATGCCATCATAGTGAATGGCCCCACCACCTATCCAATCAACAAAATCAGAAATCTGGGAATCATCCTAGACTCTTAGTTCTACGCTCCAATATTCAACCAACCAAATGCTGTTGAATCTACCTTTTCAAAATCATTTTTCCTCTCTCCTTGTGACTATGGCTACTTTCTTATTCAGTCCAGTACAAATGGCTCTAAGTCTCCCTCTGCCTCCAGTCTAACATCTTTTTAATCCATCCTCCATGCAAATGCCTAATTTTTTTTTCCAAGCTGCAGTTCCCTTTTTGTGGCCTACTGCGTTATACTTTGTGTCCCCTCATCCACAGTCCTTGGCCTGGATTTTCTTGGTCCTTCATTTACTCACAGAGCATTTATTTACTTTTCAGGCATATTTCAAGGATCAGTGTGGAGATTTCTTAACCCTCCCAACCTCATAAAATTGATGACTCATCCTTATATTGCCATTGCATTCTGTTCAGACATCTGTTATGCCACCCCAACACTTCATTGCATTTAAAAATAATTCTACATTTTCAGTTCCCCTTGCTCTATTTTAGGTTCCTTAGTGTCAGGAACCATACCTTATTTGTCTTTCTACTCTCAGCACCAAACAGTGCGTAGCACATAGCTGACACTTTTAAGTTTGCTAGATGAATGAAGAGCACTTATGGTGTCGAAAGAATGAAAACAATATCCCAAAAGACAATCCCTCTTATCTACAAATGGTAATATGAAACATTAAAAGTTCTCTACATCATTACTCGTCTCTACCTCAAAGTATTTTTTGACCTTAAACTACAATCCTAAGTATAAGAATAATGAAATATTAAGTGCTATTGAACAGTATTTTCCAAGGCAGATGGAAAGCATGGGTGTTCATAATTGCCTAGAGATTCTTATATAGTCTAGTGAGACCCTTATATTAACTGCAGCACCTTATAGCGTGCCCTGCTGACCTCTGAGCATCCCCTTGGGCTACAGGTACATGCCTGTGGACCTTTGTAGGAGAGCAGAGCACCACCACTGTATAGTCAGGCTCCACTTTAAAAGACATCTTGGTATGGAGCCAAGCTGGGGTCCCATGAAGATGTGACCCAATACTCTTGACCTTGTCTTCCATAACTTTCTCTTTTTTCCTTGAATCTACTTTTCTTAACTGGATTTTACCCTTTTCTTACTCTGACCTTTGGTTTTTTTTTATCACAGTTAATTCCAGGGGGCACACCAGATGTTGTCAATTGTTGGACAACCTTCCAGGAAAGGGAGAAAACATCTAGGTAAGGCAGATTCACTGAAACTTAACAGGAATAACAAGAACTAAGTCAGAACTAGAGGCCCCAGTATCAGAAGTCAGAGAGCAAGATTTACAAAGAGCTACATGCAGATGCATTTCAGTTTCAGATCTGGCATCTTGCAATAAAAGATTACCTGCCCTGAGGAGAATTTGCTGGGGAGAGATTTGGAAGTAAAGATGATAGAGAGCACACTTGTCAGAGTCAGAAGCAGGACATTTCAGGAATTGGCCTAGCACTCAAGAACAGGCAGTGGTAGAGCCACAAGAGAAAAATCGTTGTCTGACTCCAAAGCCTGTGCTTATGGGAGAGCACCAAGAGCCTTCAAGGGGGCTAGTGAGGAGGAGAGCCGAGGTACATAAAGCACCTTGCTCAATACTTAGCACATAGGATGTGGTTATGCTTGCACTGTTAATATTATCTTTACCTTGATGCTACAAAAGACAACTGCCACAGTTTTTCCTGAGATTTATCTTAATTGGTTGAACATTTCACCATCTGAAGAAGCTTTGTGTCCTCTTTAAACCCAGGAACTTCACTATGCTCGCCTTCCTTAAGAATTTTAAAATATATTGATGGCTTACTGTCACAACTTTTTCCTAGGGAATCCCACCGTGGACCTTTCTCTGTGCAGAGAAGTGTATCAGGTGTTCTCACCCTTTTGCTGGTATATTTAAATAATTTTGCTGTGATTTTAAAATATGGTCCTCATTTTAATGAGACTCAGTTTTGTTTTGTTTTGATAATCAGCTCCTCTCTAGGCATACCTCCTCAGTGTCCTAAAAGAGCTTCTCTTCCTCCACTTCAACTTTAACTCTTAGAATTCCAACATTGGTCCTTCTCATGCTCTGAAGACTTGGAGAATGACATCTCTTCAGAGGTGTTAGAAGATTTTCAATATTATTATCTTCAATTGCTAAATATTCAGAATAAATCAATTCCAATATCTTTCCTACTAATTTGCTTATACAGTAGCTTGTTACCCATAAAGGTACACCAATAATCACCCATAAAACATTTTTATTAGATATTCAATAAAACAGAGAGATAAATTTACAGGATTGAAAAATTGTCCTAAAGAGAAATGTCCTATCACAAGAAGCATAGAAAGAAAAAAAATGCCTTTACAACATTGTCATTCTTACACAAAAGTCATATACAGACATTTCAAAGCAGCTTGTAGGAGATCAACAAGAGAAACTTCATTCATTCTTGTCATGTTTGTATTTTGAATTTCAAATTATTGATTTCACATAGAAATTGAAGGATCAGCAATTTTAAAATACATCCTACAGCATATGAAGTTATTCCGTAATACTTAAAATAAATTTCACAGCACAGATTCTTCAGATGGGCAACTGCATTAATATTTTACCAGACTAGGGAAGCAGACTTGGCCCAGTGGTTAGGGGAGAAGTAAAATAAAATAAATAAATAAATCTTTAAAAAAAAAAAAATGTTTTACCAGACTAATAATGCCTTTTTCTTTACTGTTCATACTATTTGGAGAGATTATAATTTGAAGTCTGATTACCATAAAAGTACACATTTTTGTTGTTGTTGTTCCTCTGTGCCATATGTGCTGGATGAGAACAGTTTCTGACAGGCTGGATCTTGGCTACTGGAGATGGTGGCACATTACCTAGATAATCAGGGCTGAGATCAAGGTCTGCCTACATGGTAATTCCTTATTGTTAAGGCTTATTGTTGTTAGTAAATAGTTAAAACTCACCCTTAATAAGAAAAGAGCTAGGAAAAATTTGGAATTTAGAAATGTACTCTTTTAAGCCCTTAAATTGGGAGTTACAAACTCATCATATTATGTTGATGAAGTCATGATTGCTTGCATTACAAATGTGAATAAAACTGACCAAAGTGATTTGGCTATTAAACGTGGGGAAAAGAAAGTAAGGAAGATGTAGCTTTAAAAGATTATCCTTATTGCATAGATTTAAAAATATCTGTACAATTACAAGTGACATTTGTTTCCAAAGAGCAATCCAATTTCTGATTTCTGCATGCTTGGTTGGACAGTCTATTATTGCTGTTTCTCAATGGTCCATGGTTATCCTTCATGGCATAAAATGGTTCTTTAGTGTTCCTAATGTGTTCCTTCTGCATCCCTTACTTGGATTCACTCCATTTTAACCTCCTATAATATATAGTAAATGCTTAGCAGCTCTTTGCTTATTACACAGCTCTTATACCTTTCAAGCACCATTAGGAACACCACTGATTAAACAATAATTTTAACACTGTTCTTGTTAAAACCATGAAATTTGGAATCAGAAGACCTTCGAGACCCAATTTTTCCATTTACTGGCTTTGTAACCATGAGCAGGTTATTGACCTCTCTGAATCTTAATTTCTTCATCTGTAAAATGGTATTTATTATGACATCTCCTTTACTTATCCCAGAGCCACCAGTTACCAGTTATGATTTCTGGCACATTACTTAATCTCTCTGTGCCTCAGTTTCCTCTTTTACAAAATGAAGATAAGCCTCATAAGGCTGTTTGCAAATTAAATGAAATAATACATGTCAGGCATATAAAATAGTGTATGGTACATACTAAGTGTTCAAAAATATATCAGCTTTTGTTATTATTGAAAAGATAACAGATAGTATATGCAGCATGATGTAATGGAAAGAACAAGGGCCTCAGAATCCAACAAACTTGGGTTCGAAATCATGTTCTGCCACTTATTGATTGTGACTTCTTATGTAAATTGCTTCACTTCTCTGAGTCTTACTTACCTTAACTGTAAAATAAAAATTTTGAATATTAACAATAGCATGCATAGATACTACAGTAGGTATTGAAGAAACGGCAGTTATTATAAATACTATGCAACGTAGCTTGTAAAAAATCACTACTCAAATGGTACTTATAAGAGTAGGAGACAGATGTATGTGAAGCCCATCCCAAGTCTTACCAGAAAGATAAAAATAAAGCATATTCTGAAGGACCTAAAAAATAAAAACAGAAAAATTCACAAAACAAAGAGAAAGGACAATGCACGCATGGCTACAATCCTCTGCTTCATGGGTTTGTCAAATAGCAACTCCTAAGTTATACATGAATTTCATACTAAGCAAATCAGACTTAGTCATTGTGTGGTCTTCTCCTTAAACATAACAAACATATCTACTGTCCAAAGATAATAAAGGTTAATGAATATGTAGCTGTCTTAGTTTCCTAGGGCTGCTATAACAAAGTACCACAAACCCAAGGGCTTAAAACAATGGAAATTTATTGTCTCACAATTCTGAAGTACAAAAGTACAAAATCAAGGTGTCATCAAGGACATGCTCCCTCTGAAATCTGAATGGAAGACTCTTTCCTGGCCTCTTCCTTGCTTCTGACAGTTGTCTTGCTTCAGACATTGCTTGCAGCTACAGCATTCCAGTCTCTACCGCCGTCACCACTTGGCCAACGTCTCTCTGTGTCTGTCCGTGTCCATTCTTCCTATAAGTACAAAGGTCATGTTGAATGAAAGGCGCATCCTTCTCCAGTATGGCCCCAATTTATCTTAACTAATCCATCTGCAATGACCCTATTTTCAAATAAGTTCACAGTAATAGGTACTGGGAATGAGGACTTCAAAATATCTTTTTAGGGAACACAATTCAATCCACAACAGTAGCATAATGAAACACCTAAGTATCAGGGTGGTAACTTCTTATTGGCCTAATTTGCCATGTTAGACCAGGATGGATTTTATACAGTAAGAGATCCAGTCTTATTTGCTATAGTAAAGATGGTAGAAGTGGTATCTCATTATAGAAACAACTTATCTGTCAGTCCATTATGGAGCCTATGGGGAGATAAGGAGAAGATTAATAATCGTTGCCATTATTGCTATTATTAAAATCAAATGCTCAATCTTGAGGCAAATGAAAAATGAAAACAAAACATACCAAAACTTATAAGATTTAGCTAAGGAAGTACTGAGAGGGAAATTTAAAACTCTAGCTGCTTACACTAAAACAGAAGAAATATCTCCAATCAGAAACCTAACCTCACAAGAGGAGGATCTAGAAAAAGAAGAGCAAATTAAACCAAAGTGAGCAGAAGGAATGAAATAACACAGGCAAGAGTAGATATAAATTAGAGAACGAAAAGCAATATACTCAACAAAATCAAAAGTTGGTTCTTTGAAAAGACCAATAAAATCAACAAACTTTTTAGCCAGAATGACCAAAAAAGAAATAGAGGATACAAATAACTAGAATCAAAAATGGGGGGAGGGGGCAATTACTACCATTCCCACTGAAATAAAAAGGATTGTAAGAGGATACTATGAACAATTGTATGACAACAAACTACACAACCTCAATGAAATGGACAAATTCCTAAAAAGACATAAACTATGTACACTGACTCAAGAAAAATAGAAGATCTCAACAAACCAATAACATGTAAAGAGAGAGAATCAGTAATCAAAAACCTCCCAAAAAGGAAAAACCTGGGACCAGATGACTTGACTGGTGAATTTTACCCAACATTCCCAGAAGCATTAATATTAATCTTGCTCAAACTCTTCCAAAAACGTAAGAGAAAGAAATACTCCTTAACTCATTCTATGAGGTCAGAATCACCCTAATTACAAAGCCAGATAAAGATACTACAAAAAAAGAATGTGTAGACAATATCCCTCATGAATGTGTATGCAGAAAACCTCAACAAAACATTAAGAAACTGAATCCAACAGTACATTAAAAGAATTATACACCATGATCAAGTGAGATTTAGCCCAGGTATGCAACAGTGGTTCAATATGAGAAAGTCAGTGAAAGTAATATACCACATTAATAAAATGAAGGAAAAAATATGATCATTCTGAATTTATGTGGTAAAGTGATTTGACAAAATCCAGCACTACTTCTTGATAAAAACACATAGAAAATTAGGAATAGAGGGAAATTTCTGCAATGTGATAAACAGCATATATGAAAAACACAACTAACATCATACTCAGTCATGAAAGACTGAAAGCTTTCCATCTAAGATCAGCAATAGGACTAAGATGCCCACTGTCACACTGTAAGACAACATTGTACTAGAAATTCTAACCAGAATAGTTAAGCAAGAAAAAGAAATAAAGGACATCCAATTTGGAAAGGAAGAAGTAAAACTCTCCCTATTTATAGAGACAAGCTCCTGAAAGATCCACAACAGAGTTATAAGAGGTAATAAACAAATTCAGCAAAGTGGAAGAGTACAAGTTCAACACACAAAAATCAGTATGTCGGGAAACGGACTTGGCCCAGTGGTTAGTGTGTCCGTCTACCACATGGGAGGTCCGCGGTTCAAACCCCGGGCCTCCTTGACCCGTGTGGAGCTGGCCCATGCGCAGTGCTGATGCGCGCAAGGAGTGCCCTGCCACACAGGGGTGTCCCCCACGTAGGGGAGCCCCATGCGCAAGGAATGCACCCCATAAGGAGAGCCGCCCAGCGCGAAAGAAAGTGCAACCTGCCCAGGAATGGCGCCGCCCACACTTCCCGTGCCGCTGACAACAACAAAGAAACAAGACGCAGCAAAAAGACACAGAGAACAGACAACCGGGGGAAGGGGGAAATTAAATAAATAAATAAATCTTTTAAAAAAATTTTTTTTCTTAAAAAAAAATCAATATGTCTATACACTAGGAATGAATAATCTAAAGAGGAAATCAAGAATAAAAATTCCATTTAGAATAGCAACTAAAGACTCAAATATATAGTAATAAATTTAACAAAGGATGTAAAGGACTTGTACAAAGAAAACTATAAAACATTGTTAAAAGAAATCAAAGAAGACCTTAATACATGGAAAGATATTCCATGTTCATAGATTGGAAGAATAAATATTGTTATGATTTCATCTAACCAAAGAGATTTACAAATTCAATGAAATCTCAATCAAAATTCCAACAGTTTCTCTGCAGAAAGGGAAAAGCCAATTGCCAAATTTATATGGAAGGAAGGGTGGGGCAAGATGGCATCCAAGTGAGTGCACCCTCGTCATCTCTCTTGCAGAGGACCCACTGAGTGGGGACGGAATCCTGCAGGAGCCAGCGGCTATGGGAACCTACAAAGCAGGAGGTGTCTGGATGTCGATCTGGAGAGAATGCAACAAAAGTGGTGCTTAGCTCAAGGTAAAACTTCAAGTTTCTAACACTGAAGCCGCAAACTGTGGGAAGGCAAAACCCTTCCTCTAGGGCTGAGGGCTGCGGCATTCCCTGACAATCGTTGTTGGCAGTGTGGCGTTCCCAGGGCCCTGGTTCCCCAGGCACGTGATCCCCAGGCCCTACTCCCTGAGCCTTGTGTTCCCCGAGTGCTGCATTCCCTGTGGCCCATATTTCCCAGACCCACATACCCTGAGCCTGCATTCCCCAAGCCCAGCACTCCCCAAATTCTGGCATTTCCCTAGCCCTACAGTCTCAGACTAGCTCCAGGAGTGGGAGGGTTTTGGTGGGGTGTGCATAGGGGCCGAAGGGGTGCAGTTTCAGTTTTCTGGTCCGCCCTTTTTTCGAGCTTGGAGGAGCATGCCAGCTGACTTGGAAAGAGCCTAGGAAGAGAGGAGAGGTGAATCTGCTGAGAGGGCCCGATTTACCTAAATGCCCTGGGTTAAGAAACTTGTTCTGGGAGAAGGTGGAGTCAGAAAATTAACTAGCCCCCCACACACACACACAGCACACCTAAGGGAGAGGGACAGTAGGATGTGCTTTGCAGGCTTCCAATAGCATATTTAGGGTTCCTAGCAAGGTGTGAGTGCTCTCTCTAAGAAACTAAGGGTCATTATTTTCTATGGTGAGTTGGTTCACTAGAGTCCCATTTGAAACTCTGAGGGGAGCCCTCACACATCCTTCCTGCTGCCCTGGGAGAGAGGGAAGTGAGTAAGGAAGAAAGGGGGAAGGTCAGACTCCTAAGCAGTTTATTCATTTGCAAAGAGGATTCCTTGCTTGAGGTCTCGTCTGGTCTTTTTTGTTGGTTTGTTTTCTTGTTTTTCTTTCCTCTTTATCCCCCCAAGGACCTATTTTCCTTTCCTTTCCTTTTCTTTTCTTTTTCATTGCTTGCTTTTTCTCCCCTTTTTTTATTTTTCTTCTTTTTTCTTTTTTTATACTAGGTGCTACAGACAGTGTTTCTTATTTGCTGTGCTTTCTCATTCTCAATTTCCCCTTTCTGTGTGTACTGATTTCTACTACCAATGCATCCCCTTTTCTTTACATCTTTCTATTCTCAATATTCTAATGTTTCTCTTACGTTCCACCTCTCCTTGTTTAGCCCCCAATTTTTCTGATGTTTTATTTCTAATACCTCTATTCTGCTTTCTATCTTTTATTCACTCTTTATATTATTGTCCTTTCTTTTCTCTAACCCTCTCTCCTTACCACACTGGCCTTTTAATTCACACTATATTCTTTCCCATAATCAGTTTACCATCTCATTGTATGTACTCCACTTTTTTACTGTCATAACTCTACACAGTTTACATGACTTTAATATCCATTCTCCTAGATCTCACATGGTTCTTCTGCTTACATTTACTATCAATGCTACTATTATAGTTTTTCTTTTCTTACCCCTATTGCTTTCCCCGGCCCTAACATTTTCCTTCAAGGGAACTTAGACAACAACAAGGAAATAGAATAAGAAGAAAAAAGTGTCAAAGAGAAGACTTACCAAGCACAGAAAAACAACACCTAAATAAACACTGAGACTAGATGGAAAAGCAAATAAACTGAATAAACCCATCAAGAGAAAATGATGACCAGATAGCAACAAAAAATTACAAATCATACCAATAATCAAGAAAACATAGCCCAATACAATGAACAAACTAAAATCCAGGAAGAGGAGCAGAACATCAAAAAACTAATCAAAGCTCTCAAAACATATATCATGGACCAATTTAATGAAGTGAAGGAAGAGATTAAGGATATTAAGAAAATGCTTGGAAAGCATATAGAAGAAATTGTAATCATACACAAAAAGATAACAGATATGATGGTAATGAACAACACAATCCAAGAAATCAAAACTACACCCTCAGCAAATAACAGCAGATTTGAAGAGGCAAAGGAAAGAATTAGTGATATGGAAGACAGTACATATGAAATCAAACAGATAATAGAATTGATTGATAAAAAGATAGAAAAAAATCCAGCAGGGACCTAAGGACCTGAATGACAACACAAAACACAAACATTCATGTTATAGGCATCCCAGAAGGAGAAGAGAAGGAAAAAGGGACAGAACAAGTGTTGGAGGAAATAATGGCTGAAAACTTCCAAAATCTATTGAGGGAAATGCATGTACATGTCCAGGAAGCACAATACACCCCAAACAGCAAAAATCCCAACAGGCCTACTCTGAGACATATACTTGTCAAATTGTCCAATACTCAAGACAAAGAGAAAATACTAAAAGCAGCAAGAGAAAAGAGAACCACCACATACACAAGGAGGGCCCATAAGATTAAGTGCTGATTTCTCATCTGAAACCATGGAGGCAAGAAGGCAGTGGTTGACATAATCAAGGTACTAAAAGAAAAAAACTTCCAACCAAGAATACTCTATCCAGCAAAGCTAGCATTCAAAAATAATGAAGAGTTCAAAATATTCACAGATAAGTAGAAACTAAGAGAGTGTGCCAACAAGAAACCTGTCTTTCAAGAAATGCTAAAGGAAGTTCTGCAGGAGGAAAGAAAAAAACAGGAGAGACAGAGTTGGAGGAGAGTGTAAGAACAACTAAAAAGACAAAAAGAGTGGAAAAAATCAAACAACATATGACAAACACAAATCCAAAGAAAATATGGCTATTATTATGGCTATTAATATGGCTATTAATTCCTTGAAAGTAATAACACTGAATGTCAATGGATTAAATTCACCTGTTAAGAGACACAGATTGGAAAAATGGATAAGAAAATATAACCCATCTATATGTTGTCTACAAGAAACACATCTTAGACCCAGGGATTCAAGGAGGTTGAAAGTAAAAGGCTGGAAAACAACCTTACAGATAAACAATAACCAAAAAGGGCAGGAGGAGCTATATTAATATCAGACAAAATAGACTTTGAATGCAAAACTATTGTGACAGACAAAGATGGATGCTACATATTAGTAAAAGGAATACTCTTTCAAGAAGAAAGAACAATCATAAACTTTTAGCCCCTAACAAGGGCACCTCCAAATATGTGAGGCAAACACTGGAAAACGTGGAGGACTAGATGCCTCTACAATTATATTGGGGGACTTTAATACACCACTATCACCATTGGACAGAACATCTCAACAGAAAATCAATAAAGAAACAAAGACTTTGAACAATATATTAGAGGAGCTGGACCTAATGGGCATATACAGAATATTACACCCAAATACAACAGGATATACATTCTTCTCAAGCACACATGGATCATTCTCCAAGATAGACCACATGCTAGGCCACAGATAAAGTCTCAATGAACACAGAAAGATTGAAATCATACAAAATAATTTCTCTGACCAGAGTGGAGTGAAGCTGGAAATCTGCAAGGGCCAGAGAACCAGATTTGGCACCAAGATATGGAAATAAAACAACACACTCTTAAAAAAAACAGTGGGTCAAGGAGGAAATCTCAAGAGAAATTAATAACTACCTTGAAACTAATGAAAATGATAACTCAGCATATCAAAACTTATGAGATG
The DNA here is from genome assembly GCF_030445035.2 of Dasypus novemcinctus. Lineage (NCBI taxonomy): Eukaryota > Metazoa > Chordata > Mammalia > Cingulata > Dasypodidae > Dasypus > Dasypus novemcinctus. The sequence continues at coordinate 67,644,042 of NC_080686.1, read as the reverse complement.
CAGCAAAAGCTGTACTGAGAGGGAAACTCATAGCCATAAATTCACACATCAAAAAAGAAGAAAGAGCTAAAACTGAAGAACTAAATTGGAGGAGTTAGTAAAAAAACAACAAACTAACCCCAAGGGAAGAAGAAAGAAATAACAAAGATCAGAGCAGAACTAAATGAAATAGAAAATAAGAAAGCACTTGAAAAAATAAACAAAACAAAGAGGTGGTTCTTTGAGAAGATCAATAAAATTGACAAATCCGTAGCTAGACTACAAAGAAAAAAAGAGAGAAGATGCAAATTCACAAAATAAGAAATGAGAAAGGTGATATCACCACTGACCCCACAGAAATAAAGACTATCATAAGAGGATACTTAAAAAAACTATATTCCAACAAGAAGGACAATTTAGTGAAAATGGACAAATTCCTAGAAACACATAAGCAGCCTACATTGATGAAAGAAATTGATAATCACAACAAACCAATCACAAAAAATCAGTCATTAAAAACCTCCCAACTGGGAAGCAGACTTGGCCCAGTGGTTAGGGCATCCGTCTACCACATGGGAGGTACACGGTTCAAACCCCGGGCCTCCTTGACCCGTGTGGAGCTGGCCCATGCACGGTGCTGATGCACGCAAGGAGTGCCCTGCCACACAGGGGTGTCCCCTGCGTAGGGGAGCCCCATGTGCAAGGAGTGTGCCCCATAAGGTGAGCTGCTCAGCGTGAAAAAAAGGGCAGCCTGCCCAGGAATAGCCCCGTACACACAGACAGCTGACACAACAAGATGGCGCAACAAAAAAAGAAACACAGATTCCTGTGCCACTGACAACAACAGAAGTGAACAAAGAAGAACATGCAGCAAATAGACACAAAGAACAGACAACCGGGGTGGGGGGTGGGGAAGGGGAGATAAATAAGTAAATAAATCTTTAAAAAAAAAACTCCCAACTAAGAAGAGCCCTGGACCAGATGGCTTCACAGGTGAATTCTACCAAACATTCTGGAAAGAACTAACCAATCTTGCTTAAAGTCTCCTATAGAAGGAACATTGCCTAACTCATTCTATGATGCCAATACTACCCTATTACCAAAGCCAAACAAAGATACTACAAGAAAGGAAAATTACAGACCAATCTCTCTAATGAACCTAGATGTGAAAATCTTCAACAAAATAATTACTAATTGTATTCAACAGCACATTAAATGAATTATACATCATGACCTAGTGGGTTTCATTCCTGGTATGCAAGGATGGTTCAAAGTAAGAAAATCAATTAATGTAATACACTACATAAACAGATTGAATGGGAAAAATCACATGATCATATTTATAGATGCAGAAAAAGCATTTGACAAAATACAGCACCCTTTCTTGATGAAAACACTGCAAAAGATCAGAATAGAAGGAAACTTTCTGAACATAATAAGGGTATATATGAAAAACCCACAGCTAATACCATTTACAATGGTGAAATCCTAAAATCTTTCCCTCTAGGATCAGGAACAAGACAAGGATGCCCACTATCACCCTTTCACCCTTTCTATTTAATATTGTGTTAGAAGTACTTGCTTGAGCACTGAGGCAATAACCAGATATAAAAGGCATCCAAATTGGAAAGGAAGAAGTCAAAATTTCAATGTATAAGATCATGCAGACGACATGATCCTATACATAGAAAGCACTAAGAAGTCTACAACAAAGCTTCTAGAACTTATAGATGAGCTCAGTAAAGTCACAGTTATAAGATCAATGCACAAAAATCAGTAGCATTTCTGTACACCAATAATGAGCAATCTGAGGAGGAAATCAAGAAAAAAATACCATTTACAATAGTAAATTAAAAAATCAAATACCTAGGAATAAATTTAACTAAAGGTGTAAATGACTTATACACAGAAAACTATACAACACTGTTCAAGGAAATCAAAGAAGACCTAAATAAATGGAAGAATATTCCTTGTTCATGGATAGGAAGAGTAAATAATATTAAGATGTCTATCCTACCAAAACTGATCTACAGATTCAATACAATCCCAATAAAAATCCACACAGCATTCTTTAATGAACTAGAAAAACTAACTATGAAATTTATTTGAAAAGGAAAGAGGCCCTGAACAACCACAGACATATTTAAAAAGAAAAACGAAATTGGAGGAATCACACTACCTGACTTCAAAACATACTACAAAGCTACAGTAGTGAAAATGGCATGGTATTGGCACAAGGATAGACACATTGACCAATGGAACCAAACTGAGAGTTCTGATATAGATCCTCATATATACAGTCATCTGATAATCAACAAGGCCACCAAGCCCACTCAACTGGGAGAGAATGGCATCTTCAACAAATGGTGCCCGGAGAATTGGATCTCCATATGCAAAAGAATGAAAGAGGATTACCATCTCACACCTTATACAAAAATCAACTTGAGATGGATCAAAGACCTAAATATAAGAGCCAAGACCATAAAGACCTTGGAAAACAATGTAGGAGATTATCTACAGGACCTTGTAATAGGAAATGGCTTCTTGAACTTCACACCCAAAGCACGAGAAGCAAAAGAACAAATAGATAAATGGGACTTCCTCAAAATTAAAGCCTTTTGCACCTTAAAGGAGTTTGTCAAGAAAGCAAAAAGACAGCCTACCCAATGGGAGAAAATATTTGCTAACCATATATCTGATAGGAGACTAATATCCTGCATATATAAAAAACTCCTAGATCTCAAAAATAAAAAACAGCCCAATTTAAAAATGGTCAAGAGATTTGAACAGACACTTCTCCAAAGAAGAAATACAAATGGCTAAAAAGCACATGAAAAATTTTCAAAATCACTAGCTATTACGGAAATGCAAATCAAAACTACAATGAGATACCATCTTACTCCCATAAGACTGGCAGCTATAAAAAAAACACAAGACTACAAGTGTTGGAGAGGATGTGGAGGAATGGGAACACTCATCCACTGCTGGTGGGAATGCAGAAGGATCCAGCCATTCTGGAGGATAGTTTGACAGTTTCTAAAAAAACTAGTTATAGATTTGTCATATGACTCAGCAATTCCACTGCTGGGTATATACCCAGAAGAACTAAAAATAGGGATACGAACCAATATACACACACCAATATTCATAGTGGCATTATTCACTATTGCCAAAAGTTGGAATCAACCCAAATGCCCATCAACAGATGAATGGATAAATAAAACGTGGTATATACATACAATGGAATACTACTCCACTATAAGAAGGAATACAGTACAAACACATGTGATAACATGAATGAATCTTGAGGACCTTATGTTGAATGAAGCAAGCCAGGCATTGAAGGACAAATACTACATGACTTCTCTGATATGAAATAGGCAAATGAAGCTGTCTCAGAGAGCTAAAGACTGAATGATAGGCTTATAGGAAGTCGGCGGAGAGAGGAAGGTTGCAAGTTGATGCCTATATGGGTGAAATCTAAATTAAGCTGGAGGTAAGTATTTATATAGGGAAAGGATAAGATGGAGGCATAGGGATAACTTTGGGTAGGACTTTGCAGCCTTGAGCGGGGCTAGGGTTGGGAGGATGGGTCAGATGGTCCAAGGAATTGGGGGAGGGCTGGGGGAACTGTTGAACATGGGAGATTGTTGGGTATGTGATTGAAACTATATTGTTGAGAAAACTCTTTAGAAAATATTATAAGGAAGGATTACCTGTTTAAAGGTGCTTAAGGGGGCATCTGGCACAGGGCCTGACTGCTAGGGAATGTGTGAGTGCTCTTCTTGCCACAGTGTGTTATATCATTGGGTGGAGAGCCAAATAATGAGTGGGAAAGTGTACCCACATCCTGGGGAGGCCTGATGCTCTCAAACAGAGGGAATTGTGTCCCTTGAGAGAATTGGTGGCTCCATATTGGGGATAGCAGTCAAGTATATCAAGCCCTCAGCATTGTTGCAAGTATCTGTGAATCTGGTCCTTCAAGTAATGAAGACCAATTGTCACTGTAGGCCCTGAGGGAAGGGGGAGAGAGGAATAGAATAGATGGAAGCAGGATAACTGGGGGGCAGTGGAAGTGTTCCACAAGATCGTGCAATGATGGATATAGGACATGTTACATGACACCAAAAATTTATAAAAGTGTATAGTCTAAAATGTAAATCATAATGTAACTAGAAATTTAGAAAATTGTACAGTCTAAAATATAAACATAATGTAAACCAAAATGGAACCATGTTTGATAGCTATGTTTCAATATCTGTACATCAGCTGTAGCAAATATAACATGAACATGTAAAAAAGATCATTGCTGGGGAAGGGGGAAAGTGTTTGATGTTGGATATATGGGAGTACCCTATATTGTTTATGTGACTATACTGTGATCTAAAACTTTTTTGAAGACAAAATTAAAAAGTAGAAGAAAAAAAAAGAATGTAGACACTGAGAAAGAAATGAAAGAAAATGCCTTGCCACTGTACATACAGAGCAACACCTATTACAGTGATGAAAGGCAAAACATCAAAAACAAAGTTTTATGATATTTTTCATTTCTCAATACCCCAATTTATTTTTACTTCATTTTAATTTTTCTAAATTAGTATGTATTCCATTTCTAATCTTTAAACCTATCACTACTATATCATATTCCTATTAATTGAATTTGGCTATATATTAGGCTTCATTTTTGAAGACGTTTTGGACCACAGAGGGTTTCAACTATGGCAGGAGAGAAACGTTGGTATGGGGTGTTATTGATGGGGGACACATGGTTGGGAGGGAATTCTCCAGGGCATGTATACAGAGTACATAAAATTGTTCAGATATATGTTGAATATTTTCATAGTAGTTGTAATTACAAATGACAACTGAGGGAGTGCTAAGTTCCTAGCCAGGGGACCTCTGTCACATTCCACGATGGAACAAAACAATCCCCCAAGTGCAATGGCAAAGACCAGTGAAGAAGCATAGTCCAATAATGAGCCCTTGATACTGATGACAATGCTTATGAGCCTGAAATTTGAACTGGACCTAGCGCTGTAGGGTGCCTAAGAGTTGCCTCCTCAGAGCCTCCATGTTGCTCAATGTGGCCACTCTCTAAGCCAAACTCAGCATGTAAATTCATTACCTTCCCCCCAGCATGGGACTTGATTCCCAGGGATGAGTGTCCCTGGGGCCAAGGGATTATTACTAATCACTAACTGGTAATGCAACTAGAAAGAGACCTTGAATAAAAGGGAAATGGTAAAGATAAATGAGTTCATATGACTTAGTCTTCAAAAAAGAATCAGGAGGTCATCAGAGGGGTCACACTTATGCATGCCTCAGCAGAATCCCAGGTCCTAGTGCTCCTGAGGGCTACAGAGACACACAGGTTCTATGATCATGGTGGTTGGCTTTGGAATTTAGTGCCTTGTCAGTGGGCCCTACCTTAATGACATCATGCTGAGTGAAATAAGTCAGATTCAAAAACCAAATATCGCATGATCTTACAGATATGAAATAACTAGAATTAGCAAAGTCACAGACTCAGAAACTAGAATACAGTTTACCAGGACTAGGGTAGGGGTAGGTATAATGAGGAGTTAATACATAATTGATACAGAGTTTCTGTTTGGGGTGATGAAAAATTTTCTTAATGGTGGTGGTGATGGTAGCACAACATTTTGAATGTAATTAAGACCACTGAATTTTATATTTGAATGTGGAAGTTTTAAGTTGTATATATGTTACTAGAATAAAAACTTTAAAATAAAACCTCACAGGAGTGTATAACACAAGCACGAATCCTGTTGTAAACTACAGACTTCACTGAATAATATGGTTTAAATAATATTGTTTCATCAATTGTAACAAAAGTACCATACTAATGCAAAGTATTAATAATAAGGAAAACTTGTGTGTGACGGATTGCATAATTGTATGTGATGGATTATAAACTGCTTTATTTTAAAGCAAGTTTATTGAGATATATTTACATACTATACAATCCATCCAGATTGTGCATTCGATGGCTTTTGGTATAATTACAGAGTTTTTCATTCATCACCACAGTCAATATTAAAGCATCTTCATTACTCCAAAAAGAAAAGCCCCCACTCTTGGCAATCACCCCTCAATCCTTCTATCCTTCTCCTTCCATACATATCTGCTACTCTAATTCCATCTTTATCAATTTATTTATATTTACAATTTATGTAAGTAGAATCAAATAATATGTAGTACTTTGTGTCTAGTTTCTGTCACTTAGGATAATTCTCTTTTATTTTTTTAAAAGATATTTATTTATTTTATTTTATTTCACCCTCCCCCCGCCCCGGTTGTCTGTTTTCTGTGTCTATTTGCTGCATGTTCTTCCTTGTCCACTTCTGTTGTTGTCAGAGGCACAGGAATCTGTGTGTTTCTTTTTATCAGCTCTCTGTGTGTTCAGCGCCATTCCTAGGCAGGCTGCACTTTTCTTTTGCACTGGGTGGCTCTCCCTACCGGGCGCGCTCCTTGCACATGGGGCTCCCCTACGCGGGGACACCCCTGCGTGGCACAGCACTCCCTGCGTGCATCAGCACTGCACATGGGCCAGCTCCACACGGGTCAAGGAGGCCCGGGATTCAAACCATGGACCTCCCATGTGGTAGACGGATGTTTTAACTACTGGGCCAAGTCCGCTTTCCTCTCTTTTCTTTTTTAACCCTGTATTTTCTGCATGAATTTTCTTTAAACCTGCAACTTCTTCAATTTAAAAAAAAAAAAAAAAGGCCAGGGCTCTGCCCTGATTAAGATGGCAAGGGAGAAACTTCAGGGCTCCATCCCCCAAAGATGCTTTGAACAACCAGCAAGAACTAGCAGAAACATATTTTTCAAAGCTCTAGAAAACACAAAGTACTACAGTAACAGAGCAATTGCCAATCGATCAGAGGTGCTAGGATCTCCTGGTGCCCCTCTCCATCCATCATGGCTCCATATTGTCCCTGTGTGGATCCCTGGCCCCAGTTCCAAAAGGTGTGGAATTACACTCCTGAACATAAAGGGAACATGAAACTCCAATCCAATATACCTGGTGGTGGCCGGAGGAATTCATTTTCCCAGAATTTGCCCTTCATGTAGAAGGCAGCTTACAGAGTTTTCCTACTGGGGTAAGGGATTGCTCGCTGTGGTACTTACAGTGCAGTGCCCACGACCATGAAGGAAATATTTCCCAGGAAAGAGGGGACATTTGTATCGATATAAAAGGGGGAATTTCTAGGGCCAAACACTTTTTGCCCAAGACAAGAGGCCTGGGAAGGAAGGAACAAGGAGGCTCCTATGCTTTGACCTAGAGGTACTGTCAGGTCAATCTGACATGCAAAGACTGGGAAGGGTGTTTTCTTTTATTCCTTGTTGTTGTTTTTTTGTTGTTGTTTTTTTGTTTTTTTATCGTTAGCTCCTGGCATTCAAAGAAAGCTCTATCATTACAATAGCTGGATACAAGCTTAAGGAACAGATGTCTGAAAATCTAAATTCCAGGGATAACACATGAAAATATAAAAACATCCAGAGAAGCAGACTTGGCCCAGTGGTTAGGGCGTCCATCTACCACATGGGAAGTCCACGGTTCAAACCCCAGGCCTCCTTGACCCATGTGGAGCTGGCCCACGTGCAGTGCTGATGCGCACAGGGAGTGCCGTGCCACACAGGGGTGTCCCGCATAGGGGAGCACCACACGCAAGGAGTGTGCCCCATAGGGAGAGCCACCCAGCACAAAGGAAAAGTGCAGCCTGCCTAGGAATGGTGCTGCCCACACGGAGAGCTGATACAACAAGATTACGCAACAAAAAGAAACACAGATTCCTGAGCCGCTGACAACAACAGAAGCAGACAAAGAAGAAGACACAGCAAATAGACACAGAGAACAGGTAACTGGGGTGGGGGGGAAGGGGAGAGAAATAAATAAATAAATCTTTAAAAAATGAATAAATAAATAAATAAAATAAATAAAAATATCCAGGTTTCTACAAAAGATTACAAAACATACATAAAACAGGAAGCAACAGCCCAGGCAAAGGAGAAAACTAAAGCATTAAGAACTATTAATGAGGATGACCAGACCTGGGACATTCCAGGCAAAAAAATTTTTTAAAAAGGTCCTAAATATGCGAAGAATTAAAGGAAAACATGGATAAAAAACTGAAAGAAATCAGGAAAATGAAAGATGAACACAAATAGAATATCAATAGAGAGTTGGAAATTATAAAAAAGAACCAAATACAACTGAAGACCACAGTAATGGTAATTAAAAATTCCCTACAGTGGTCCAACAGCATATTGAAGCTAGAAGAAGAAAATAAGCTTGAAGATAAGATTGAAATATTTAGTCTGAGGAACAGAAAGTGGAAAGAATGAGAAAAAGTGAACAGAACCCCAGGAACTTGTGGGAAACCATCAAGCCTACCAATATACGTATTGTTGCAATCTCAGAAGAAGGAAAAGAAAAGGGGCAGATAGAATATTCAAAGAAATAATGGCTGAACCCCCCTCCCCAATTTAATGAAAGACATGAATATTCACATCCAAAATACTCAAACTTCAAACAGGATAAAACCAAATAGATCCACAACACAACATATTAGAAACAAACTGTCAAATACCAAAGATAAAGAGAATTCTGAGAGCCTCTAGAGAGAATCAATGTGCTACATACAAGGAAGCCTTGATAAAGTGAAGGGCCAATTTCTCATTGGAAACCGTGGCAGCAAGATGACAGTGGTATGACACATTTAAAGTGCTGAAAAACAAACATTCGCCAATCCAGCAAAATTGTCTTTCTAAAATGAAAGTGGGCAGGATGAGATTAAGACATTCTAAGATAAACAAAAGCGAGGGAGTTTGTCACCCCTAGACCGGCCCTACACAAAATGCTAAAGGGAGATCTGCAGGTAGAAAGGGCAATAACCAATTGACCGAAAACAGAAGGGAAGATAAAGATCTTCTATAAATAATGACATAGGTTCATATAAATACCTGTCGCATTGTATTTTTTATTTAGCTCCACTTTTTATTTCCTACAGGATCTAAGAGGCAAATGCATAAAATGTAATGCTAAATCAATCATTTTGAACTCATAATGTATAAATATGTAATTTGTGACAAGAACTCATAAAGGTGGAGGGATAGAGAGATACAGGAACATAGTTTATGTATATTATTGAAGTTAAGTTAATATCAAAGCAAACAAGATTTCTATAGATTTTGAATGTTAAATCTAAGCCCCATGGTAACAACACAGAAAAAATCAGAGTATACGCAAACTCATAGGGACAGAAAGTAGAGTACAAGTTTACCAGGGATGGGGGGCAGGAACAGTAAGAAGTTTATGCAAAAAGACTATACAGTTTCTTTTTAGGATGAAGAGAAAATTCTAGTAATAGATGGTGGTGAAGGTATGGCATCATTGTAAGTATAATTAATCCCACTGAATGATATGCTTGGGAGGTTTAGGCTGGGAAGATTTGTGTTCTATATATCTTTCCACAATTTTAAAAAAAGAAAGACAAACTAAGAGATAATTAGAATTAAATGCAATATACGATACTAGATGGGATCTAAGAATGGAGGAGAAAAGCCTCAAAAGGACATTACTGGGACATAAGGGAAAATTAGAATATAGAATGTAAGTTTGTTGGTTTTTTTTAATATTTATTTTTTATTTATTTCTCTCTCCTTCCCGCCCTGCTCCATTGTCTGCTCTCTGTGTACATTTGCTATGTGTTCTTCTGTATCCACATGTATTCTTGTCAATGGCACCAGGAATCTGTGTCTCTTTTTGTTGCATCATCTTGCTGCATCAGCTCTCCACATGTGCGGTGCCACTCCTGGGCAGGCTGCGCTTTTTTCACACAGGGCAGCTCTCCTTATGGGGTGCACTCCTTGCACAAGGGGCTCCCCTACACAACAGACACCCCTCCAAGGTACGGCACTCCTTGCATGCATCAGCGCTGCACGTGGGCCAGCTCACCACATGGGTCAGGAGGCCCTGGGTTTGAACCCTAGATCTCCCACATGGTAGGCAGATGCTCTATCAGTTGAGCCAAATCCACTTCCCAAGTTTTTTATATCAACGTTAAATTTCTTTACCTCAATCGCTGCATTTAAGGTGATTACATAAATGAATATCCTTACCCGTAGGAAATGTCCATGCAAGTATTATACGTTCAACAATTATGATATATGTCACTGTTCTCAATTTTCAGAAAATAAATAGAAAGATACATGTTAGATAGGAAGAAAGAGAGATATGATAGTATGATATGGCAAAAAAAGAGTTAAAATTTGTGGATCTGGGTTTTTGCGGGTTTCAGGATATGTCGGGGTTCTCTGTATTGGATTTGTATTATTTTGGCAACTGTCTTGTAAGTTTGAGAATATTTCAAAAGAAAAAGAAAAAAAAAATGCCCAGTATTCATTATCACATGGCATTCTTATAAAACTATTTTTATATTTTAAAAAAAGAAAGTAGGAAAAACACACAAATATATATTAGATAAACTTAAGCATAGAGAATGCCTTTATTCTAGCACATGTTATATAATGTATATCTTATTTAATATTTATATGTAGACTGAGGAGAAATGAGGCAAAGTGTTATGACTATTAGGCAAGTATATTCAACATACATGGTTAGCATGTCCACGCCCTTAGCTGTGTTGTGCCCTAATTTACTCTAACAATTGAAAACCGTGTTATATCTACCTGCTGGGTTCTTGTTTCCTGATTCTGGGACCAATCTCATTCCTCCACGTCAGGACTATAAAACTCTCATGTTAGTAGCTAATTAGCCCAGCCTTAAGTCAGATTGGCAATTGGGTGGGAGTCTTCCTTGTTCCTCATTGCTGTTTCCATGCCATTCTCCCTCTCTTCTCCTTAACTCCATTTACCCCCAATTTTGACTCTCATTTCTTCAGACTATACCACTCATTGACCATCTTGCTATAGTCACTCGCTCTCATTCCATAAATACTTTAGCTCCTGGGTCATTGAGTCTCTTTCCAAAATTACCCCTAACACAATTTTCACTGATTTCAACAGTCACCTGATAATTCTCCCAATCCCTTGACTCTGGCTTCCCTGACCTCTCCTCCAATGATCTTGTTCTCCATCCCAGATCAGCTACTTCTTCTTAAGGTCATTCTTCAGGCCTTGTCATTACCAATAACTGATGCCCCTCCATAATCTCTATTTCAAATATCTCATTCTCTCATTACCTGCTCTTTTTCTGCCTGTCACTTCAGGACCCAACTCCGAAAATTCTTCAACCATGGTGGGACCTACAATAATTTGATCTTACCAAATAGTCACTGACCCTCATCTCGTTCAAGTTCTCACTTTTCTTTTAACCTGGTTTAGATTTAATGGTCTATCATTATAATCACATCATTGGATATATCCTCAATTCCCTTGCCTCCTTGCACTTTTTTATCCTTGCTTGGTAAAAGCCACTCCCACTCTAAGCTGCCACAATGTTTCTGAATCTGGCTAGTAGAAAATACACAGCATATGGACTGGTCATACTTTAAGTTGATGAGCACTACCCATAAGCAGGCCATTAATACTGCCTGGTCTGTTCACCCATCCATTCTCCTAGACAATTATTCTTCACTTTCTCCACTCTTCTCTAGCAGACCCTAGTGGTCACTGAAACCCTCTTAGAGCATCCATGAGGTCTAACTTATTTTCATTATACTATTAAGACGTTATTTGCCTTTTTACTCAACATTTTCACCAATAGTGCAAAAGCAATGGTGAGTAAAACTGCTGGTCCCTTAGCGTGAACCAAGTCAATGGCACCAAACTATACTAATAGCAGTTGTACTATTACACTGCCACACACTCACTATTTCACTTAAGAATGTCCTAGATGAAACAGTAAATTTAATTCTTCCTTATTAAATCTTGCCTTTGAATACATATCTTTTTAGTATTCCACCTGATGAAATGCAAAGTATACCTAAATCACTTCTGCTACCCACCGGAATATGATATTTGCTTCAATAAAAAGTGCTGATGAGATTGTTTGAGTTGCAAGCTGAATGTGCCACTTTTTTCATGGAACATAATTTTTAATTAAAAGATTTTACAACTGACAGACTATGCAATTCAGGCTTAGTTATCTGACAGATATTTTCTTAAAAATGAACAAAATAAGCTGTCATTTCAAGAAAAACACTAATTGTATTTGTCACTGATAAAATTCAAGCTTCCAAGCAAAAATTTGAATTTTGGAAAACTTGAATTCACTACTAGAATGTAACAGCTTCCCAAGCCTTTTCTGATAGAATCATTGATGAATTTAATGAATATGAGTTTTGGGTATTGTGTAATGAAATGTGACAACATTTGGAAAATCTGTCTAACTCTGTGAACCAATATTTTCCAAATAACCAATACATGATTCTACCAAATCATGCATGGGTGAAATACCTATTCAAAGTGAAAAGTGTAAGATAAACCAATTGGATCTTAATGGAACACAGTATAAAAAGTTTACTGGTGTAGTTTCAGATTCTACCTTATAAATACCCTTTAATAAACTAACACTTGTGGAGTATAAACTAGTATTTATGGTATAATATAAAAGAAGAAAATCAACAATTATCTTAAAATGCTATTAAAATACTTCTCCCTTTTTCAACTCATATACGTATTATACTTGATTTTCCCCATGTACTTCAACAGACACAATACATCACAGATTGAAAAGCATTAGCAGATATGATAATGCAACCATCTTATCATTAACTCAGACACAAAAGAAATATACAAAAATATGAAAGAATGTCACTTTTCTCACTAATTTTTAAAATATAGTTGCTTTGCATTAAAAATGTTATTTATTTTAAAATGTAATGAGTATATTATCATTTAAATAAAGTCATAAATATTTTACAAATTTATTAATTTATTATGACAATTTAGAATATGTTAGCTATTAATAGATAAAAGCTCTTTTGCGTTCTCAACCTTTTTTAAGAGTATAGGGGTTCCTGAAACCAAAGGATTGAAAATTGCTGCTCTGTGCAAACCTCTGGCATGTCCTCCCCCATCCTTTCTTAGCTGGTGGCTTTGTTCCCTATTTAACCTAGAAAATAAAAGAAACCACAAGAGAACTTCCTCAGGCTTCTATGACAGCAGTCAAGGTACCTATCTGCTATTGGTCCATAAACTGCCTCCCTCCTAGGGTACTCCTATCTAGGCTCAGCCCCTCCACTTATCTCCAGGTCCCATCCTGTCTTATTTCCCACTACTATGACAAATACCACACAACAGGTTGCCTTAACAGCAGGACTTAACTGGCTCTCAGTTTCAGAGGCAAGAAGGCTTGCTTCCTCCCAGCAGTGCTGTGGCTGGCTGGCAACCCTTGGATTCCTCGCTGTTTCCATCACATGGAGATGTCCTCTCTTTTCTGTTCTGTTGACTTCCGACTTCTGGCTCCTGGCTCCCAGCTCAGCCCTGTGGCTTTCTCTATGAGGTCTCTTGTAATGGTATAGGAGCCCTTATACAGATCCTTTGATCAAGACCCACCCTGACTCAGATGGTCACATCTTAACTAAAAATAACATTTTCGAAAGGTCCTATTTGCAATGGCATCACACCCACAGGAATACTGATTAAGACTAAGAAAATGTCCAAATTTGGGCTACATAGCTTAAGTCACCACAGTTGGAAAGAGGTGTAGAGAGGAAAGGGATAAACGGAGAATGAAAATTTTAAGCACAAAGGAAACACAAATTGGTGATTTGGAAAACTGTCAGCCTATCCTGATAGTGTGCCCTGAGACTAGGGTCAGAGGTGGCTCCGTCAAGGACTGTCCAAGCATCCAGGAAGTGGGCCCCCAGGGAGCAGGGCTCCAGGTGGGGGTTAACTGAACTTGAACGAGAGGGTGGGCTAAACACGGACCCCGTCAGATGTCTCAGAGGATGTCGGGATTGGAACTGCAGTTATCCAGGAAGAGTCTGTGGCAAGTCTTTTTGTCTGACAGTTTGAAACCTCCTGAACCTCACACAAAGCTGAAAAGAGTTTTGCGAAATTTGTATGAACAGAAGTACAGCCATCTTGGACTGAAAGGGACAGAGAAGGATGAATTGAAGGAACGGCAAACACTGTTTTTCTTCCTCCTGACCGAGCGGCCAGCCTTACTCCTTGCACATCCTACCTGAGTTCCCCCTCCTGACATCCTCTCCCATCCTGACTACCTTGAAGCTAATTTTGCAGCTGTGGGGCTGCAGAGAAAAATAACTCAGACTTCAGGGATGAAAGGGAAAAACGACAACTTCATTCCCTAACTACTTCATTTTTTTTTTAAGATTTATTTATTTATTTCTCTCCCCCCTCCCCACCCCAGTTGTCTGTTCTCTGTGTCTATTTGCTGTGTCTTCTTTGTCCGCTTCTGTTGTTGTCCGTGGCAACAGGAATCTGTGTTTCTTTTTGTTGGGTCATCTTTTGTCAGCTCTCCGTGTGTGCAGCGCCATTCTTGGGCAGGCTGCACTTTCTTTCGCGCTGGGCGGCTCTCCTCATGGGGCGCACTCCTTGCACGTAGGGCTCCCCTACGCGGGGGACACCCCTGCGTGGCATGGCACTCCTTGTGCGCATCAGCACTGCGCATGGGCCAGCTCCACACGGGTCAAGGAGTCCCAGGGTTTGAACCGCGGACCTCCGATGTGGCAGACAGATGCCCTAACCACTGGGCCAAGTCCACCACCCGAAACTACTTTAAATATCAATCTTGTCCACTACTGCTCCCTCCCCTTTCCCGCTTGCCCAGCCTCAGCCCCTATGCCACTCAGGCAACTGAGAAGCTCCTACCTAGGTGGTTCCTTATCTCCCTCCTCCTCTTTCCCAACCCTTATAGATTCCTGGTGCCCTAATTACTACGAAGGAAAACATTCCAGACCAAGTGGTCCTAATCGTATAACCTCAGTAAACCCCTCACCCATCATCATGGAACCAAACCAACCTAATTGCACCCTCAGTCAATCACTCATCCATCCCAATAGTCAACCCCTCTTACTGTCTTCCAGTGCTTTTCCTCCAATCCACTCCCAGACCGCTTAATTTTGATGAAATTGAGTTCTACTCTCTCCCCTACTGTAACAGGCTCGGAATAACGTCATCCTTGCCTGCTTAACATTGTTTGATGCATTTTTTTTTTCTGACAGAAGAAAAGACTTCAAGGGGAGAACCATGAAAACAGATCTAGACCAAAAAGATCTCCTCAGGCCAGGAGAGAGGCCCCACTGTGTGGAAAGAGCAGCCCAGCAGCGCAGGGAGGAGGCAGGGTTTCTGATGGGCAGGAAGAGTGAAACGGCCAATCCAAAGGTCCGTGAGGATGAGGTCTTGCCTAGGTGCTGGGGAAAGTTCAGTTGCCGCCCCAGGGCTTGCACGGAGCGGAACCTACAACCAGTTCTGGACTGAGAGAGACTGCAGCCTTGCTAGGAGAGGGTGGGGCCAGTCCCCGGCTTCTGGGGGAGCATGGCTACTGCGCCAGCGCTTGCAAGGCTGGGGCTGCTGCTCCAGCAGGCCTGGAGGGCAAAGCCCAAGCCACAGAGGGCCCTCATCCCGAGATGCGGTGCGGTTTGCCTTGCTGGTTTTGGGACTTGCTTTGGACCTGTGGCCCCTGTTTTCCTTTCAATTTCTCCCTTCTGGAATGAGAATGTCTATTCAATGCCTGTCCCACTGTTGTATTTTGGAAACAGATAACTTGTTCCAGATCCACAGAAAGAGAGAAATTTTGTTCCAGGATTGACTACACCCGTAACTGATTTTTCAAAAAAGCAGTTTTATTGAGATATATTCACATACCATACAATCCATCCAAAGTGTAAAATCAGTGGCTTTTAGTATAATCAGAGTTGTGCATTCACCACAATTTTAGAACATTTTCATTACTGCAAAAAGAAATCCTCCATAGTCTGTAATAGTCACTTGATATCGCTATTCATCTCCAGCCCTATATAACCTAATCTATTTCTGTCTGTATAGACTTAATTATATTTACATTTTATACAAATGGAATCATGCAATATTTAGCACTTTGTATATAGTTTCTATCACTTAGCATAATTTTTTTTAAGATTTTTGTTTGTTTATTTCTCCCCTCCCCCCCCCCCATTGTTTGCCCTTGCTGTCTGTTCGTCTTCTTTTTAGGAGACACAAAGAACTAAACCCAGGGCCTCCCATGTGGGAGGGAGACTCCTAATCGCTTGAGCCATCTCTGTTCCCCAGAACTTATTTTGATGACCCTTTGGATTTAGAATTGTTACTGAAATTACTTAAGGCTTTGGAGATGTTGTAATGGAACAAAATTGTTTTGGGAGGAACACCGTCTTTTGGGGGTCCAGAAGGCAAACTGTGGTGGCTTGTCCATTTGGCAAAATGTCCAAATTTAGACATTTTCTTGGTTTTAATCAGCATTCCTGTAGGTATAAACTCATTGTAAATAGGATCTCTTGAAGATATTACTTTTGTGGCTCAACTCTATGAGGTTAGGTCTTAATCTAGGTTACTGGAGTCCTTTATAAGCAGAATAAATTCAGAGGCAGTGAGAGAAAGCCATAGGGAAGAGCTGGAAGCTGCAAGTCAATGGAACCTGGAAAAAAAAGAGAGAAAATTGCCTTGTGATGAGAAACCAAGGCTTTCCAGTCAGCCAGAAAGTTACCAACCCCAGGAGGAAGTAAGCCTCTAGCCTCTGAAGCTGAAGGCCAATAAATTCCTGTTGTTAAGCCAACCCATTGGCTTAACAACATACTTAGGATTGTATAGTATTTGTCAAAACAGCTGGAAAATGAACACATCCCCTTTTACCTTTTCCAGCATCCCCTCCCCTCTCTCTTATTTTATCAAGTTCTCCCCTCTCTTCTGGCTCACTGGCATCAGTGTACAAATACGCTATTTCTCTCATCTGAAAAAAATAATTTTAAAAAAACTCTCTTAATTCCACATCCCCTTTCAGGTAATGTCCCAATTCTCTATTCTCCTTTATATCAAAGCTCCTCAAAAGAGTTGTGCATTAGTTAGCCAAAGAGGTGCTGATGCAAAGTACCAGAAGTCTGTTGGCTTTTATAAAGAGTATTTATTTGGGGTAGACGCTTACAGTCACAAGACCATAAAGTATGAGTTATTTCCCTCACCAAAGTCTGTTGCCACATGTTAGAGCAAGATGGCTGCTGGTCTCTGGGAGGGTTCAGCCTTCCTCTTCCTCCTAAGGCTTTGTGATCCCAGCTCCTTCTATCTCACCTGTAGTCTGGCATAAGGCTTAAGCTCTCTTTCCAAGATTCAATTCTTTCTGAGCTCAGCTGCTCTGTTTCTCTCCATAATGTTGCTGTAGACTATTATACTCTCTCTCTTCCCAGGGCCTCTGCCATGTCTATGGAGCTATCTCTATGCCTCTGTGTTCTTCTCCTATGTGTTTAATTCCCAGGACTCCAGCATCAAAACTCCAACTCTCTCTTTTGCTGGGTTGTTTTCTCTGTGAGACCCCACCCCCGCTCACCAAAGGGGCAGGGACTCAACGTCCAACTGACATGGCTGAATCAAAACTTTAATCATAATTTAATCAAATAAGGTGGTGGACTTGGCCCAGTGGTTAGGGCATCCGTCTACCCCATGGGAGGTCCACGGTTCAAACCCCGGGCCTCCTTGACCTTTGTAGAGCTGGCCCATGTGCAGTGCTGATGCACGCAGGGAGTGCTATGCCACGCAGGGATGTCCCTGCATAGGGGAACCCCACGCGCAAGGAGTGTGCCCCGTAAGGAGAGCCGCCCAACGCAAAACAAAGTGCAGCCTTCCCAGGAATGGCGCCGCACACACGGAGAACTGACACAACAAGATTACCCAACAAAAAGAAACATAGATTCCCATGCCGCTGACAACAGAAGCAGACAAAAAAGACACAGCAAATAGACACAGAGAACAGACTACCAGGGTGAAGGGGGAAGAGGAGAGAAATAAATAAATAAATCTTTTTAAAAAATAATTTAATCAAATAAAAATGAAACCTCTGAATTTAATACAATTCAATATGCCCAGAGGAACAGACCAGTCACAACCTAATATCTATTTTCAGAATTCATAAACAATATCAAATTGCTACAAGTTATCTGTGCTCACTGTCTCCAATTCCTTTCCTTCTACTATTCTTTTTTGAATCCACTCCTTTCCAGTTTTCCACTCCATTGAATCTTATCCTGTCAAGGTCACCAAAGACCCCCATATTGTAAACCAAATGGTCAATAACAAGTCCTTATTTTGCTCAACTTCTAGCAGCATTTGTCACAGTTAATTGGTCTCTCTAGTTTGAAATACTTTCTTCCCTTAGTATTCAGGATAACCAATGTTGTTCTGATTTTTTCACATTGGCTGCTGCTTCTTAATTTTCTTTTCCTAGTCCTCCTTTTCTTCAAGATAAGAGCTCCAAGGTCCAGGGCTACTCTCTTCCTTACCTACTGTCACTTCCTTGGGGTTTCAGTTTCATGACTCACAAATTTGTAACTCCAGCTCTTTTCACTCTTCCCTCAGATATCCATCCATATGGCTCACTCTCAACTATTTTCAGTCTTGACTTAAATGTCACCTTCTCTACCTCCTGAGAGCCTCCTTGTTGCTCAAATTTGACCTCTTTCTAAGTGAAACTCAGCATATAAATGCATTACCTTCCTCCCGGCTGTGTGGGACATGACTCCTGAGGATGAGTCTCCCTGGCACTGAGGGATTATCACCAAACACCAACTAACAGTGCAAATGGGAAAAGACCTTGAACAAAAAGGGGAAAGGGGAAAGACAAATGAGTTTTTATGGCTAAGAGATTTCAAAGTGAATCAGGAGGTCATTCCTGAGGTTATGCATATGCACATCTCAGCAGGATCTCATTGACTGCCACAGTAAAAACTACCTCAAATAGTGGGACTCCTGAGGGCCCTAGAGATATCCCAGACACTATAGGCAGGGCAGACAGCTCAGGAGTTTGGCACCCCTCCAGTGGACCCTACTTTGGAATTTACACTCCCCAGTGTGACAGAGTTGGACTCATTTGTGGTTTTCCTAATATGGCTCTTCTGCCCCTTCTATTTGAACCTACAGCTAGTACTAGAATTGATAGGTTTATGTTCAAGAGACTTCTTTGAGCTGTCCATATGCCAGCTGGGCCCTGAATCTCAACAGAGTTGCAACATCTACTCTCCAGTTCATTGGACTTACCCAGGACAACTAACAAGGAGCTGATGATGGACAACGACCATCCCAAGGAACTGAGAGTCTGCAACTGCAAGCAAGAGAGTACCATCCACCTGCCCCATGGTATCTAAACCCCCTCTCAATTAGAGGTGGAGTGGGCATCACCATCCCAGAATCCTCAGGATTAGGGAATGAATGATGGATGAGAGTAGATTTACAGTTATTCTACTATAGATATTTTTACTCTAGCAATGGAAGAAATTTTATCATTGCATGATGTTACAATGATAGATACAGACCAATATATATCTTGTCATAACTTACAAAATTGGTAGAGAATTTAACCTGTAAACTATAATCCAAACTTAGTGGCAATGTTCCAATATGTGATCATCAGTTGTAACAAATGTACCACACTAATGAAGGATGTTGTTGATATGGGAAAGTGTGGGAGGGATAGGGAGTAGGGCATATGGGAATCCCCTACATTTTTTACATTTATATAATCTAAGTATGTATCTCTTTTTTAAAAAGATGTAAAGTATATTGAAAGAAAGGGAGAGAGAAGGAAGGAAGGAAGGAAGGAAGGAAGGAAGGAAGGAAGGAAGGAAGGAAGGAAGGAAGGAAGGAAGGAAGGAAGGGGAGAGAGAGAAAGAGAGAGAAAGAAAGAGAAAGAGAGAAAAAGAAAGAAAGAGAAAGAAAGAATGAGTGAAAGAGAGAAAGAAGAAAGAAAGAAAGAGGTAGGCAGACTTGGCCCAATGGATAGGGTGTCCGCCTACCACATTAGAGGTCCACGGTTCAAACTCTGGGCCTCCTTGACCCATGTGGAGCTGGCCCCTGTGCAGTGCTGATGCATGCAAGGAGTGCCATGCCATGCGGGGCTGTCCCCCGTGTAGGGGAGTCCCACAAGCAAGGAGTGCGCCCCGTAAGGAGAGCCGCCCAGCGTGAAAAAAAGTGCAGCCTGCCCAGGAATGGCACTGCACACACGGAGAGCTGTCACAGCAAGATGACGCAACATAAAGAAACACAGATTTCCAGTGCACTGATAAGGATGGTAGCAGTCACAGAAGAGCACACAGTGAATGGACACAGAGAGTAGACAACTTGGGGGGTGGGGAGAGAAATAAAAAGAAAAAAAAAAAGAAAGTTAATGGGGGAAAGTGTGGGAGAGGAGGGGAAGGGGAGGGGAGGGGAAGGGGAGGGGAGGGGGAGAGGAGGGGTGGGATATATGGGAATCCCCTATATTTTTGATGTAACATTTATGTAATCTAAAGTATTTTTTTTTAATGTAAAAAAGAATTTTGAAAAATGTCACCTTCTCAGCAGGGTCTTCAGTATATAAAGTTGAACTCCCCACCTCCAGCTTTCCTAACCTTTCTTTTCCACCGCTTCCTCCTTTTTTCTTCTTCTTGGCATTTACCATGCTCTCACATACAATATTTCTTGGTTTTACTGTACATTTTCTTCTACTAAAATTTATGTTCCTTAAGGATTTGTGTCCTCTTTGTCTATTGCTTTATCCCCAGAGCCTGAAACAATTGATACATTGTAGGTGCTATGTAAATGGTCCTACCAAGTTTTGTTCTCTACTTTCCTTGTGATGGAGGAATTAAGATTCCTTGCTCAGTATTCCTACAAATTGAGGTCTTCAAAATCTGTTGCTAGAATTCCCTCATTCTGAACATGCTCCTGCCACCTCAGCTACGTAATTGCCTGTCCTCTAGATTACTCCAATTACATGCCCCTCTTCTGCTTGAATGGATTCTTCTACATTATCTTGGACTCAGGACATTTTGTTAAAAACCCACATCTGTCCTAAGGAGGGAAAGTTATTGGAGCCCTAAGGCGAGAGCGTTATTAGTCTGTTTAAGAAACATCAAGGTGGCCAGTATGTTTGGTTGGAATAGAGTGATCAGAAAAGACAATGGTGTAACAGTTTGATATTATCTATTAATTCCAAAAAAAGATATTGATTATGTTTGTAAATTGGTCCATTCCTCTGGGCATGATATCCCTTTGATTTTATTACATTCAGAGGTTTCACTTCTACTTTATTAAATCAAGATTAGGTTTTGATTTGACCACATCATTAGGGCAACTCAGTTTGAGTTCCTGCTGCTTTTGTGAGCTGTACAAAGGGACAGTCACTCAAGAAGAACACAGAATAAGATACACACAGAGGGATAGAGAGAGCACTATAGACATGGAAGAGGAATGAACATTGATCCCCGACCCCAGGAAGAGAGATAAGCCTGATCGTCCATGGCTGACATTGTGAAGAAAACAAAGCACCTGAGCCTAGAAAGAAATGAGCCCCGGAAAAAGAGATGAGCCCTATATCAGCCTACAGCTGAGATCTGAAGAAGCTGGACCCAAGCAGCCTTAAGAGGGAAGAAGGAAAGCTGAACTCTTGCAGATATCACCCGTCCCCTTGCCTCAACACAGAGCAACAGAATTTGGTATGGAAGTAACCTTGAGTTGGACTTTTTAGGACCTTGTAACTGTCACCTTTTACCCCAAACAAATACACTTTATAAAAGCCAACAGAGTTCTGTTACATTGCATCAGCACCCTTTTGGCTGACTAATGCAAATGGCAATCATGGAACGTAAGAAGGGGCAGATCAAGTTGGATCTTGTTTTAACTTGAAAGGACTTTAACTTTTTCTCAAAGGGAGTTGGAGAGCCTTTGGACATTTTTTTATTAGGTTGATATGATTTGACATGTTTTTTAAAAATCCACCCTTGCTGCTGGTTGGAAATAAGCTATTCAAAGTCATTTAACCTTTCTGTACCACATTTGCAAAATCAGTAATCTAGATTAGAGTTCTTTTCACGTTGTGGTCCAACTTTTAAAACACCATAAGATGAGTGAAAAAGACTTTTTAAAATTTCTGGTTTAATTAAATATTTTGTGATTGAGGACAAATAATAAATCAGTTGCTCAACCTGGCACTACTTTTTTCCTATGATTGCTTGGCAATGGTTAATTCACAATTGTCTAGGCTGCTCATCAAAGTGCCCTTCAAATTCTCATATTTAAGCCTTTGCCATGGTCTCACTGATATTTTCACATGCCCCACTAAAACTTGGCAGCAAGAGTTTCTGAAAGGAAAAATGGCAGAGATTCAGTAAATGCAAGATTTATTATGCTCAAATTTGGACAAACCAATCAAGTCTTGGCATGGAAAACTGAAGTACAATGTATTGAGATATGTCGTTTTCCTGGTAACAATTTAAAAATCATCCAAATGCTACTGTCCTGACCAAGTCAAGCTATCTGAGATATTGAAGAAAGATTGTTCTTCATTCAGTTGATTCTCAGTGTGAGAATAGGCCTTATTAACCTTAAGTTCAAAGCTCCTTCACATGGCTGGATCTCGGTAAATGATGAACTAAATAGTATTAATGCCCAACCAGTGCAGATTATCCCACTCATCTGAAATTTTATATGATATTCCAATTACATTTTCCTTCTTCTTTGCTTACCTTTCTTTGCTAGAATCAAAATCAAGAGCCACAAGATCTATTACTAAATTCATGCATGAGCACAATCAGTATTATTGAGCAAGGAAAGGGCAAATTTTCTTCTTCTCTGTCCCTATTTTGCTAATATAACTATATTTGAGAACTGGTAGGGTAAAATACCTAGATTAGGTTCATCTATCAAATTGAAAAGTAGCCTGATAATACACAAAAATAAATAAACTTGGTTCTGGGATGTTAGAAGTGACAAAACATATTTTCATGAGACTTAAAGCCCTCTCCTCCTCACACATGGATCCACTGAATTTCTGCCTGCTAGAGGTTTTTAGAACAATTCTTCCCTTAAGAGAAATGTAGGGAGTTCTAGCCTAAATTTAGGAAGTTCTATTCTGGCATCTTGAAACACACCTTATGTCTACTTTGCTTCTATTACCTCTGACCCTGTTCCCTGGTTTAGGAATCTCTCGTTCTGGAGCTGCAATAGCCATCTTGAACATCCAGTCTAATTCCATGCTGATTACATATTTTTAACCAGCTGGTATCCCATTCTTTTGGGGATTGGAGCCCTGTCTTGCTCTTGTTAGACTTCCTTTCTTTCCAGGAGACCTAACACCTGCCTCTGATTGCAAATGAATAACTAATTACCCAGCTCTCTGCTCAGGGTCCACTACCTGTCTGGTCCAATTCCTAACTGACTGGCCTCTCAGGAAATAGCTACGTGCTCTCCATCTACTGTGATACTCCTGCTACTTCATCCCTTCCAACTGGGATTGCTTTCCCAGGCTGCTACATTTTCTGTTGCTATGTCCTTCACATACCATGTTCTTCCCATGAGATTGGGTTTCCTTTCTGCAAGCCAGTTCCCCTTTCCTCTCCCATCTCTACGAGAGAGTGGAAGTCTCATATTAGGTACTACTCTTCTGAGAAAGCCTGCCCCCAGCAGAATTCACCTGAATTCAGAGTATTATTACACCTGTATAAATGGGCCTGGGTTTATTCACCTGTAAAATGAGGAAACTGGACTAGAGATGACCCTTTCAGCCCTGACAGTCTTATTTATTTAATGCTCCTTCTATTTATTTAATAGTCCTTGACAACACCTCAGAGAAAATAAAATCATACCAGTTCCTGAGAAGATTCTTTCTATTCCCACACTTTTATGCCCAGTTTTCCTGTCTGATGATTAATTTTTCATCATTTCTTTGGAGTAATGCTTATATTTCTTAGATAGTACTTGTCCTTAAATTCTATAGTCATTATCAGTCATTATCAATTTATTCTAGTCAGACCATCAAAGGATGTGCTAATGATTTCCCTTCTGCATTCCTTACACAACACAAATTGAACTTACATGGCAAGTATCACTGATCTACTGCTTCCTGCCCCTTGTTGACTGTGGCTTGTCACTGAGCTTTCTGGCTAGAAGCCACACAAGCCTCCAGGACTGGGCCTTTGTTGGTTCGGATATTTGGGGGCTTATCCACTACTTTCTCTCTCATGATAAAAGAATATTTTTACATAATTACAAGTCTTAGGAAACTTGTTCTCTGAGACTTAAACGTAAATAGAGTGTTAAGAGCAAAACTAATTTGCATGAGATACATACCCATGAAAGCATAACACATATGAAATGAAGAAAAGTTAATATAGTTTTCCATTGTATATCAGAATAGACAAATCCTCTTGTCATTTACCTTTACTTTTAGAAACGAAATTCATAACAATGGAAAATTTTTCACTCACTGAGTTGTGTTTGTTTTTTTTCCCCTGTCAAGGGAATTCAGTAGAGCCTGTTTTAGGAAACATGGTATCTATACCACACACATAAAACTGAATTTTAAAAAATGATTAATGAACTTGGTTCCCTTTCCTACACAACTGAGTTAAATTAAAAGCATGATTAAGCTACTTGGCTGTACAGAAGTCAGCCATTAATATTGCTTAAAAATATTCAGCAGGAAACAGCTGATTCCGGGGACATGGATAAATATGGCCTCTGTAGAGTTGAACTTACCTGTCCCAAACCACATTTGAAGTTATTCCAATAGCTCCAAGCAAAATAGTGACAGAGTAATTGGCATTAAACTAGATAAAGGATATGGGTTCTTTGGCTATTATGTTGACAACTAAGTACATTAACATACTATCAGCCAAAAGTATAATTTCCAGAAAGAGCATCACCGATTTAGAAAATGTTTGTGACCTTTAAATCTTCTATAGGTTTAGTATGGTTCTAGGAGGAAAATATTAGGCATTCTTGTACCACTAATCTTCCACCTCAGTCAGGGATTGCCTATGGTAGAGGTCCTTAGCGAGGGGCATTGGTAAAACTTTCCTAACCCAAAATATCTATCCCATGTGGTGAAGTTCCACCCTGAAAGATCACTTAGGATATTTAATGTCTTTTCCTCTGTTAAATTATAAATACTCCTAGGAGAGTACCCATACTAGGTTTCAAGGTGGATTCATATGTAAAGTTCTTCCTGAGAACCATTTCTGATGAAGGACAGGGGAGGATGAGAAAGCATGGAAATATTATGAGTCTGAAGTCAGAGGAAGAGAATGTGAGCAGGACTGGGGGAGGGGAGAAGGGAAAGAAAAAAGCAGAAGTTAAACTCTATGTACTTCAATGTTGTCTAGGGTCCATGATGAAACTTAGAAATTCTTAAGTTGAAATTTGAAATGGATAATGCTGTGGCATAACAGATTAGGGGAAAAATGGTAAAAGGCCTAATAATAAGAAAAAAATTGATTGTCAAGAATTCAGTTTTGATCTAAATTAAAGAACAAACAGATTTTTGTAGATGCCTTCAGATAAGTATTATAGATTTTTTTGTAACCAGTTCATGTAGTTCCTCTTCACTCCATGACCACTCCAATTACTCCAGGACTTGATCTCTCGTTGGTGCTGACACTCTTTATTTCGTCAAAAAAACTTTTTTCCCTTGATACCAGGCTTTTCTGCTTCTCTTGCTACCTACTGGCCATTCCTTTTTACCTTCATTTTATGTTAGTGCTTCTTCCTCTACCATTTCTATCCCATGAAATACACTATTCTTGGCTCCATTTTCTTCATATTAACTGATGGAAAATTCTTCCTCTCCAAAATCAATCTTACCTTACTAGTAGTTTTCTATCTTAAGCCCATTTTTCTCCTCCAAGTACATCCAACTGCTTTTCGACTTCTCTGTTTGAATCTGCTGGCTCATAGTAATACTCCTCATTCCCTCTGTCCTCTTCTCTGCACCTCACTCAATCTCCCAATTCCCTATCATAGGGAATGGTACTACCATCCAAGTGCTCAAACTAGAAACCTGGGAGTCATAGATTCTCTTTTCTAAATAACTCTTAATTTTGTTATTTAGTCTTCATTCCCACTGCCACTAGGCACCAGTCTATCTCATTTCCATAATAATGTTACATCCTCCTGACTCGTCTCCAAATTTCCCCCAAACACCCATTTCAGCCTCCATCACAGATAAAGCATGACAACTCTGCTCAAATTTCTAGCAAGGCTCACCATATCCTACATTTTACTAGAAAAATCTAGATTCATTTGCATGTCATTTAAGACCCTTTATGATGTATATTCTAATTATATGTCTGATTTCCTGCCTTCCTCCCCCAACACATACACACACATACTTTAGAATCAACAATATCAAATGACTTTATATTCTCAGAACATATCCTACTTTCCTCTGCTATCTCTGCTTTATGTTTCTCTGCCTGGAATGCTTTTCCATTACCTCTTGCCTAACTCCTTCTCTTTTTTTTCTTTTCAAAGTTCTGAGTTTTTTTGGTTTTTTTTTAAAGATTTATTTATTTCTTTTTCTCTCCCCTTCCTCCCCCCACCCCCACCCCAGTTGTCTGTTCTCTGTGTCTATTTGCTGCATGTTCTTCTTTGTCCGCTTCTGTTGTTGTCAGTGGCTCGGGAATCTGTGTTTCTTTTTGTTACGTCAGCTTGTTGTGCCAGCTCTCTGTGTGTGTGGCGCCATTCCTTGACAGGCTGAACTTTCTTTCGGGCTGGGTGGCTCTCCTTACTGGGTGCACTCCTTGCACATGGGGCTCCCCTATGCGGGGGCACCCCTGCGTGGCAAGGTACTCCTTGCGTATCAGCACTGCACGTGGGCCAGCTCCACATGGGTCAAGGAGGCCCGGGGCTTGAACCACAACCTTCCATGTGGTAGATGGCGCCCTAACCACTGGGCCAAGTCCACTTCCTGCATACCTCCTTCTTTACTCAAAATCTCCTGTTCACACTTTATTTCTCAAATCAAGTGCTTTTCCTCTGCGATTCTCCCCTGTGGTTCTGGTGTATCTTAAACTGTGATAGTTACCATGTTTGCTCATTCCCAGCACTTGGGTCAATGACTGGCACAGAGTATAAGTGCTCAATAAATATTTGTTGTTCATATTTGTTGGCATATTTGTTTCTTTGCTAGATTATAAACTCCTTTACATCTGCAATTACTAGCTTGACAGAGTAGAACCTCCAGAGTTAAATGACTGAGTCAGATAATGTTAAACCTCTATGTTGTCTACAATGTCTGGCATGTTTCAAGTATTCAAAATAGATTATTAAAATCTCAACAATATTCTAGTTAATGATTTAGTGAATTGATAGCATTTTGCTGAACAATCATCTTTAGCAAATACACATTTATGGTGAGAAGATATACTGATAATAGAAATGCTGAAAAATAGAAACAGTTTGGAATTGGAAAGTATTCTTTGTACTTAAATTTTATTATGGGAGAGACTGATGACCCAGAAATTCATAATTCATTGTACAAATCTTGAATTCATACTGAAGAGCTCTGGCCATCGGGGTTCCCTCCCCAGGGTTCCTGACTGCACACTGGGCATTCCTTGCATCACCTCTTAAATTCATGATATGGAATAGCTTAACCTAATACAGTAAAATCAGAATCTCTCTGCCCACCTGAGGCAATTTATTAGTTCACAGCTTTCTGAAGAAGAAAATTTGGAAAAACCTCCTTTTCTAAGGGTTTCTGCTGAGTTCATGAACAAAGGCCTTCAGTCAACAAAGATAAGTAGTGCCCAATTTATAGATTCTATAAGGCCAGACAAGGCCATAAAGTGCTATAATGTAGTGGAAAGAGTAAACATTGGCAATAAAGTTGTATAAAAATCTAACTCCAATAACAGAATAATTAAAAACAAAGCAAACAAAAACACCTGCTAAGCAATCATCTTGAAAATCAGCACACCAGGACATGTGGGCTCTGCAGGGAGGTTTATTAGCTCTTCCTAAAAGACCAAGTTCACCCACTTGTGCCTGGGCTCCAAAGCAAGCAGCCTTCACTGCCAGCTACGTGGACACTCATATCACTCACCTGAAGACAAGTGGCTGTCCCCTCTCCCCTCTGTATTACAGTTATACCTCTCATTTCTCCCAGAGTTTCATTCCTAAACTCCTTCATTCATCCACTCAACAAATGTTTACTCAGCTTCTTCTCAAATTAGTGACAGGCCTGTTGCCGCCTTTCTCCACCCCTCCTCCCCTTCCAGCCCCCGCCGTCCTTCCTGCCAGTCCCGCCCATATTGCCAACCCACAATCTGCCCTCTTCCCCAGTAACTGCTTACCTCAGGTCTATCCATCAGCTTCAGCCTGTCCAGAGCCACCCCTTAGCCAACCCTCCCTTCATCACGCCCCTCCCTCTACCCAACCCTATATAGCTAAGTGTACTTCCGTAATAAAGCAGACCTGTTCTTGCGCTCAAGCGGTCTCCGTGGTTTTTCCTCAACCGCGCTTCCCCCATGCCTGGAGAACCGGTGTTCCCTCTTGGAGCACCCCCCGCCGGCGGTTCGGCAGGAGCAAGCCCCCCCGACTCTTGGGCCTGAGCGAGGTCGAAGCCCTCCTGCTCAGCCACACAGGCCCTCTTCTAGATGCTGGGAATAAAACAGTGAACAAAACAGACCAAAAACTAGAGTTTCTCTCCTTCTCCCTTTCCTTCCCACGCTCCCTAAATGAATATGGGAGACTCAGAATATTCTGATTCTACCTTGTGGATGAGCAAATGCACTAGTCCTTACACTATAGATGGGATTAATGACTTCAGAATACTTCTCCCATCTTCAGAGAAAGAGGGGTGCCCATATCTCACATGATTGCACCTTCCCCCCACTCCCCGTGTTAGTAAGGGATGTCCATGATGAGGCTTGCCAGACATGTTTGAAGTCTGGTTTAGAAGGAGGTTCCTGAGGGAATCAGCTAACTGTTCTAGCGAGGACAACACTTGAAAGACACCATCTAGGGAATAGGAGGGGAAAGGAATGGGGAAGAGTTCAATGTACATGGAGACAGCCTGGCTCTTCTGCTTCTGCCTGTGTACAGCAATGGGGGAAAAAAGGCAAATTGTCCTCAGGAGTCTCATCCCAGTATATGTTGGTCCCTGGAGTACTGAAGGTCAGAGCTGTTGGGAATCTAATCTAGAAGGAGCACAGTCAGCCTGGCTTCTTCTGGACTATGCCCTTTCCTCCCCATTCAGCTGCCAGCTGAAGCAATCTCCTGTGTGGACTAACCTAACTTCCTGGTGAGAGCTCTACCAGCTACTTGCCATTAATTTCCTGTATATCATGCACTTAAAGGGCAAAACATATTTTATGAAATTTTGTAGGAATGAGTATTTGTAAATTGGGGTTACCATCTGAGGAGCATTAACACCTAAACATACTGCTAATAACATGGAAAAACGTGGAGGTGAATAGTTAAGTGCCCTTGTAACTAGACCTAACCAAAAAGTCTTAACTTTTTTTTCCCAATTACTTAATTCATTTCATTGAGTATGAGAATAACATTGTTATATTGAAATACTTTTTGACACTATTTCTTTCACATCCCCTGCTGTGTAAGTCAGGCCAATCAAAAGGATAATACTGTTCTTTTCCATCACAGCTGGTATGCATTCAAAATGCAAACCCGCCTGGGAATTTCCAAGGAGAATATTCTTTTCATGATGATGCTGGAGTAATCTATTCTTTAGTAGAAATGACCTCTGTTTTCATGGCTTGATAACTGAGCCATTTCATATGATTTGATATATTCCTTGGGATCAGAAAAATCTGTCACAGATCTTTTCTGAAGATTAGGGCAATAAGCAACCTAGTGTTCTCTGATCTTCAAAGGAAACTAAAAATAATGACTCCAGGGTCACCAAAAAAAAAAAGTACAAGCAGCAAAAATTCAGACTTATGCTTACTGATATTCTCTTGATGTTTTCCAAAATTCAAGGAAATAAAAACTTTATAAAATGACTTTTCTTTTTAAAAAGAAATCACCTCAAAGATGCTAAGTCTCTTTAACTTAAACAGAATGCCAGGTGGTATCCTCAAATATGGTTAATTAATAAGTGTTTTTGATGAT
Source organism: Dasypus novemcinctus (assembly GCF_030445035.2). Taxonomy (NCBI): domain Eukaryota; kingdom Metazoa; phylum Chordata; class Mammalia; order Cingulata; family Dasypodidae; genus Dasypus; species Dasypus novemcinctus. The sequence goes on along the minus strand of NC_080686.1, from coordinate 67,613,994 downwards.
CGACTTCCAGGAGAGAAAAGGAAAACAGAAAACAACTTCATCTATTTAATTTTAAATTGTGATTTATGTGTTTCCTGACAGTAGATACTGTTTACTGAGTACCTACTATGTGCTTGGCATTATGCTAAATGCTTTATATACAATATGGTGAAGTGATTGAGTATCTGTCCTAGAGTAAGACTGAGTTTGAATTCTGATTATTTACTATCTGGGTGACCTTGGGAAAATTACTGAACCTCTCAGTGCTTCAGGTTGTTCATTTGAAAAATGGGGTTACTAGTGTCTAAAGCATTGGGTTATTTTGAGGATTAAAAGCACAGAATACTGTAGGCACTCAATATATTTTAGCACTTATTATTATTGCATTTAAGGCATGTAGATAATCTAATGCAGCACCCATTTTACAGGTGGGAATATGAGGCATAGAGGTTAGGTTCCTTGCTCAAGGTCAGTCACCTGGGTCAAACCAGCTCTGTTTAACCTTAAGGCCTATGCCTTTAACCACTACAGTATACTATATTGCCAAGTACACTGAGGAAGCTCAAATCCTCTCTGGATTTGAGCAGAGTTCAAGCAAATAAGTTATATATACCTGAAGTTGACAACATTTCCTTATACAGAGTCAATTGGGTCATCATTAGAGTTGCTAAATTCACTTTTCATGGGCTCATGGGGACATGGAAAGAGATTCCATCCTAAGAGTATTTCCAGTTCATATCCTCAAGGAATCTTGAGAAGAACTTAAAAAAATACAAAGTTATGTGCATTTTGAAAGTTAGTAGTTCAACAACAAAAAGATCAGAGCATTTCTTTATAAATACTAGTATCTGTAGTTAATTACCGCTTCAGTCCTTTTTTCTTGATGGGGACAATTGTTTCATGCATCTATAAGAGACAGACATTATTGGTGCTATATAAGTTTCAAGCAAGCTCTATGGGCTAGGTTTTTGTTTTTTCTTTTTGTTGTTGGGTTTGGTTTTTTTTGTTGTTGTTGTTGTTATCTTGTTTGATTTTTATTTCTCTATTTTTTTTTTCAGTTTTACAATTAAGAAGTTGCATTTTAGAGCCAGGATTGTGTCTGTGACTATTTGGTAAAATGCTGTGCATACTGTCTAGAGCACAGGACATAATAAATAATAATCCAATAAATGTGCTAGGGAACTGGTATAGAAGCTGCCTAGATTGATGGATCTCATTTGCTATGCTATATTATTCAACTCCAATTGAAATCACAATTTGCTTGTAAAAATATTTCATTTATATAATTGCAATCTTTTTAAAAAATGTCTTTCCCTCCTAGTTACTTATATGTACTTACCAAGTTTGTTTTTCTTTTTTAAACATAATTTCCTTATTGGGAGTGGGGAGGGCTTTAAAAGATTTATCACTACCTGACAGCATGTCAAGGAAAAAAGCCACTATCATCCATTTTTTTCTCCTATAAAAGATGATGCTCAGAGCAGTAGACTTGAATTCCTAGTCTAACCTCATAGCTTCAATAAGATTCTCAAATGCTACTAAATAGTGTGAATGAACGAATTTTTATTGAGGACAAGAGTAAAAATTTAACCATTATATGTGTGGAAAGAGAAGGAGGAAAGAGAAGTTGAAGATAAAAAAGCAAAAGGATTTTTTAAGGGCATGTCTCCATAAAGTAGAAGAACACAGCCCTTTTCAAAGTATTTTAAGAGAAAAAGCAGGCCATGTACTTCTCTACTCCCAACTGCATATACTTAGCAAGTCTGGAAACCACTTGGAAAAAGGATTAAGAAACAACTCAAACAGTTGCCTCATTTAATTTTTAACCTTTAAAAAAATGGTTGATACAGTCCTTTGAAAACATGAAGAAAGTACATAACCACAATTTTTCATGCCATTTCAAAAGACTAACAGGCTCCTTGAAGCCCATCTATGTATCCAGGGACCCAGATTAAGAACAAGTCTCAAAGGGATCTTTTATACTTTATAGGGTGCAGGTCAGAATCCTGGCCAAGCAAATTCAGCAATTCAACAATAGTGGCACTGTTACTAATTCTAATCACTTTCTATCTATAATTTTTAAGATTTCAAAATGTTTCTCATACATCAATCATTTGATAGAGAGGTAGGATATCTAAGTAGCCAATTAGATTAGGTAGATTTGGGACAAAAAAAGGGTAACTAACATTTACTACCTATTCTGTGTCATTTTACCCACATCTATAAGAATTATTTCTATTATTAGAATATCTATTATTGATTATATCTCTAATAGTTAATTACCTATTATCTGTTAGAATTAATTCTATTAGAATTAGATAATTTTGTATAAATAAAAATGTTTCCTCGTAAAACAATTATCTTTGGGAGGTGAAGTACTCAGAGACTAATGGAAGTACTCATAAACTAATACCTTAGAATGAATATTTATTAGATCCTTTCTAGGGAGAAACAAAATATTTAGGTTTTGAAGGAGTTAAGATAGACACCTAGACCAACAGTTCTCAAAGTGTTATCTGAGGACACTGGTAGGTGCCTCAGACCCTTTTAGGGGGTGTATGAGGTTCTCCCTTTGCCAGTTAACTGTGAGTCTGGATTTTCTTCACCTAGTTCAAACAAAACAACATACTGCAAAGACTGGATGGAGAAACAGATACAAGAATCCAGCTGTCTTCTAGTGAGCCAGACAGGAACAACGTTTGCAAAGATAGAAAACAATACCACTCTTCACACAAATTTTTTCATAATTGTTTATATTAACATGTAAATTTTAATTTAAAATAAATGCAGGGAAGCGGACTTGGCCCAGCGGTTAGGGCGTCCGTCTACCACATGGGAGGTCTGCGGTTCAAACCCCGGGCCTCCTTGACCTGTGTGGAACTGGCCCATGCGCAGTGCTGATGCGCGCAAGCAGTGCCGTGCCACGCAGGGGTGTCCCTCGCGTAGGGAGCCCCATGCGCAAGGAGTGTGCCTCGGAAGGAGAGCTGCCCAGCGCGAAAGAAATTGAAGCCTGCCTAAGAATGGCACCGCCCACACGGAGAGCTGACACAATAAGATGACGCAACAAAAAAACACACAGAATCCCGTGCTGCTGACAACAACAGAAGCAGACAAAGAAGAAGATGCAGCATATAGACATAGAGAACAGACAACTGGGGGGGGGGGGAGGGAAGAGAAATAAATAAATAAATCTTTAAAAAAAATAAAATAAAATAAATGCATATTTTTAAAGTTCTAAATGGTAACTATAAAATACAATTCACATAAACAAAAGCTCTTTGGCATCCTCACCAAATTTTAACAGGACTCTGAGAGCAAAAATTTTGAGATCGTGATTAGTCTGAGAAGGCAGGCCAGGGTGGATGAGTAAGTAGAGGGGTGGGAGGGGCTAGGGTGCATGGATAGTCAAGGTGATGATGAGGGTATGGGGTGTCTTGTCTTGGGGATAGGCCTCCTTGAAAGGTGTTAAAGTGGAGGGGAGGGGAAGCGGATTTGGCTCAACTGGTAGAGTTTCCACCTACGATATGGGACATCCAGAGTTCAAACCCAGGGCCTCCTGACCCATGTGGTGAACTGGCCCACGCACAGTGCTGACAGGTGCAAGGAGTGCTATGCCACACAGGGGTGTCCCCCTTGTAAGGGAGCCCCTCACACAAGGAGTGCACCCTGCAAGGAGAGCTGCCCCATGTGAAAAAAGTACAGCCTGCCCAGGAGTGGCACTGCACACACAGAAAGCTGATGCAGCAAGATAACGCAACAAAAGGAGATACAGATTCCCAGTGCCACTGACAAGAATGCAGGCAGACACAGAAGAACACACAGTGAATGAACACGAAGAGCAGACAGTGTGTGTGTGTGGGGGGGGGGAGAAATAAATAAAAATAAATTAAAAAAAAAAAGTGGAGGGGAGGATACAGTCACAGTCTACTTCTCTATTTTGCTTGTGGCCTGACCTAAGCACAGCTGTTCATGGCAGAGCAATTTATAGAAGAAAGTGGAGTCCAGAATCCTAAAACTGAAAGACAAAACTGCAGGTTGCTCCTTTTCCTCCACTGAGTGGAAAACATTTTGGAGTTCTGTTAATAGTTTGCCAGATAATACAAGGCTTGTTAACTACTTGATTTTTAAATATTTGTTAATACATTTTTTTCTTTACCTTTGGAATATCATTTCCTGGAAAAATACCTTAAAGGGGACAAATGAGTAGGGGATATAGGGAAAGCCTGAATGTATTCTCCCAAAAATGTCTCAGAAATTAAAATTTCCTGATCACCTACTATGCCTTTAGTATTGCACTGTAGAGTATATGCTGTGGTAAAGGGGAAACTGTCCTGAATGTGGAATGAGAAAAACTGTTTCAATCCAGGCTCTACCATTTACTTACGTGTATCATTTTGGGTAATTTAACTTCTCTGAGTCTCATTTTTCTTATCTATAAAACGTCGCTAATAATATTTATCTTACAAAGTTGTTAGGGATTAAAAGAGATAACCTATGTCAATAGGACAGCACAATGCATTGTAGGTCTTTGATGGGTGGGTAAGAAAAGTGTCTGTAAAGGCCAACGATAAATCTACCAGGGGAGATAAGACGCGTAGTCAAATACTTTAGAAAAACAAAACGGAAGGTCTAACGCGCCTGTGCCGCTACAGATGTATTTAGAAAGTGCTATGGGGATCTAAGGGAAGGAGGGGTCACACTTCTTGGTCGCGTGGGATGTGATTTAGGGAAATTAAGGAGTGCTGCGTGAATCCCCCTCCCACTTCTCGCCCCACAAAGTCGGCTGCGATCGAGATTCCCGGCCCAGCTTCCACACACTGCGTGATGTCAAACGGCCACCCACGGCTTCCACGCCAGACTGGGAGCGGTCCGAACTCTAATCTTGCTAGACATTTCCTGGGCACTATGAGCGTGGGCACCCAGACGGGGCCCCCCAGCCTGCGATACAACCCGCACTAGTAGCCGGTGCCCGTCCCATCTCGAGCCCCGTGCCGATGTTAAACGGAGGCAAGTGGGAGGATGGAAGGAAGGGACTTCTACGTTCCAAGCCTCCCACCACACATTCTTCCCCTCCCAACTCGCCCCAAACCCACTCCCACAGCCGGGGCCCAGACCCGGGACTGCAGCGCAGCGCCGCAACCCGCCCCCGCGCCCGGCCCCGGGCTATCCAGCGCCCAACGTTCGCGCGCTCGCTCATCGACTGGCGCTGCCTTGCTTCTCAGGTTCCAACCGCGAGGAAACCCGACCGAGACTCCGAAAGTTGAGCTGAGCGCGGGGCGGGAACCAAGGAAGGCGGGCAAGGGGATTGCCGATCGCACGGATGAGCGCGGGTCTCGGCTAGCGCTCCGTCTGGCGGGTGGCTGCGCCGGCTAGCCTGTGCGGCGAGAGGCCGGAGTCCCGCGTCCACTGGCCCCCTCGTTTCGCGTCAGCGCGCGCACCATCTGCCAGTGACCCTGGGAGGGTCGCCCCGGGTGGGGCTCTCGCGCCGCCCCGCGTGGGAGCGGGCGAGCGGCAGAGGGAGGGCTGGAGAGCCGGAGGGAGCACGCTCAGGCGGCGACGGCCCCTTCCCCCCCCTCCCGCCGCCGCGGAGAGCGCAGGGATCTGCCGGGGGCTCGGCGGCGGCGGCGGCGGCGTCTGGCTCCAGCTCCTCCTCCTCCTCCTCCTCTATCTCCTCCTCCTCGCTCCTTCCTTCTGCCGTGGTTATGGCCCGTCGCTGGAACACAAAAGAGTCCCCGCGGTGGAGGTCTGTGTTGATCTTGCTTTTCCTCGCCGAGGTGTACGGTAAGTGTACGCGTCCCGCTGACCGAACAAAGCTGGGGTGACCCCGGGCTCCGGGCCTCCAGGACGAGGGTTCCCCGGGGAATCTGGGGGTTGACCCCCACCGCTGGCGGGACAAAGACCCGGCGAGAGGTGGATGCGGCGGACTGGGGTGCCCTTTCGTGAAGATGCTTTCGTCCGCTCGCCCACTTCCAGATCCTCAGGGTGTTAGAGAAGAGCTTGGGGTTCCGGGCGGGGGGAGCCGCGGTGGAGCGAGGGGGAGGCGGGCGGAATTCCCCATCCGGGCTCGGGGGTCCGGGTCCCAGCGGCCGAGCCCGGTTCGTAGCCCCTCTCACAATCCACACACATGAAAATGTGTGCTTGTGTGAGGAGAGGGGGCGGCCGCCCCCGCCGCTGCCAGGACTGCCCTGCCACCCCCACTCCTTCTTCCGGGCTCAGGAAGTTCTTTCCCCAGTGAAATTATCTCTCTCCTTTCCTACTCCTTGAAGAAGGGCTCCGCTGCATTCTTCCCACCCCACATCCTCGAGGGCAGAGGTTCTGTTAATCCCGGGCATGCAGAGTCCTGTTCGTTCCCCAGAAGCAGCAGGCGGTAAAAGGCCAGAAAATAGTTTCCAGCCCCACCTCTGTCTCTCTTGGGACCTAGATGTCTCACCTGACTCCTAGTTCAGTGGATGTCTGTCCTGACTCCTAATTAAATTGTCGTTTCACCCATCATTGTCTTCTAATGTCAATGTTGTTTTTTTCCAGTCTGTAGAATGGGTTAGATATATTCTTTTGAGGTTAAGAAGATGAAGACTATATGCAGGACTGTTTTATATTACGCTAGGATCAGAACGAGAGCCAAATCGAATTAATTGGAAAGAACATCGCTTGAGAGTCTGGGGGTCTGCCTCTGACTTCATTACTGTTTATCAGTTAAGCACATCAATGGATGTTTCAAAGAACAGAGTTTTGCTTTACTTTTTGGAGTGTTGTTTTGATTTCTCCAGGGTAAAGTAATTAGAAGTTATCATTCTTTGGTAAAATTGACTTATAAAATCTGTCATTTTCCAAAAGACACTAATTTGACTAATATAATGGTGATGGTCGCGGTAAGTCCAGTGCACGTGTAATTCGTATGAGCACTTATATATGAAACTGAAGAATTTAATGAACTTAAATTGGTTATTTACTGACAGTCAAGCAACTGTCTTTTCATGTATTGCTCCCTTCTTGATGAATTTAGTTTTTTTGGTTTTTTGTTTGTTTTGTTTGTTTTTATATGGGTCCACATTTGATGTGGAAATTGCCAATGATATGTTTTTCTGTCACCAGAAAAACCAATGCATGACTTTTGATTGTTTGTTGCATGGAGTGGCAGTGATTCCTACTTGACTGATGACTTGTGGGCTTGGGTCTACCCTGAAGATCAATAAACTATTATATTGTTTCTTCTAGCCTGAAGGTTGTGTAGTTATCTAGGGTTGGGGTAGGGAGAGAGAAGAAAGTGGGAGGCATCTTTAACCTAGGATGATTAAGTGTCCAGTTTTGTCCTCTTCTATAATCAGGATTGAATTCCTCTGATGTATGATCAAAATGGATAAATAAATGGGTTCCTTTAGCTCTTCTTTCGTTAAAATCTGTCATTGTGTTTGAACTGAAAGTCTTTTGCCTGTAGGGATAAAAGACTGTGAACCCCGTAATTAGTGTCTGTGCTATTTTTTTTGTACTTGTACACAAAATTACTTTCTGGTGGGTGCTTATCAAAGGTTATCTTTTTGGAATTTGTGTTCAGAGAGCAATTGTTAGTAGGCAGAGAGAAACTCCTTATTCCAACAGTATAGCACCAAATTATAAAACTAGCAAGTGATTATTCCAAGGGCTGATTTCTCAAGCCATAGCAAGTTTTCAAAGTAAAAGAAAAAAGGAGGTGGTGAGCCAGGCAGAACATTAAACTACACGAGCAGAGATTAAAAGAACCTTTCTCCTGCAACTTGGGGAAATTATCTTTATAGTTATACTTTTTGTCCTTTCTCTTAAATTTCTCCAACCATATTTGGGTTCATGTTAGAGAAAAAAAAATCTATAATGCATAGTATGTGAGGACTGTGTGTGTTCATAACAAATAGTGGAATTTGTGGAATTTGAATATGCAGTAGTTGTGAGAAAAAGCCATCAAGGCTCTTAGAACAGATTTTAGCTGTAAGTTATGAAACTCTTATAAGGTCAAAAAGTATTTTTTTAAATTGGCTTCAAGAAGGGAGCTCTGTTAAACCAACTGAATATTCAGAGTAACTTAAACCTAGTGAAGAAAATCAGGTTGATGGGCCAGTATTTAGGCAATTCCAGTACTGTTTCCACACAGCAACTCTTTCTTAGCTATTAACTGCAATATCAAATGGTTCCAAGTTATGCCTTGAATCTTTGAAACATTTCTTTATTAAAATCTGTGATTACTTTGGTGTTTATTTGCTTCACAGTACCATTTTAGGTGGACAAGTTATTTTTTGAATTACAGAGTCTTATTTGAAACTTAGTTGTGAATTATAATAGTTCACATTTTCTGGAAGAAGTTGCTCAAGGACCAGTAATTATTTTTCAGAAACTCCTGTGTCTTAACTATACTGAATGTGCCTAAGACTTAGGAAGAGAAGGTAAAGGATGATTTCTACCTTCTTTGGAAGTTTGAAGGGATAAAAACATCCATAAGGGCTAAAGTGAGATTTGCTAGACTTTGTCTTAAGCCTACTGTAAGCGAGAAGGTCCTCTTTCATCTCCTGTAGAAGAATATTTGGCTTCTCCAAATGTATAGAGGTTTCCAAAACCTTCATCTCCTGGTCAGTAGAAGCTGTTAGTCTTTCTCACCTCTCAAAATCATAATCTGATAGTTTTAACAGTTCCATTGTTTTATGACCCATTTCTTTTCTGATTCTCCCAGATCAGTGTTTTCTAATTTATTTACTTATTACTCAAATTCACCTTGAAAATACATTTTACAGGGAGCAGGTTTAGCTCGGTGATTGAGCACCTACTTCCCATGGACAAGGTCCTGGGGTCAATCCCCGGTACCTCCAAAAAATAAAAAATAAAATAAAGAGAAAAATACATTTTACATAATTCTACGTTTACGTACAGAACAAAACAAAACACATGAAATAATACCCTTACTTCCTGTGATGCACTCTGATATTTTCCATTATATTTATATAGCCTCCCTCCTTACTCCCCATCTTTCCTTTCTTTGACTCATTAAATTAATTTTGGACCCACTATTGGGTTGCAGTCCTTAGTTTGAAAAACACTGCCCTGGAGGAAATCTTTAAATGCAATTTAGAATGTTTGTCGTGTTTTTATATCATTTTACCATAGCCTTTAAGAGTTACATACAGATGGTTAGTTTTTGGTTACTTGCTGCCAGAGCATTTGGTAGCAGTAAGAACTCTTTCTGGCATATCCTGAAATATGATAAAACTCACACTGGTTTTCAGCCTATTACAGTTAAAGGTCTTTGTTCTGCACAGCATTGTTCTAGATGTTATGGTCATATAAAAGATTGTTTTTACTATTGCATTTTATATCTAATGGATGAATCTTTCCCATGGCTTTTGTGGAATACTCAATAGCATTTTGTAAGTTTCCAGTTTAAGGATAGACAAGAAGTTCCAATTTTAGAAAGATTGAAGAAATAGCTGAAACATGAGACAAACCAACACTAAACCAGATTCCAATTACTTCTAAAAAAGTCAAGCATGATTACATAAAATATATGAATAACATAAACACTTTCTTGAGTTTAGACTCTAAATTATATCAATATCTTAAGGAGACTATGAAGGTAGGCAGCACCTTAGGGGATTATCAGGTAGAAAGTGTTCAAAGGACACTTTAGAGGGCTAGCTAGCTTTATACCAGGAAGATTATGGATGAGATTTGAATGATGTAGTTATGGTTAATGACTTAGAAGTTTCCTAAGAAAGTAAGATCTTCTTTGAAGAAAACATAAAAGTGATGTTAGGCAGAAAAGTGAGCAGTGGATAAGAAAATGTTTGGACTGAAAAAACTGGCTTATGTCGTTAGAAAATTAAAAGCTTTAAAAAATTAAGGGGGCAGCAAAACCATTTTATGTCTCTGATCTGAGGTGGTGTTATGGTTTTTAAATATTTTATCAGTGATATTGCAATTTAAAGAATGAAGGTTAGATGAAAAGGAGGTATACGTACTAAATGTAGGTGAGGTTTATATAGATTTAAGCAAATGAAGAGTGTTGTGATTTCAGAATTGTAGGATGAGTCTTAATCCTGTTCTTGCTGCCAGTCTTTATAGGTAAATGAAGGTATCACTCACTCACACACACACACAAACACACACACACACCTATGTAAACTACCACTTAGATCAAGAAAAAATACTACCAGGAGCCAAACACCATCCTGGTACCCCTTCTCAATAATTACTCCCTCTCCATTGGTAACTACCATCCTGACATCAACTCCTAACACAGATTGTAATCATACAGTACCTGCAATTAGGAATTGAAGTTGGATTATCTCCCATTTCCAAGGTTGCTTTCCCTCCTGTTTCACCCCCTTTCCTTCCCTCCACCCCCATTCCTCATCACCTTTTTTTGGGTGATGTGCACTAGTTATTTCCATTTTCAAAAATACAGGATTAGGTCCTGCAAGTACAAGTTGTCCATCTATCTGTTCAGATGCATGCCATCTGAGTCACTTTTTAAAGTAGATACAACCTTCAATATGTTGATTTTTTTTTTTTTAGTTTCAATTCTGAAGCTAGGGAATTCTCACATGCGAAGCTATAGAAAGAAGGGAAGGAAACTAATATTTATTGAATTAACATCAGGGACAGCACCTTATCTTTACTCATTGCCAGTTAATCTTCATTAGGTCTCATTTAGCAACCCTATAAGGCAGGTGGTCTTAACAAGGGGTCTCTGAGCTTGAACTGAAATTTTAAAAAAACATTTTTCTTGGGGGGACGTGTTGGTGCGGGTGTGATATGTTTTTTAAATAATATACAATATAGTGAGGACTTGGTAAGGAGTCTGTGGTTTTCACCTGACTGGCAGAGGGGTCCGTCGAACAAAAAATGTTAAGAACCCCTGCAATACAGTATTTATACCACTTTTTATAGAAGAGAACATTGAAGTTCAGAGAAGTTGAACTTAAAAACAGCTAGGGAGGAGTAGAGCCAGGATTGCAGCTTAATCCTGGCTGTCTCTCCACTTATTCACGCATTTAATAAACACTGAATAAATATTTATCAAGCACTTGCTTATGTCTGGCACTATGTTAGGCCCAACAATGTTGGACACAGTTTCTGCCCTTGTGCAGCTTATAGTCTAGTGAATAAGTTGCCATGCTAAAAAGTAAACAAGCAAGGGGCAGGGATAGTGAATGACAGACACAGAGCACTTAGAGGAAGGTGTTTCTGATATGGGGCATTTACAAGACCAAAAGTATAGATGACTATGTTAGGATTGGAGTAAGAGTCTTGTCCATGGGAATATGGGAAAGAACTGATGTGTTGCAGGTAAGTGACCAAGATCATTGTGGCTGAAACTTGGGTAAAAGAGTTTGGATTTTGGGAAACGGACTTTGGCCCAGTGGTTAGGGCGTCCGTTTACCACATGGGAGGTCCGCGGTTCAAACCCCGGGCCTCCTTGACCCGTGTAGAGCTGGCCCATGCACAGTGCTGATGCGCGCAAGGAGTGCCCTGCCACGCGGGGGACACCGCGTATGCGTGCACCCCGTAAGGAGAGCCGCCCAGCACGAAAAAAAGTGCAGCCTGCCCAGGAATGGCGCCGCCCACACTTCCCGTGCTGCTGAGGACAACAGAAGCAGACAAAGAAACAAGACGCAGCAAAAAGACACAGAAAACAGACAACCGGGGGAGGGGAGGGGAATTAAATAAATAAAAATAAATCTTTAAAAAAAAAAAAAGAGTTTGGATTTTAAGTGTAACTATTGAAGTGGTTTAAGTGAAATAGTATGATTTTATGTTTTGAAAAAGTCACTTTTGCTGCTCTCAGAAGTGTGAAGTCAGCAGACATAGAGGTGGGATGCCCAGTTAGAAGGTCTTGACCATGGTACAGAAGTTTAGACTTGTGGTAGTCGAGAAAGAAAGAAGAGTTATAGATTTCTCTTTTGATAGGAAAACGGGGTTCTTCCCTTTTTGTCACCGGAAGGAAGGAGAAAATTATTGATGCAAGTGTACTTAGGTCTGTAGGTTTTAGGGTGGGAAGGTGGAGATTATATTTTATCGTTTCTGTTTTTTCCAAGTAATAGGTGAGAGTGAAGAGGAGGTATTAAGAGGTCAAGGATGATTTCTCTTCCTGCAATTCAGCAGAACAGTTTGGATCCTTATGAAATTAAATTTCTGTTATTTAATGTGGAAAAAAGGCTAAGAACACTCCATGCAAGCAGTGTTATTTTGGTGAATAGTTGTACAACAAAGTACAAGAGGGGATGAGGACTTAAGTTATAAGGAAAGATGTAAGAATTGTATGGAGAATTAAGCTCTAAAGGTAGTCATTTTTGTCAGTGAAATAGGTACAAAACATAACTTTTTATAGTGTCTTAAGGGTTTTTCAGGCAAGAAACAAAAGAAGGGACAGAAGCTAGATTTCAAGTAACTTTTTGCCCAAATGCTTTATTTTAAGTGATCAATAAAGATTGTTTTATTTCTTTGGAAGAATCAACATATTGGTAAATTTGTGTATTTCAAAACAATTTGGAAAAATAAAGTCAACTTTTTTCTTTCTTTCTGGATTGTATAATTTATTTCTGGGAGATATAACTTTAGTAGGTCCTGAAACATCAAAGTAAATGGAGCTGATAGACACATTTTCTTGTTTTCTTCTTATATATTTTATAACGCACTGCCATGCTAATATCAGTTTGGTGAAGTGGAATTATTTTACTCCCATGTTCTTTCCAAGGAGTGAGAATAACTTGATATCTACCTTTAATTCATTTACATTTCAGTTTTCAGAGAAATGGGAAAAGCCGCTATATAATATTAGAATATAGAATATTCTATAGCTATTCTTACAGAATATTTGGGTTAAATGTAACACAGTAGGATATTTATTTTGAATTTAGCTTTTGACATATAATGAGGAAAATAAGCCTTTTATTGTCTGAACTCAATTTCATGAATGATCATAGGGTCTTTTAGACTTTTTAAGTTTATAAGTTAGAGAAAATGTATTTGTATCTGATATATTCTGAAATAGAGTCCAGTTTATTGAATTGTTATTGCCTGATCTAGTATATTAAACCTAGTTTCACTGCCTAATATTAAGATTTCTCTGTGTAGAGGCTTATCATATTTTGTCTACATTACTGGAATAGCCACCAGCTAGTTTTGGTTCTAGTCTTGTCCTGATCCAATCTGTTATTCACAGAGCAGCAGCCAGTGAGACTTTTCTCAAGTGCAGATCTGATTATATAGTTTTCTTGCTCAAAATCAAATAGTTTTATCCTCTTTTTAAAATATAAACATAATTCACTAGGCATTCATGATCTGGCCAGCTTTTACTATTCTAGCCTCATCTCTGTTGTCACCACCTCCCCAACCTCCTTTCTCTATCACCTTGTTCCTGCCATTCCATACTTATTCCTCTTGTCTCCTGGCCTTTGCATGTACTTTTCCCTCTGCCTGGCTTTATCATCTTTCTTCCTCCCTCACTTTTTTTTTTTCACTAGGCTAACTGTTTATTCTTCTGCTTCCCTTTAGCTGTTACCTTCTTTGGGGAATCTTTCGTCTTTCCTCAAAATGAGGTCCTTTTCTCATAAGCATTTCAGTTCTTATATACAGTGTTGGTAATGTCTAATTTTACTTCTGGAACAGCACTGTCTAATAGATGTTAAATATATACATTTTTTGTTAGAGTTGGTAGTTGTATGTCCAAGAAACTTAAATCTTTGGGCTGTCCATGTGCCAGTTGGGCCCTGAATCTCAACAGACTTGCAACACCTTTTCTCCAGTTCATTGGACTCACCCAGGACAACTAACAAGGAGATAATGACTGATAATGACCATCTTAAAGAACAGAGACAGTCTGCAAGTGCAAGCAAAATAGTCCCATCCATTTGCCCCATGGGATCTAAGCCCCTCTCAATTAGAGGAGTGGTCATCACCATCACAGAATCCTCAGGATTGGGGAATGGATGATGGACTAGAGTAGATGTACAGTTGTTCTATGTAGGCTTGTTGTGATCTTAGCAATCAAAGAACTTTTATCATGGATATGGAGGCAGTGGTGACTGGAGGTTCTGAGGGAGGGAGAGGGAAAAATAGGTGTAATTTGGGGGCATTTTCAGGATTTGGGAATTAATCCTGAATGGCATTGCAATGACAGATACAGGCCATTGAATATCTTGTAATAACTTGGAAAAATGTGCAGGAGAGAGTGTAAACTACAATGTAAACCATAACCCACACTTAGCAGCAGTGCTCCAAGATGTGTTCATCAATTACAGCAGATATACCACACTAATGAAGGGTGTTGTTGATGTGTGAAAATGTGGAGGACTAGGGAGTGGGGCATATGGGAATGCCTTATATTTTTTGTTAATATTTATGTAATCTAAGATTCTTAAAAAAAAATTATATTAAAAATAATGATAAATAAAAAATTGCCAAAAAATATATACATATTTATAATATAAATAGATGTGAGCCCCAAATATAAGCCATACATGTAGTTTTAAAGTATCTAGTAGCCACATTTAAAAGGAAAAAACAGATGAAATTAATTTTAATAATATATTAACTCAATATATCTAAACTATTTCAGCATATAATCAATAGAAAATAAGGATTGAGATATTCTGCATTTTTTTTCATACTAAGTCTTCAAAATCTTGTGTAAATTTCATACTTACAGTGTATCTCAATTCGGACTACCCACATTTCAAATGCTCAATAACTACTTTGGAAAACACATTGTCAGTTTTTTTTAGGCAGTACCAGGGATTGAACCCAGGACCTTATGTGTGAGAAGCAGGTGCTCAACCGCTGAGGTACATCTGCTCCCCATTGAGAGTTGTTTCCTTTCATTTGTTTTGTTTATTTTTGGTTGTAGGAGGTAGTAGGGATCAAACCCCTGACCTCGTACATGGAAGCAGGCACTCAACCACTTGAGCTACATCCACTCCTCATGGTCTATTAAAGCTGAATTTATATATATACCCTATGGCCCAGCAATTCCAATCCTAGGTAAATTCAGCAGAAATGGATACGTAGTATGTGCCAAAAGACATGTGAAGAATATTTGTAGCATCTTTATTTGTTATAGTCCCAGACTAGAAACAACCCATATGTCCATCAGCTATAGAATAGATGAGTAAATTATGGTTTATTAGCATAACGAAATATTATACAGCAGCAGTTCTCAAACTTTTGGGTCTCAGAACCCCTCAATTATTGCGGAATACAAAGAGTTTTTTATGGAGATAAGTATATTTTAAAACATTACTATAAATTAAAATTGAGAAGTTGTTAAAATATTTATTCACTTAAAGGACAATGAGAAACACATTACACATTACCATGAATTATGCATGTTCAATAAAAATAAGTAAAATGACAACTATTGTGCAAAACAAGAAAACTTTAGTGAGAAGAGTGGCATTGCCTTAGATTTTTGCAAGTTACTATAATATTTGGCTTTATAGAAGACAACTGATTATGCATGTCTATTTCTGCATTCAGTCTGTTGTGAAGTGTTTTTGTTGAAGTATAGGAAGAAAATTAGACTCCACATGGATATATAATTGTAAAGACAAAAGTATTTTAATAGCCTTTTCAGCTAGATGTGGATATTCTTCTTTGATATTATACTAGAACTCAACAAGTGTTAATTTCTTAAGTTTAGTTGCAGTGTGGAATCTGGAGCCATACGATGAACTTTATTTTTTTTGAGGTACTGGGCCGTGATTGAACCTGGGACCACCTATGTGGGACACCAGTACACAACCATGAGCCACATCAGCTCCTCTGATTTGGTTTTTTCTTTGTTTGCTTGTTGTTTTTTGTTTTTAGGAGGCACCAGCCATCAAACCCGGGACCTAACATGTGGGAAGCAGGTACTCAACTGCTTGAGCCATATCCACTCCCGTCAATGAACTTTGACTCTGATAAAATGGTCTTAGAGATTCCTAGAAGTCCCCACTTTGAGTAGAACGAACTACTTAGTAGAATAAACTGTTGTTACATGTAGCATGGATGACTTTCACATGTTGAGAAAAAGAAGTCAGACACAAAATTATAGGTATTATATGATTATAATCTGTGTTAGGAGTTAGAAGTCAGAATTGTAGTAACAAATGGGGAGGGAATAATGATTGAGAAGGAGTACCGGGATGGTTTTTGGCTCCTGGTAGTATTCTTTTTCTTGATCTAAGTGGTGGTTTACACAGCTGTGTGTGTGTGTGTGAGAGAGAGAGAGAGAGAGAGAGATAACTCATGGAACTGTAAACTTGTAGTTTAAGTATTTTTTTTTAAATCTTTCAATTAAAATTTAATAGTTT
The DNA here is from genome assembly GCF_030445035.2 of Dasypus novemcinctus. Taxonomy (NCBI): domain Eukaryota; kingdom Metazoa; phylum Chordata; class Mammalia; order Cingulata; family Dasypodidae; genus Dasypus; species Dasypus novemcinctus. Next base: position 67,597,702 of record NC_080686.1, on the reverse strand, counting down.
TTTAAAATGGAACAATATTGAAAAATAATACCTGTAGCAGGATTCTGATAATTTAGACTCTACAGTATTTGGGTTTTGGTTTTTGTTCTTGTTATTTTTCTTTGTGTTCTATAATTAAAAACAGTTTAAAAACTGTACTTTGGAGAATTTCAAATATATTCAAAAGTAGGCAGACTAGTGTAATTAACCTGATATACCTAATAATTAAACTTCAATTATTATTATATGGCCAGCCTTGTTTAATCTATATCTCCACCTGTTCCCTACGCCTAAATGATTTTGAAGCAAACCACAGATTGTATTAATATTTTAGTATGTATCTCTCAAGTGTGAAAACTTAAAAAACTTAAACCTATATCCCTCTGACTTTAAAAAGTTAACAATTCCTTAATTATCATAAAATGTCCAGCCAATATTCATATTGCTGTGATCATCTTATAAAAATTATTTTTTTAAAGTTTGTTTGAGTCAGGATCCAAATAAGGTCCATACTTTGCCATCTATTGTCTTTTTTAATTTAGTTGTTCCACACCCTTTCTTTCCTTCCCCTCCCCTCCCTGCCCTTTTTTTTTTTTTTTTTCATTTTAAATACAGTATTATTTGCTATATGTTTCTGGTATCAATCAAGTTGGAGATATTTCTTAAATTCCTATTTTAATAAATTTTTGAGAATAAGTTTTTAATTTTATCAGATAAGGTTTTTTTTCATTTCCAGGATGATCATAAGGTATTTATCCATGAAGGCCAGAATTACATGAGTGTATTTATATGATTCCAAATATTGAAGCACTTTTGCATTCATGGAATACAAATTAGACATGCTATATTAACTTTTAACTTGCTGTGATAAATTTACTAATATTTTTTAGACTTTGTGGCATCAATCTGTAATCAGTCCTTGTTTTCTGCCTTTCTCACTCTACCCTTTCTCTTTTCTGTAACCTAGCCTCCCTCACCTCCTGCCTAACTTTAATATCTATTACCCCAGTCTTTTACATGTACTTAAGAAACATGTAGATCTTAGTGTCCACTTGTGATTATTTTGCCTTTTTAAAATTAAGAAAGGAAAGCAAGTGTTAAGGAACTAAACATATCCTAATACATAAGAATAGCAAATGTAAGAATTTTTTACTGTAAAGTGCTGACTAGAGAAATATATTCATTCCTATTTTGTTAAACTTTGTTTCACTAAGCAAGATAATATATATAGGCCTATAAGAAGTAGATCCCTTCTTATGAATGAGTTTTAGTACTAACTTAGCCAGTAAGAATGATACCTTGAAGATGGTCAACCACCACACCAGGGAACCGAGAGAGTCTACAACTGCAAGCAGGAGAATCACATACATCAGCCATGTGGGATCTAAGCCCCCTCTCGCTTTAGAGGTGGAGTGGACATCACCATCCCAGGGTCCACAGGATGGAGGAATAAAATATGGATTAGAGTGGACTTACTTATTCTACTTATTCTTACTTATTCTACTATAGAACTATTGTGACTCTAGCAATGGAAGAAATTGTATCATTGATGTAGAGACAGTGGCCACAGGAGTTGCTGAGGGCAGGGAGAGGGAAGAAGAGGTATGATGTGGGGGCATTTTTAGGACTTTGAGTTGTTCTGAAGGATATTGCAGGGATAGATGTGAGACATTATATATTCTACTATAACCCACTGAATGGACTGGGGGAAAGTATAAACTTAATGTAAACTATAATCCATGCGGTGTAGCAGTGCTCCATATGTATTCACCAAATGCAGTGAATGTGCCACAATGATGAAAGAGGTTGTTGATGTGGGAGAAGTGGGGTGGGGTGGGGAGGGGTGTGGGCTATATGGGAACCTCTTTTTTTTTTTTTTTAAGATTTTTTTATTTTTTTATTTCTCTCCCTCCCCGCCCTCCCCACCAGTTGTCTGCTTTCTGTGTCCATTCGCTGTGTGTTCTTCTGTGACAGCTTCTATCCTTATCAGTGGTACTGGGAATCTATGTTTCTTTTTGTTGCGTCATCTTGCTTTATCAGCTCTCCGTATGTGTGGTGCCATTCTTGGGCAGGCTGCACTTTCTTTTGTACTGGGCGGCTCTCCTTACGGGGCGCACTGCTTGCACGTGGGGCTCCCCTACACGGGGGACACCCCTGTGTGGCGCGGCACTCCTTGCACGTGTCAGCACTGCACATGGGCCAGCTCCACACGGGTCAAGGAGGCCCGGGGTTTGAACCGCAGACCTCCCATGTGGTAGATGGGCGCCCTATCCATTGGGCCAAGTCCACTTCCTTCATATTTTTTAATGTAATATTTTTTGTGATTTATGTATCTTTTTTTAAAAAGACAATAAATTTTTAAAAATTAAGTAAAAAAAAAAAAGAATGATACCTTGGTAAAGATAGAATGGTCCCATGGGAAGTGGAATTCAACCTGAAAACAAGAACTGGTGGGTAAAATGGAAATGCTAAATTAGGATTGAGCACAAGTCAAAGGGTGGGTACTACTATGGAGTCAAACAATCCAGTTTGTTGGGGGTGGCACTTTTAAGACCAAACTTATTGGTTCAAAAGATGGCAGCCTTTTAAGTAACCAAAGTGTGGCCCTAGAACTATCTAAACCATAACATGACTGTGTTACTACGATGATTACTTACAGATAAGAATATTAGCCCTGATTCAAAGGGTAGGGGGTTAAGAAGGAACTTACTTTTGGTTTAGGTTCTGAAGTCATTGAGTAAAGCTAGAATGATATACCGTTGTTTTTGTTTTCCTTCCGAGAAGTTCATGATTTACCCACATCCCCTCAATCTGCATGATATCCCCTATCAAGGTAGACAATAGAGGCAAGAAGGAGGTCATAGTTGGCTCCTTGCCATGAGAGCTGTACCACACTCAGGTGAGTTCTTAGAAGGTGGATTCAGTGCATGGAGGCAGGGCCACTGGCTGGCTTAGCAACTTGTCCACTGTGCTAATGCTAGCGTCATTCTTTTCGATGTCCTCATAAGGAGTCCAGGACAGGTCATGTTGTAGCTTGTAGGCACCAAGGAAGTCATGTGGACAGCTTGTTCCCTGTTCCTTTGGAAAAATAGTGGAAAAATACTGCTGACCACTCTTCCATTTGTAAAGGTAGTAGATGTTGCCAGGTTTTTCACCATATTGCAAGCTATAATATGTGGTGCAAGTCAGCATCTCTGTGAGCATCTTCCAAAACCTGCCTGCTTGTTCTTTCAAATGTTGGATTTGGTCAGCTATGACTGTCAGCTTGTTGGTGGCATTTGCTTGGATGAATTAATCAGCCTGACATGAGTGAATCTCTTGATTTTCAATGACTCCCTCCTTCTGCGCCAGTGTTACAGCGGCTGCCATAACAGCACTTTAGCCTCCACATACCGTTCTTCTAAAAATCCCTTAAGTCAACTGCAAATACAGTATACATGTTTTGTATATACAGTGTTGAATAGCATATTTCCATTAAGTACAAAACATGCAGTTTTCGCTCAAGTATTGTTACAGAAGTTTCATTGAGCACCAGATTAAATGCTTGGTTGTGTTTAGGTCTCATATGAGAAATATGAAAGATTATTGTAAAATTACATAAATTAAATAGAGTTCAGCTTCACATCTTTTCTGCACAGCATTGCAATGAGGGCCTGAGTGTGTGATTTCATTGACCTATGTGGGTGGGCTACAGAGAATTAGAATTAGGATTCATGATTTATACCTGCCTTTTATTCTTTTTATTTATTTTATTTATTCTTATATTCCTTTATATAAGTAGGGAGCTAACTAAAATAAAATTTTAAATAATACAAATTCTATTTCTTAAAAGTTTACTAGAACTTGACCCTAAACTATACATGGGTACAGTACCTTTGGTGGAATAATTCTTTAATTATCTTTTTAGTTGCTTCTGTGATTATTGTCTAAAGAGGTTCTCTACCTCTTTGAATCAATTTTTTTTAACATTAATTAAAATTTTCCTAGAATTGTTGCTTCATCTGTATTTCCAAATTTGCTTTAAAGTTGCAAGTACTAATTTTTACAGTATTTTCCACAGCTGTGATTATATTGCCATTGTCACCCCTAATACTTGCCTGTGTCTTGTCTTTTCTTGATCAGACTCATCACAGATTTCTCTATATCAGATGTTCTTAGAGAACCAGCTCTTGGTTTTATGGTCTACTGGTTTCCTTGTTTTCTATCTTAATTTCTTCTAATTTAATTCTTTTTCGGCTTATTATATTATTTTTAAAGCCTTTAAGGCAATTGTTCAGTTTGTTATATTTTTTTTATTTTATTTTTTGGTTAGTGTACAGTTCTATGAATGTCAGCACATACATGGATTCATGTAACTACCAGCAAAGTCAGGATATAGAACAAATTTATCACCCATGAAAACTCTCATCCTATATCTTTATGGTCACACCCTTCCCCCACCTATAATCCCTGGTAAGTGTTCATCTCTTTACTACTGTAGTTTGTATTTTTGAGAATGCCATATAAATGGAATTGTACAGTATGAAAGCTTTAGATTTTTTAGGTCTTATTTTTGGAGAACCGTAAAGACCACTTTTTCTCCCACATACCTTGATCACCCAAATTGTTCAGGTTATTAAAGTAAAAATATTTTGATGTAGTCACAGTACAATATAGTATTTAAATAGCATTGTAGATATATAGAGAATGTCCATATTTTTACAGATGCCTATTGAAGTATGTAGAGATAAAATGATATGTGGAGTTTAACATACTTCACCAAAAAGAAAAAAAGTAGCAAAGGCAGGAGTCATACTCAAGACTGATGTCAAGCAAGGTTCTGATACTTTCCACTCTACCATAATGTCATCATATAGCTCTATATTAGATTTTAGTATTGGCATCTTTTGACAACACCTGTCAACCCATCTTTTAAAAATTCCTGCATGCTTTGGCTTCCTTGATACCATAACCATGCCCTGGGTTTTCGCCTACAACACTCTATCTAGACATGATTAACAGAAGGGTGTCTATCAAGAATGGATCTAGAATAAGAGTTGGAAGCAAGGCAGTGCTCGGCACCAGGCACACAGGAGCTGACAGGAAGCTGGGGGCTCTCAGGCCTGCTGGAAGGCACTGCCATGTTGTCTGGGCCGCAGTAATGGCCTGACCTTGGAGGAAGGACAGCACTGCCACCACTTCGCTGCAAACACCTGCCTTACGTGCATGACATCACCGGCAAGGTAACAAGTCAGAAGTATCCGAAGCTGAAAGAAGTGGATGATGTGCCAGGGGGAGCATCTGCCTGGGAGAACGTTGACGCTGCTGCAGAGCATTGTCCCAAATGTGAACATCGTTGTGCCTCTTTCATGCCACTTCAGGCCCGCTCTGCAGATGAGCTGATGACCACCTCCTACAAGTGGACACGGCTGGAGGGACTAGGTCTGGGCGTGGCTTTTGGACCAGCCCTGTCAGTCTCTGCTTACTCTGCCCCAGAATGGATTCCCAGCTGAAGAGTGAACTATGTCCTGAGGGCTGGCTGTGGAGATAAGTGGCCTTGTACCCTTACTGGCGTGCTGGAAAGCTAACCCTGTTGGGGTGAAGAGCCAGGGTGTCTGGAAATGCAGCCCTTCGGCCAGTCAGAGTGGATAAATTCCATATTTAGGGTCCTGTACATTTACTGCTACATGTACTAAGGACCTGACATTCCCTTGCCATCAGCCAACACTTAAATGCCAATACTATTTGCACAACTAATGTAGTAAAGCTTATTCATTTAGTATTTTAAAAAAAAAAATGGATTTACTTCTTCTGGTCTTAGTGGCAGAAGACCTTGTATTTTATATACCAGGATATCCTGGTTTGGATACTAGTTCTTAATTACTGTGTTACCTTGAGCAAGTTACTTAGTTTTTCTAAACTTTATTTTCTTTATTTGCAAACTGTAAATAATACCTATCTCAACTATTTGTTCTGGATATTAAGTAAACTGAAATCTGTGAAAGTATATAGTATAACAAGAGATACATACTAGGTAGTTAAATATTTTTTCTCTTTTTCACTGGAGGAAATATACATTTATACCAGGGATAGATATGTTTACTTTTTTTTTTTTAAGGAGGTACCAGGGATTGAACTCAGGACCTCATACATGGGGAGCTCAACCACTGAGCTACATCCACTCCTCTTGACTTTTTATAAAGTTATGTAGAACAAGGCAATTCTCAAATTCACTGGTGATATTTCAATAAGAAAATGCCAAGTTGTCAGAATAAACTGCCAGGTACCATTTTAAGGTTCTGTGAAAGCATAGGTAACTTATCAGATAAGCTTCCCTAGAAGTAAGTGAAAAGCTATTTGTTAGAAGAAGAAAAAAGAGAATCAGACTTTTATTAGATTGGCTCTAAGCTATTAAGAACTAAGGAGTCACTGAAGATCAAGAATAGTTTTTTAGAAAGTCATGCTTTTTGCTTGATGTCATCTCATCATCTTGCTTTCCTCCCAATGAGTTGCTAACACTAATACAGAGTAGAGTCCCTTACAGTCCAAAGAATGAAGCTGTTCTAGAGCTTTAAACACTCATTTACCAAATGTTTTACACTTTGAGGAAACCCTCTCTAAAGCCCATAATGTAAGTGAACAATTGAATCTGAAACTTCTCTCTCCCTTGGCTTTCTCACTTCATTCACTAATGAAAGAATATGTGAATACCTGTCCTCCTCTTTGTATTTCTCTATCCTCTACCTTCTAACAAACTGTAACATGAAGCCGAGTTATATGTGGTTAAATTCAAAATCTGGTAATTTTGATTCATTAAATCAACAGACATTTATTGAGATTTTACTCTGTGTCAGAAACTGGGGGTAGTTGCTGGGGAAAAGAAAGGCAGGGAGAAAAAAGTGAAAAAGAAAAAAAGAGAAGAAAGAGAATAGGGAAAAGGCCCTCTTTGCCCTTAAGGCTCTAAAAATTTAGTGTGGAAGACAGGCAATTAAATGAATAATCCACAACTGGATAATAAGGACTGTGGTAGTGATATGCTCATCATTCAATACTAATATGATATACTGTGAGTACATTAAGGATACCAAACCCAACTTGAAATGAATAGATATGCAGTTTCTGAACTTGGTTGAAAGAATTAAACAGGTAACTGGTAGCAGTGCAGTGGACTGTTCTAGGCCGAGAGGGTACCATGTGCAAGAACATAAGAATTTAGGAAATTTGGAAGCAGATTTGGCTCAACTGATAGAGTGTCTGCCTACCATATCGGAGGTCCAGGGTTCAAACCCAGGGCCTCTTGACTTGTTTGGCGAACTGGCCCATGTGCAGAGCTGATGTGCGCAAGGAGTGCCATGCCATGCAGGGTGTCCCCTGTGTAGAGGAGCCTAACATGCAAGGAGAGCCGCCCTGCGTGGGAAAAAAAAAAGCGCAGCCTGCCCAGGAGTGGCATGGCACACGGAGAGCTGATGCAGCAAGGTGACACAACAAAGAGACACAGATTTCCAGTGCCCCCGACAAAAATACAAACAGACACAGAACATAGAGCAAATGGACACAGAGAGCAGACAACGGTGTGTGTGTGTGGGGGGGGGGGGGGGAATAAATTTAAAAAAAAAAGAATTTAGGAAATTGTGTGTAATTCAGAAATGCTGAAAACAGAATATAAATGTATGAGGCAGAGGTAGGCAAGGAGTAGGAAAACCAAGGATGAAGAAGTAGGAACAGGCCAGATTATGGTGGGCCTTAGAGGTTTTTATGCTTAAGAATGGAATGACTTTAAAGTGCTATAAATTGATATCAGATCTTCCTTTTAAAATAATGTCTATTAGCAGTGCAAAGAGTGGGTCAGAGAGCTACAAGCCCAAAAAAGGAAGACCAGCTTTTAAGCTAATTCATTTATTTATATTCAGCAAAATTTTATCAAATGTCTGTGAGCCAACTTTTCTAGACTTCTATCCTTGTGGACCTGATGATATTCAATGCAGTAAGACAAGGAAAAAATATCAGTGACATGAAGTAAGGAAATAGAAGCATGTTCAGAAAGAAGAGGAAGGGATCAAGAGAACTTAATATATGAGTGCATGGAGTCACTTCCAGATTTCTACTTGGACATCTGGAAGATGGTGTCATTCACCAAAGTAAGGAAATTCAAGATTGAGGGTTGATAAAAGTAGTTCAGTTTTGGACATAATGCATTTGATATACCCAGGTAATATTAACCAAAAACTTCACAGTAGAAAGTTAAAAGATAACCTTTAGGGTGGAAATAATAATAGCAACTCTTTCATAAGGTAACTATGAGAATTAAAACTGTGAACTGAAGCATGAAAAGTGCTTAGAACAATATCTGACACACAGCACATTCTCATATTAGATCTTGTTATTATTTCAAGAATGTAATCTTTGAGCTAGACAAATCTGCCTAAATCCTAGCAATACCAATTACCAGTTGTGTGATCTTATCCAAGTCGCTTATCCTCTGTAGTGTATGAACAGTGCCAGCCACAGTGACTGGCACAAGGTAAGCACTCAGTGAATGCTAGGAGTCAAATATTTGCACCTCAGAAAAAAGGTTTGGATTAGAGGTAGAAATTTGAGCTCCATCAACATGGAAGACGAGCCTTTAAAGGTATATGCTGAGAAGAGTTTCTGCAAAGGGAGAGGATAATATGCTAAAGATCCCTGAGTGGTTGGCAAGGGAGATAATTTACTAAGTGTATTTTGTGAAGAAGTTGGTTGGCAGTTTGAAGAGAATACTGAAGGACTTAATAGAGTTTTCAAGGGAATTGGAGAACTGGTTGAGGCTTTATTAAAAGATTATAATCCAGCATTGAGTATCTAGATGAATTCAAAACATGAATTTATAGTGACTCTGTTCCTCATAGTTATATGGTTTTCTCCAACTGTCATTAGAAAACTGGGCTGAGAGTGGATGTTTTTGAGGATACAGTGTTTGGTATGTACGTTATTGGTGACCTTTGCTACATGAGTTTGAAATACACTAGGGGTATTGACTGAGGAGGACTCAGGCAAATGATCGGTAAGGAAGCTCCGTCAGTGAGTGCAGATTTCTTTTCAGCAAGTTTGGCTGAGAAAGGAAGCAGCAAAATTGGAAAGTGGAAAGAAGGAGGTGCACTGACAAGTTTTATTTAATGATTGGGAAAGACTTGGATATATTTTAAAGAGGAGACAAAAGAACCAGAAAAGAAGAAAGAGAGGCGTAACAAATGGCTCAAGAATCCAGCATCTTACATGATAGGGCCTTTCATGAACTTGAGAACAATCTTCTTTCTCAAAGATATACTTACCATTCATAATTTCATGTTCTCTCTTCATACATACTTCTAGAAGTAGAAGCAAGCCACTTATACTCTGATCTTTCATAAATAATAAAATTAGAAAAAAATCCAGTAATGTGGACATTAGATGCAAAAAAAAAAGCAAAAGGTTAATGTCAAGAAAAGCATAGATCTACAAATCTTATCAACCATGATTTTAACAATTTAGTAGTTTCTTTAAAATGTTAAAATTGTACTTAAGAATTTAGATGGTTACTGATTTTTAAATTCTCCTTTTGTTGTAATTTTCCTTTAAAAGACTGTTTTCCTGTGACCAGTTACATTAAAAAATATTTTATCTTTGTTGTTATTACAAAAGTCAATACTGCTTCCTTTGTTTGCTTTAGTCTGTGCATAAACATCATGGTATTATTAGTGATGTCAGCAAGTGTAGAAAAGTTACAGCCTGCATTAGTAAACTGTAGTCTTCTCATTATTGAATCTCCTGTATAAGAGCATTTTTTAAAGTAACCTCTTGCTATAGAAGAGAGTAAAGAGTATGGTTTTAGTATTTATATTAAATGATTGTTTTTGTACCATTTTTTCAACAAGGAAAAAGATATCACCTATAATCCTTTTTAATCATAATGTTAAAAGAAAATTTGAAACGTATAGCTGTAGAATTTTGTTGTTTTCATTGCATTCTAGTACATATATTCAATCCAAGTCAATTAAGTTACAAATGTAATATATACTCTCAACAAGTCAACATTATAGAAATGTATCAGGAACAAAAGCCCTCCACCCTATCCTCAGGAGGACAATTGTTAAAGGTTGAATATGTATCCTCTTTCTACATACCTAATTTGGCTGTTTTGTTTGCTTTATTTTTAAAAATTAGTACAAACTCAAATGCTGACAAAGGCCAGAAGGTAACACACATGGATGAGGGGGCCTGGTGCCAGTGTCAGAATGATAGTAGAAGGTAGTTAGGGGTGTTGGGCACCTGAAAAAATACATTTCTAAAAACATCAGCCAGTACATTTCTACTCAGTGGTAGCTGAAGCCAGATATTTAAAACTTTTCAGGAGAAGCCAAGAAATTCAGTGCCTTTAGCTGAAAGCGCTCAGACTTTAATGTTGGAATTAGGTAGACCTGAGTTTGAATTCATCCTTATAACTTAATAACTAAAGAATCTTGGGTGAATTACTTAAGTCAGTTTACTTACTCATAACATGGGATGATGGCATCTATTCTTGTAACTTTAGGAGGAAGATTAAATAATATATCAAGCATTAGCACAATGCATAACATATGCTTAGTGCTTATTAAATATTGACTGTGATCAGTGGATGTCTGGCATTATGGGGTATGAAGAGGGAATTGACTGCAAAGGGCCACAAAAGCACTTTTTTGGGTGGTAAAGATGTTCTGTATCTTGATTATAGTGTGGTTGCAGGACTGTAGACATTTGTTAGAACTCATGAAGCTGTACTATTAAAATTGATATATATATATTTGTATGGATATTATATCTCAACAAATTTAATTTTCAAAAAGGTGACAGCCTTTCCCTTCTCTTTGCTTTGGTTTCATAATCTATTAATAAAATAGTTGACATGAAAGGTTCCCACCATTTTTATTACCAGGCTCTTACTGTCCCTTCCTAACACCAGTTCTGCCTTGAGTTACTGGTCCCATATAGCTAAATATTTTGCCTATTGGGGGAAAAAAGAAAGAAAAAAGAATATTTTGTCTGTTACACTTTTCTCCTTTACTTAGTTGACAGTGTACTAGATTTATCAGTCAACTGTGCCTGATCCATAATTCTAGGAAAACAGGCCAATAATTACTTTCTAGAATTTTAAAAAATGTAATTGACAAGCTAATCAACTACTGTTTAGTAATTAAATGCCAAGTTTAAATAAATCAAGAGAAAATTAGATGCAACAGCAATATACTTGGTATTTCCTTGAATGAGGAGAAAACATTTTACTAACAGTACCCAGTATAGTGACTGGCCCATAGTAGGCACTCAAATGGAGCCTCCTGTTAAAAATATATGTACAATTCTTAATAAACTCTTCCCAACTCATTCTATGAGGCCAGTATTGTTCTGATTTCAAAACCAAAGATATCAAAGAAAAGAAAACCACAGACTAATATCCCTTAAGAGTATAGATACAAAAATCCTGAATAAAATATTAGCAAATGAATCCAGCAATGTGTGAAAAGGATTATAAACTATGACCAAGTGGGATTTGTCATTGGTTTATGAGATTCAGTATACAAAAATCAACCATGGTAGTAAACAATTTTATAGAATAAAGAATATTAACCAGAAGATTATCTTACTAGAAAAAGCACTTGACAAAATCTAATACCTCTCATGGTTTAAAAAAACAACAAACAAATGCTCTAAGAATAAAACTGAGAATAAAAGGGAACTTCCTCAACCTGATAAAGTGTATCTATGAAAAACCCATAGCCAACATCATTCTTAATAGTAAAATGCTGAAAGCTTTCTCTCTAAGATCAGGACAGGACAAGGATATCTGCTTTCTATTGGAGGTTCTAACCAGAGAACTTAGTCAAGAAAAATAAAAGATTTATTTTTATATTTAATTTTCTAGATTGGAAAAAAAAGTAAAGCTATATCTCTTCACAGATTGACTGCAGGTGGGAACAAGAGAGCTTGTTTGGTTGGTAGAAGTGTTCTGTATCTTGATTATACAAGATTACAGAATCTTGTACATAGAAACTCCTAGGGGAATATGCTTGCGCGCGCATGCGCGCGCACACACGCACATAAACTACCAGAACTGATATAGAAGTTCAGCAAGGTTGCAGAGTACAAGGACAATTATATTCCTGTGTACTAGCAATTAACAATCTGAACTTTTAATTTAGAAAACAGTTCTGTTTACAATAGCATTAAAAAAGAGTAAAATACTTAGTAATAATTTCAACGAAACAAGAGCAAATCTTACAAACCATTGTTGAAAGAAATTTAAAACAACCTGTATAAGTGGAAAGACATCCTACGTTCACGAATCAGAAGAATTAATATTAGGATGGCAGTATTCCCCAGATTAATCTATAGAGTCAACATAATCCCTATCAAAATTGCAGCTTTCTTCTTTGTAGAAATTGGCAAGCTGATCCTAAAATTCATAAGGAAATTCAGGGGATTCTGAATAGCCAAAACAATCTTGAAAAAGAAGAACAGAGTTGGAGGACTCACAGTTCCAAATTTTAGAACCTACTACAAAGCTACAATAATTTGTTACTGGAATAAGAACAGGCATATAATCTAGTGGAATAGAATTGAAAGTGCAGAAGTAAACGCTTAAATTTATGGTCAACTGGTTTTTGACAAGGGTGCCAGGATAATTTGATTGGAAAAGAATATTTTTTTCAACAAATGGTACTGACACAATTGGATAGCCACATGCAAAAGAATGAATTTGACCCCTACTTTGCACCTTAAAAAAAAAATTAACTTGAAATACATCAGAGACCTAAATGTAAGAGCTGAAACTATAAAACTTTTAGAAGAAAACATAGAAGTAAATCTTCATGACCTTGGGTAGGAAATAGACCATTAGATATGACACCAAAGCACAAGCAGCAAAGAAAAAATAAATTGGACCTAATCATAATTTGAAAGACTTGTGCTTTAAAGGGTACCATCAAGAAAGTGAAAAGACAACCCACAAAATGGAAAAAAAAAATATTTACAAACCATATGTCTGACAAGGGACTTATATCCAGAATATATATAAAGAATTATTACAACTCCACAATAGACAAAAAATCTAATTGAGAAATGGGCAAAGGATTGAATAAACATTTCTATAAAGAATATACACAAATGACCAGTAAACCATATTTAAAAAAATGCTTATCATTAGTCATTAGCATGTAAACCAAAACCATAATGAGATACTGCTTCATGCCCACTGAGATGACTAAAACCAAAAAGACCGACAATAACAAATGTTGGTTCAGATATGGAAAAACTGTAACCCTCTCACATTGCTGGTGGAGATGAAAAGTAATATAGCCATTTGGAAAATAGTTTGGCAGTTCCTCTAAAAAGTAAACATAGAGTTACCATGCAATCCAACAGTTCCATTCCCAGTTCCATTCCATGCCCAAGAGAATTGAAAATGTGTCCACACAAAAACTTGTACACAAATGTACACATAGTAATGTTATGAAAAGAGCTCAGGTGTCTGCCAACTGATAAATGGATAAACTAAATCTGGTGTATCCATACAGTGGAATATAAATGAAGTCCTGATTCATGCTACAGCAAGGATAAGCTTGAAAACGTTAACGCTAGGTGAAAGAAGCCAGACACAAAAGGCCACATGTTGTATGATTTCAGTTATATGAAATGAGCAGAGTAGGCAAAGCCATAGAAATTGAAACTAATTCTTAGTTACTACCAATGACTATAGGGGGTGGTGGCGGTGGAGAGGATGAGAAAGGGAAATAATTGATAATGAATACAAGCTTTCTTTTGGGACTGATGAAAATGTCCTGGGATTAGATAGTGATGATGGTTGCATAGCTTTGTGAATAAACTAAAAACCGCTGGGTTGTATACTATAAAAAGTGAATTTTTTTGTTACATAATTATATCTCAAAGCTGTATTTGTAATTTTTTTGTATAAAAAAATAATATACAATTTCTTCTGGAATTCTGAATCCCTTCAAACCCAGAAGTCAGGTTATATATCTCTGAATTCATGTTTTCTCTGGGTCCCTTTCTAGTTTATCTGTACATCAATGGTCTGAGTTAATTTTAGAATAAAGAAAGTTATTCCCATCTGCTTGACCACTGTCACTGATAAGCTCAGCATTGGGATTCATAAATATCTTGTATGCTCTTCAAGGGCATAATTCATTCTCTAAATACTGGGAGCTAGTGTTTGTTTAGCAGTTGTACTTTGAGTAATAGTTCATTGTCATCATACCTTTATATCAAAGACATGGAAAACATAAATACGTTTGCTAGCATAGTGTTACAGGAGTCCAAACATATAAAAACATTGAACTCCCAAATACAATTTAAGAATGTGATTTGAAAATTAGAATGTATCTTTCCATTAAAAATGTTATGAATGATACTAATATTTTATTTTTTTTCAAGTGATTTTTTAAAAATATTACATTAAAAAAATATGAGGTCCCCATATGTATACCCCCCACGCCCCTTACCCCACTCCTCCCCCCGTAACAATCTCCTCCATCATCATGAGACATTCATTGCATTTGGTGAATACATCTCTGAGCACCACTGCACCTCATGGTCAGTGGTCCACAGATACTCCTATTTTAAATGGCAGATAGGTTTAGGTTAGTTCAAGTAACAGAAGCAATACTTTTAGAATACCAAAAATTAAAGAGAGCTGGAAAATAAAATCTTTGTCCTAGAGAGTTCTTAATCTTTTTTTTTTTTTTTTGTAAGAAATATCTCATTATAGCTATTTGATAAGACAAGAAAGAACCTCTCTTCAGAAGAATGTACTGAGTTCTTCCTATAATTACAGGGGATTCACAAACATCTTGGTCCAGGAATACTTGGAAAAGTGCTACTCTTTAATTTGATTGTGGAGAAAGAAGTAACCGTAATCAGGTTAAGGCCTATAGATCCAAAGACAATTTAGAAAAAAATTAATATGCCTCCACAACATGAAAATCTGGAAAGAAAGGTAATTCAAGGAGGTTGTTAAGATCACTAAAATAAGTTCTGATTAGTAAAATCACAAAACAATCCCCAAAAGGAAGGAAAGGAAGAGAAATATAAAGCAATTATTTAGTTTTCAATTACTTCAGACTGGTTAAGAACAAGTTCCTGAGATAAAAAGGACATATAATCAAAGATAAATTACAGACATTATTAATATGGAAAATGCTCAAGATTGAGATGAGCAAAAACACCAAGGACAACAATATGATCTTTTCAACATTTTTATTGTAAGGAACAGGAATAACAGAAAGGTATATAGGGCTATAGCTTGGACAGATGTTGTAATACTGATAGATGTGTATGTCCTCTCTGCCAAATATTCTTTTCAAACTAAAAAGATACTAAACATTTCTGAAAAAGTTCTTGAGGGACATAGATGCAAGTAACATAGGAGTTCATCTAGGTTTTCTAAACTTGAAGAGTTCTGAATTAGGTGCTAAAATACTTCCAGGGAATGAGATAATGAAAAAAGGCCAGATGACTGGAAACAGGCAAATCAAATTTTGATTTTCCGAATGGAGATGGAGGTGACAAGAATGTTACAAACCAAAATTAGTTCTAATGATCCTAAGGAAAATTTAAAATAGAGAAAAAAAAGAAATGGTTTTTGAGGGAGCCGAGGTGGCTCAGGAGATTAGGTGCCTCCCTCCCACACTGGAGGTCCAGGTTTGGTTCCCGGTGCCTCCTGAAAAGACCAGCACACAACAAAAAGACACAGCAAATGCAAACAATTAGGGAATGGGGAGAAATAAATAAAAAGAAGTGGTTTTTGAATACCTAGAAAAAGAAACAAATCTGTGAGTCACATAGGTATGGTAGGAACAATGTCTGACACTTTATTTCCTTTACATATTGATACTCAAATATGGCACCTCTACATATGAACTATTGCAAGGGGTCTGACAAGTTGTCTTATTTTAAGCTTTGCATAATTTAGAAAAAAATTGGCCTGGATTCTGGCACAGTTGAGAGTAATAGCTAGTAATGGTTGATATTAACTGAAAAAGAGTTCCTGGACTTTTATCCTTGGTTCTGTTCAGTTTTTTAAAATCAGTCCATTAGAGAACAATATAAAGATAAGTTCATTTAGTTGGAAATTGATATGACCCTAATCAGGGTAGCAGCTATTCCAGATGACAAAATTATAATAAAAAATATCTTAAAAGCCTGGAAAAATGAGCAAAATGTTAAGAAGTGAAACATTTAAAAACAGGGAAGTTTAAGTTCCTACCCTTAAGCATATTCCACCCCACACATCTTTCCCCCAAAAAGGACAATAGAGGAAACATGGCACTGAAGCAAAATATACTGAAGAAACTTGAGGATTTTAGTCTATAATAAGCTTGGTGTGATTGAGCAATGCAATGCAGTCAGCAATTTGAGGTTGCCTTAAGGGAAGTAGTAAACATTTCTATATATGTTTATGATAATAGACCTCCACTACTTGATGCTTGTAAGATCTCACCGTGGATACAGCACAAAAGTGCTGGGTGCTAAACTTTCAAAAGAATATGCACAAAGCTGTAGGAACATTCAAGATGGCAAAGTGGACTCAAAAGCACATTATGAGGAATGAAGAAAGTGGCAATGATTATGATGGGCAGGACAGAACTTTGTGGAGTAGAAAGGGAAAAATGAAAGTTTTCTTAAAATATTTGATTAATTACTATATGGTAGAGTGACTAGACCTTTCAGATATGAAACTAAGTCCTAGATGTGATGGTTCCTAGTAGTTCCTTTAGAATTTTCTACAGAAATATTTTCTAACAGAGATATTCAGGATGGAATGGTTTGATTTATTAAAACAATGATTTTCTATCACTTTAACAGCTAACTTGTTTATAGTACCTATTTTTGTAAGTTATGTGTAAAGAAGTGGGCAGGGGGCCTTCTAGCAGCTTCAATTCTATATATGTAGCATTTTGCATTGCTGGGATTTTCTTAATTCTTAGCCAATTATTACTGATAAAATAATAGTTATTAATTAATTAATGGAAGGAAACATTTCATTTTGGAGGATGTAGCTGTAGTTGAATAAAAATGTTTTATCACTATTATTTTATTCTTCAATAATAATAATATTTTTCAGAGCATTGTAAAATAAAGCCTGAAGGTGCTGTTCAAATTAATTTGAATCTTCTCAGTATTTTAAATGGGAGCAGTACTGGGGAGCAAGTTTAGCTCAGTGGTTGAACGCCTGGTCCCAGTTCAATCCCTACTACCTCCTAAAAAAACAGTACTTTCATTTTATTAGATGACTCTATTTCAGTAAATTATTTGAATGCTTTTACGTGCCCAACTTTCTGTTAAGAGGTAAAGAAAATCAGGGGCTACCAAAGTAGGCTATAATTCTGTCCCTGCTCTTAAGAATATTTAAGTTGTTGGTGAGAAAAGACTGAACAATTTAGAAGACAGTGCAAGACTTTTTTTTTTTTTAAGTGTAAGTGTGCAGCCCTGGCTAAGCACACAGGACTGATGGAACAGCCTTTTAGAAGAATGCTATTTTGTAAAAAGCATACGATTCTCTCTTTCCTAGTAAGAATACTAAGTTTCCTTTGGATATTAACTTAATAAAAAATTCTTTCTTATATTAGCCAAACCTATATGTTTGGCCTTTATATATTGTACTACATTGTTGTGATTTCTAAAATATTTTGTTTTCCCTATTATTATTATGATTTGGAATTCATAGTATTGTCTCATATATTAGTATAAGAGACTTTAATTTAGTTCCTGAATATTAAAAACAGTTTTATGTCACCTCTCTTTTAAACGAGGATCTGAAAAATTGTAAATTTTTATAAATTTTATCTTGGAAATTAGTTTATTCATTATGTTTAATTTTAGGAAATGGTGCTCTTGCAGAACATTCTGAAAATGTGCATATTTCAGGAGTGTCAACGGGTAAGTCATTTTTTGTAATGTTTAAATTTCATGCATGACTTAAATGGTAAATATTGAAAGCCACCTGGTATCTTATAAAGTGATATTTGGCAATAAAAAGTATTACTGCTTTTTGCAGCATGTAATAAGGAATGAAGCAACTGGAACATGGAGAAATTCTCATAAGATTAAATTGATACATGCATGGCCTTGGACTGATTATACTTTTCCAAACAGACTGCATAATTATTTTTTCTTACAAACATTGAACCAAGAGAAAAGTTAGCTCAAGTTGAATTAGTGTTTTCCTTCTATACAAAGTTATATGAAATGATATTTATTAAATTATAATTTTGAGTGCCTTTAGAAATTAATCATTTCGTTTGATTTTTAAATTTAAGTACTGCTCTACATAAAAACTGTTGTACTTGGATGCACAATTTGCTATTTAAAAGCAACCCAACAACATATTTATGTCCATGTAATTCAGAAACTTATAAACGCATTTTTCCATTCATCTTTTTTAACTTAATAATTATTTAAAGGCTCATAACTATTAAAATTTTCATCCTTATAAGACTTCCACAACTGTTACCATTTTTGCTGAATTACCTACAACTACTAGAACAAAAACATTCTTTCATATACTGAGATAGAGTTTCTTACTATTATTTTATTCTTTTCCTATAATCCTGGTAAGTTTTGATTAGTTAAAAAAATTGCACTTATCTTGAAGGTAGTTAAAATGGGAATATATTATATTGTATATATGTTACCCCAATAAAAATGTTTTTTAAAAATTGCATTTAATAAATCATGCCACTGCTTGATTTATTTATATCATCTTATAATTTGTTTATTTTTCCTCCTGTAATGCAAATCTGAAAGTTTGCTCTTTTCTTTTGTGTCTGACTTTATATTCCGGAAGTTGATAGATTTAACAAATAGAGTAAGAGTTAGTATGCACTAATCGTATCCTTTGACAAGCCTAGCTTCCTGAAAATGAAAGCAAGTGCCTCTGTAGCCAGCATTAATTCTTTCATGGTTTGTTTCACCATTTTCATATGCTTCCAAATGATGTATAGCTATATACAAAAGTAAAAATAAGGTTATGAACTTAATTTTCTCGACCTTTTCATTTTCCTTTTGAATAGTTAAGGAGAATTATTGTCGTTTTTCCAAATTGTGACTTTGAAGAAAGAGGTTACTTGCATAGTTTTAATTTATGTGGCCAAATGGTTATCATCTGATTCAGTGGCTTCCAAAATGTTTGATCACAAGACCCCTTTATGCTTTCAGAAATTCTTGAGGATATCAGAATTTTTGCTTAGTGAATTATATATACCTGTATTTGTTGTTAGGAATTATATAACATAATTATATGAAAATATATTTTCCCAGAAAATATTAATAAGAATAATGATGTTATTTTATAATTTTGCAAAGTTATTAATATTTGACTTAAGATAGCTGGATTCTCATATCTAGTTCAGTCTTCTATAAAATTGTTTTGATTGACATAGATGACACAGGTGAAGACTGTTCAGCCTCACAATGAGACATAATTGGAAAAATAAGGAGTATTTTAATAGTCTTTTCAGATAAGTGTGAATATTCTTCTGAAATTCCACAAGTGGTAGTTTCATAAAGTTAGCTGAAGTGTGGAATCTAAAACCACATTAGTAGACTTTTTATGTTCCATTACATTAAAATCCAACTGGCCTTTTTTGGACTTTAAATGAAATTTTTAAACTTGATTTGTATGCATTGGTCATTTGCAAAATATTAGTTCACTAAGTAATGCAATTTATTGTGGCGTATGAGAAGTTGTGGAAATTTGGACAGATCCAGTAATTAAATTCTAAATTTTGCTTCAGCCCATCATGATTAGGTTCTTCTTATATTCATCTGTTTGCTTGAAATTGTACTACTAGGCTTTTGTTGAGCATTGTAGTTAATTCCTGTGTGCTATTCGAAAAAAAAATCCATCAATAAAAAATGAATACCAGACATTGGGTTATAACTGTGTGCATTAATTAAATATATTTATATATCAATAAAATACTTAATTTCAGAGGTCAGTGAAAGCTTAATAATGGCTTATTTTTCCTAAAAACCTAGTCTTTTTTTTGTCTTTTTTTTTTTTAAAGATAAATAAACCACATAAAATGTAACCTTAAAAAATAAGAGATTCCCATATACCCCACTCCCCCCCTCACTCCTCCCACATCAACATCCCCTTTCATCAGTTAGGCACATTCATTGCGTTTGGTGAATACACCCTGGAGCACTGCCACACCGCGTGGACCATAGTTTACATTGTAGTTCACACTCTCCCCCAGTGCATCCAGTGGGTTATGGCAGGATAAACAGTGTTCTGCATCTGTCCCTGAAGTATCGTTCAGGACAACTCCAAGTCCCAAAAATGCCCCATATCACACCTCTTCCTCCCTCTCCCAGCAACTCCTGTGTCACCTTCTCCACATCAACGATAGCATATTAAATTAGATAATGAATTTCTAAAAGGCATAGGTATAATGGCTGGTGAATAGTAAATGATACAATATTAGCTCTTGCTATTTTATTAACTAGAAATAGTATTAAGTAGTTTTGTTTACTCATACAAAATTTTATGGAAATTATTAATTTCTGATATATTCTGATAATATGCTTTTATTCTTTTGCTTAGGATAATTCGTTTCTATTTCTTAAATTTTCATCTTTCTGTATTGGGTAAAACCTTATTTTATATACTTTTTTCTTTAATTTAGAATTTGTCATGGTCCAGAATGCTACATTCATTCATATAAAAATAGAGAAAAGAGAAAAGACAAATGGTATTTTTGTCATTCTAATAATATGTGAAAATCATTATAAATTATATCATAGAAACTGCCAAGAAATTTAATTGTATATATGAGAGAGTAGGAAGGGCTATTTTAATGTTCTTTTTGAAAAATGTCTAATTAAATGTCTAATGTTCTTTTCTAAATCTCTGGATTTTTAAAGAGACTAAATTGATGTTCATCCACTACCTGCGGTGAAAGATATTTTAGGTCAGGTTGATTTATAACAAGGTCTTTTGCACATTTTAAACAAATATGTATGATTTTTTAAATGTATCTGTACTGAATTTTATTCTATAATCAACAATAGTGATTTGTCAGGTAATTCCAAAAAAATATTATGATTATACCCTCCCTGGCCTTAGTTATTTTCAAATCAAGTTTTTTTGCTTATTTTCACAAATTCTATTCATTACACAAGTTTCATTAAATGTATAAAAAGAGTAAAAAAGCAAAATGCTTAAGAAAATCATCCATTAACCAGACCTCCCTAGTGTAATTAATGATAGTATTTTATTTCATTTGTCCTTTGTTATGTATACCTTAAAAATATTTGTAAATACATTTGAAGTATAACTCAATTTTATCTCTTGCCCTTTCTTTTATAGAATTCATGTTATTTTTGTTAGTCTTCATAACCATTATTTTAATGCTTGTATAAAATTTTCATCTAATAACTATATTGTAATGTTCTTTTTTTTTTTAAGATTTATTTTTATTTCTCTCCCCTTCCCCGCCCCAATTATCTGTTCTCTGTGTCCATTTGCTGGGTGTTCTTCTTTTGTCTGCTTCTGTTGTTGTCAGCAGCAGGGGAATCTATGTTTCTTTTTGTTGCGTTATCTTGTTGTGTCAGCTCTCCGCGTGTGTGGAGCCATTCCTGGGCAGGCTGCACTTTCTTTTGCACTGGGCAGCTCTCCTTACGGGGCGCACTCCTTGTGCGTGGGGCTCCCCTATGCGGGGGACACCCCTGCGTGGCACGGCACTCCTTGGCACATCAGCAGTGTGCATGAGCCAGCTCCACATGGGTCGAGGAGGCCCGGGGTTTGAACCACGGACCTCCCATGTGGTAGATGGATGCCCTAACCACTGGGCCAAGTCCGCTTCCCTATTGTAATGTTCTTTTGTTTTTATAAATTTTTTTCAAGATTTATTTATTTATTTTATTTCTCTTCCCCCTCCCCAGTTGTCTGTTCTCTGTGTCTATCTGCTGCATGTTCTTTGTCTTTGTCCACTTCTGTTGTTGTCAGTAGCAGGGGAATCTGTGTTTCTTTTTGTTGCGTCATCTTGTGTCTGCTCTCCATGTGTGCAGCACCATTCCTGGGCAGGCTGCACATTCTTTTGCACAGGGCGGCTCTCCTTATGGGGCGCACTCCTTGCACATGGGGCTCCCCTATGCGGGGACACCCCTGCGTGGCACAGCACTCTTTGCACGCATCAGCACTGTGCATAGGCCAGCTCCACATGGTTTAAGGAGACCCAGGGTTTGAACCGTGGACCTCCCATGTGGTAGGCGGACGCCCTAACCACTGAGCCAAGTCCACTTCCCTGTTGTAATGTTCTTAAACATATCAATGGTTTGTTCCCAATGGGCATTCTCTAGTTTGGATAATTAATGTATCTATCTGGTCTTTTTTTATTTATAAGAATATTTTCTTAGCATAGATTGCTAGACATGGAATTACTGTATCAAATATAATGAATAATTTAATGATTCCAGAAACCTTTTAGCACATTGTTTTTGAAAAGGGTTATACCATTTTACACAAATATCTGCAAAGAATGAGAACACTCAGGCATTTTTTTTTCCTGTCTAACTTTTTTTCTTGCCGTGTTTATATTAAAGCCCCAACCTTTTATTTTCCCCAGACTGTTTAGAAATGTTTGCTTCTTTTTTTGACTCATGGCCTAGGGTTGTAATATTGCAAAGAAAAAGAAATGAGATTGACTCCTTTGTAGTTAACAGGAGTTTAAAAAAAGATTTTTCTGGGTACTGTTGGGACTGCTGTTTCTCAAGGAGAAAGTTTTTATATTTGAGGTTTAACAAACTGTTCCCAACTCACCAATGATAAGAGTTTCTAAACATTCCTACCTTGTAATAATAGCTGAGAGATCTATCTGAGGTTAGCTCGATCTTGAGTCTGCTCTAATTTGACTTGAAACCTTTTGTCATGGCAAAGCTGACATTTCTGAGAGAAAAGAGTATTACTACTTAGGATGATCCTTTCTTAGTCCCTCTTCCTACTAACTGAATTAGCAGAGTATATAAAATAGATTTCAAGTAGTTTATCAGGCATTGCTCTGCCTTTTCTTTATTCTGTCAGAACTTTTGTCAAAATCATCACCATTTCTTTTTGTGTACTTACATTTTATAGTTGTACTAAAAGGCCTAGCACTCTGCTGTAGGATCTTATAGGATTAAGCCTTTTAAAAATAATTTAGTTTTGGCCTTTTTAATTGGGACATATTATTTTCTAACTTGCAGTTAGTTTGCTTATTTCACTCAACATAATGTCCTCAGGGTTCATCCATGTTACATGCATCATGACTTCATTTCTTTTTATGGTTGAATAATGATTATTAAATGCATGTATCACATTTTTAAACAAATCAGTTTTATTGATACATATTAATAAAGCACACTTCATCCGAAGTGTACAATCAGTGATATTTGGTATAATCACATAGTTGTACATTCATCACTTCAATCATTATTAGAGCATTTTCATTATTTTAATAATAATAATAATAAAATAAAACAGACAAGAAAATTCTTCACCTCTCAATCTCTCTATTTCCCCTGCTGTCTACAGCTATATCTGGCTATTCTTGCACAATTATTTATTTATTTATTAAGCAGTTATATTGAGATATATTCACATACCATACAGTCCAACTAAAGGGTATAGTCAGTGGCTTTTAGTGTAATCACAGTGTTATGCATTCATTACCATAAAATTTTATTTCATTACTCCAAAAAGAAAAACTCCACATCCCTTAGCATGCCTTCCTTGGCCCTACATAACCACTAATCAAATTTCATCTTTTAAAATTGACTTATAATTACATTTTATATAAATGGAATCATACAATATGTTACACAGTATATTTAGTTCATAGTAGCACAGTCACATAGTAGTTGTCCTTTTATGTCTGGTTGCTTCACTCAACGTAATGTCTTCCAGGTTCATCCCTGTTGTCATATGCTTTATGACTTAATTTCTTCTTACAGCTGCATAATATTCCTTCGTGTGAATACACCACATTTTGTTTATCCATTCATCGGTTGATGGGCACTTGGGTTGCTTCCATCTTTTGGCAACAATGAATAATGGTACTATGAACATTGGTGTCCAAGTATATGAGTCCCTGCTTTCAATTCTGGTTATATTCCTAGTAGTGGTATTGCTGGATCATATAGTAATTCTATACTTAGTTTCCTGAGAAACTGCCAAACTGTCTTCCATAGCAGCTACACCATTGGACGTTCCCACCAGCAATGAATGTTTCTCCACATCTTCTCCAACACTTGTAGTTTTCTATTTAATAGTTAGCCATTCTAGTGGGTATGAAATGGGATCTCATTGTGGTTTTAATTTGCATTTTCCTAATAGCTAATGATATTGAACATCTTTTCATGTGCTTTTTGGTCATTTGTGTATCTTCTCTGGAGAAATATCTAAGTCTTTAGCCCATATTTTAATTGGGTTTTTTTTTTTATCATTGAGTTGTAGGATTTCTTTGTATATTCTAGATATTGAATCCTTATCAGATATGTGGTTTCCAAATATTTTCTTCTATTGAGTAGGTTGTCTTTTCACCTTTGTGACAGTCTTTTGAAGCACGAAAGTTTTTAATTTTGAGGTTCCATTTATCAATATTTTCTTTCATTGCTTGAATTCCAAGTGTAAAGTCCAAGAAACCATTGTCCAACATAAGATTCCAAGGATGTGTCCTTTTATTTTCTAGGAGTTTTATAGTCCTGACTCTTATATTTAGGTCTTTGATCCATTTTGAGTTAATTTTTGTATAGGGTGTGAAATAGGGGTCCTCTTTGATTCTTTTGCATATGAATATCCAATTCTCCCAGCACCATTTGTTAAAGAGACTATTCCTTCCCAGTTGAGTGGATTTGGCAGCATTATCAAAAATCACTTGGCCATAGATGTGAGGGTCTATTTTTGATCTCTCATTTTTATTGGTCAGTATGTCTGTCCTTATGCCAATACCTGCTATTTTGACCACTGTAGCTTTGTAATATGCTTCAAAATCAGGAAGTATGAGTCCTCCAAGTTCATTCTTCTTTTTCAAGATGTTTTGGCTATTCAGGGCCCCTTACCTTTCCAAATAAATTTGGTAATTGGTTTTTCCATTTCTGCAAAGGAGGGTTGGACTTCTGATTATGATTGCATTGAATCTATAAATCATTTTGGGTAGATATGACATCTTTATGATATTTAGTCTTCAGATTACTATTTTTTTTAATGTTTCTTCCCCACCCACCCCCAAGATGGCTCCCTCATCTGTCTTTATCTGTTCATTGTGTCTGCTCTTTGTGCCTGCTTGTTGTCTGCTCATCTTCTTTAGGAGGCAACAGGAACCAAACCCGGGTGTGGGTGCCCAACTGTGTGAGTCACATCTGCTCCCCACTATTCATTTCTAAAGGCACTGTTACTTTTAATTTTAAAGACATTTATTTATGAGATACTTAAACTTTTAAGAGTAAAGCACTGCCATTAAGAAAGGAAAGTAACGGTTGTATTATAATTTTTTATGTTATAATTATATATGTGATCTATACTATATGATTGTATCTTTTTATAATGTTCTATTATATAATAATATATTTAATAGGAAACATATTTCTATATTATGTAATAATAATATTTTATGTGTTATCAAAATATAACAATTTATAAATTTATAATAAGATGGTTTTTACATTCTAAAGTACTATATTATTATTAAAAACAATAATAAACTCAGCATTAGAATAGTATATGTGAGTACTGGGACCACCAGCCAAGCGGGTTGTGATGTGACTGAACGTATAACAGAACGATATGATGTTTAGGTGGTGGAAGTGAAGTTCACCTGGATGTATGTATGGACCAATTCCAATAAAGGTATAAAAACAAGCCCTGTTTAAACATTTACCATTTTCTTTCCTCTTCTGTAACTTTCAGTATTATTCTTTTCCCACTTTGAGAATCATTCTTCAAAGTATAGTATTATGTTAATTATTTGTGATTTTGTGAAAACGTTCATTTAAATTGTATGTACTTTGCAACTATTGTGCAAAACTCACTTAGCAGGTAAGGAAAGTGGGCTAAGCGGTTGATTTGGTTTTAAACTGCAGTAATAAAAATACACTATCTAGAACAAAGCAGATAATAGTTGTTCTTTACTTTTCTCATATAATGTACTTAGAGTATTATGTTTTTTTCTGAGTTTAACCCTTGACCAATGACACTAAGAGAACTGGAATGTTCCCAGAAGAAGATGAGTATAATAGATACCAGGCAAAACTGATGGAGATGGCTTAGAAAATTATGAGATCCAAACCCAATTTATGTTTGCTTAACTGCTGATTTATGCCTTACCAACAACCCTTTTGTACTTTTAGCAGGAGTGACAGTAAGCTTCAAAAAATTAATAACTTTTCCCACTGAGGAAATAGAAGTAGTGGCTTCTGTAGAATTTTAGTTTTCTTTAGTGCTTAAAGTTTGAAAATGTAGGTGCCATATAAATAGGTTTTATGACCTTTGAGGGAAAAAAAAAGTTTTTATGCAAATGATAAAAAGATTCTTTTTTTCAAATTCATTTCATCTTACACCTTGCTTGGAAAACTCAAAATTACCTCTTACTACTTAGAAATTTCAGGGCAAAGTTGGTTAGATAGTCTACTTTTAAGGGTAGATTCAGCTTCCCTGTTTTCCTGCCTTTACTCATTTTGTCTGTGATGCTATTTGAATTAGGAAAAAAATGCATATTTTTTGTGTCTATTTTCCCTTGTTGTCTATCCATATTTTGGGCCTCTTCTATTTTTCGTGTTTTATTTTACTGCCATGTAACCCTTGATTATTACTTTTTCATTCTGGACATTAGTGGCCTTCAAGAAACCAAGGAATTATCTGCCTTGATTAAACTGATGATCAAATAAAATACTTTGGTCCTTAAAGATCATCTTAGAATAGTATGAGTAAATGTATTACTGCATTCATTCTTAAGTATTTGTGCTAATGCAGAGGACTATTCATGTAAATTATAAACACCTGGATGTAGGATTGTTGCTTGCCATATAGATGTGATTTCTAGTAAATATCTGACAATATTGAGGCCTTAGTGGGAGAGATGGATTAAAATAAATTTTTTAGTTTATAATGATTCTTAACATTTTAAATAATTAAAACTTTCCCATCTTAGACCAGTAATTATTGCTATCAGAGTACTAGTAATTATTTCCATGAAAGGAGTTCAATTTTCTGACTTCTTAAAAAAGGAAGGAGGGGATAAAATTTGGAATAATTCTAAGGAAATACTACTTGTGTCCAGTCTCTATGTCCTTTTAGCTCTACCTATCATCTGTGTGTGTTTACTGTTCTATTGTTTCCATTATGACAGAGCTCAGCTCAGGTACCAGGTGGTCAGAAAACTATTAAAGGAGTCTGGGCAACAAACCCATTCAAGTCACAAGAAGACTTTCAAACTGAAGCAGTTTCTTCCTAGCCATGGCATTCGTATATGTTTCCATTCAGGTTTCCGGGCTTAGCTATCACAAACAAAGGGCTGCTCTACTACTTCATTCATCTTGCAGATCCTGACACTCAACTGATCGCTTGCCCTGTGTTCTCAGTGGCCCACGAGACTTACTTCACACCTAACATGCCTACTTACTTAACTGACTATCCTTCCAATCTTAACCATCTTTAAGAATACTACCATTTTTCATTAGTCATCCAGGAGTCTCTGTTTTTCCCCTTCCCAATCCGTTTCCTTGGACATGTTTCCCTCAGCCCTCACTTCATACCCTTATTGCTGCTATTCTACTTCATGCCCTAATCACCTTACCCATAATTAAATGTACATTTTTCTTGCTATTAAAGGTAGGTTCTGGAATACTGTTTATAAAATCTCTTTAAATTTCAAAAAGGGTTAAGAAGTAGTTTAGTACTGCTTGCAATCCCTACATAGGTGTCTAAGAAGCAGATTTTTGAAGCTTTAAAACTAAGCATACCTTTTTCTCTGTGTTATATGATTCTATACCCTTTCTCTCCATATTAATATAGGACCAATAAAACTCTTTTTTTTTTTCCAAAATAGACCACTTTTGTCTTGGTTGGGATTCTATTGAGGCAGCTCTCTTTACCCCCTGATTATTATTCCAGGTGTCATAGGGAGCTCCCTAGGGGGTAGTAGTATGTCTTCTTGGTTACAACTGCAGCCTTTGAACCCCATTGCTTATTGCCAGTTCCGGCTGTGACACTTACTAGCTTTGTGACCTTAAGAAAATCACTTAGTTTCTTTGTTCTAAAACAAGACAACAATAACACATATGAGCTCAAAAAAATGTTAGCTATTTTTATTATATTATCATCAGCCATGGGATCTACAGGCCTGATCACACCCCTCACTTTGATGGTATTCACAGACCTTGAACTTTTGAGCCATAAACTTATGTCTTGCCACAGAAATCTCATCCTCAGCACTGTTCACCATATGTAGACTTTTAAGTTTTCAAATTTCTACCTTTCTTCTAAATTAACACTGGGCCAGTTGGTATGATTTTTATGCTAATCATCTAAGAACATATTCTAATTTTTCCCTTTCTAAATGCCTTTTATTGCTTGCATAGGCACAGTATTTTTCCATATAGTGCATGATTCACTTGTTAATCTTCAGAATCATTTTTCCACTCTCATTCCATAAAGCCATTGAGCAATCACCATTTGCTTACTAGTTTTCTATTTGGGAGGTGCTATTTCAGAAATAAAAAGTACATGTTTCCATTGGGAACAAATCCATCTTACTAGCATTTTCAGCTCTTGGAATTTCTTTTGTATTTATCAGCCATACTGGAATTAATAATGTTCATGAAATACTCTATACTCAGAAAAATGAAATGGTGGCCACAATTGACCGTTGGTGGTCAACTGAATGATTGCTGTCCTCTGCTTATGAACAGGGGAAGCATGCTTTTCTTCTGTATTGAAATTTTCATAAAGTAAAATTTTATAAATAGAGGAGCTTCAGTATTTGCTTTTAACTGATCTCTTTGCCTGACTCTTTTCTCTTCCCACAGGTTATAACACTGCAAAGTAATCTCTACAAAATAGTTGGATCACATTATTTCCTTTCATAGTAGCTACCTTGACTTGATTGATTAGTGTCTATGGATTAGTGTCCTAATTGGATTGTTTTCATTGTCTAACTTTTGTAGTTTGGAATGTACTCTTTTCTCTGGCTCTACCTAATTCTATTCTGGAAAAGAAATCCTTCATTATAGTCAAGTATAACCCTCCCTGTCCTATTCTTACATAATGCAAATTTTTTTGTGTGTGGATCTTTATTTCTTTTTAATAATACATGTATATATGGCACTTCGTTTAAAGTTACATTAAATATGCATTATATCATTTAGTACTATATTGTCCTGTATGCTTTGTATAATAACTATTTAGATGTTAATAAACATTTTTACAAAATTTTAATTTCCATGAGCACATGAATTCTCTTTACTTCTCTTGTGTCCTTCACATGTGTCTTTTGTACTTAGGTGGTCAGTGAACATATGTGATTTTTGCTTGCATTTCAGTTGTTTTGCCATTTATTAAAACCAAAGGCACAAAGATTTCCTATCACTTTGTCTGAACTACTTTTAGTCAGAAATTGTCGATCCTTGTCAGTTGTGAAAAGAAATCCAGTTATCTGTGGAACAGGAAATTGTACATTTTTCTTTTACAAGTAGTTCAGCTCTAATAATTATATTCTATTACCAACCTCTTTTTTCAGGCTTTAAAATCTTGGAGTATTAAACTGATGGGCAGTTTATATGACATTACTTTAAAGTCATCCTTTCCTCTTCTATATACTTTAATGCAAGTTTTTTTTATCATTCCTATTTTTTAAATGCTTTAATGATGATAAGTATGGTGCATTCATGTAGTTTTTAAACCACAGTTCTGTGCTTTTCTGTGGGATTATTGAAATAATATCAGGATAAACATGAAGAAATC
The DNA here is from genome assembly GCF_030445035.2 of Dasypus novemcinctus. NCBI lineage: Eukaryota > Metazoa > Chordata > Mammalia > Cingulata > Dasypodidae > Dasypus > Dasypus novemcinctus. The sequence continues at coordinate 67,567,743 of NC_080686.1, read as the reverse complement.
TTGCATATTTCTCAATCAGTTTTGCATTTTTGTGGCTGTATTTGAAACCAGGAAACAAATCTAAAAATCTTTATTACGAACTCTGTCAGAGAATCTTTACCTGTTCATTCTTCAGTTAAACCTCCCTTTCTTAGGTGACAGCATACATGATAAGTTAAAATCTGTATGTATTTAGTTTAGCCTTTTAGTATAGATTAACTGCTACCATTGTATTAATACTGTTGTCTGTTATTTTTTCATTCCAGATGTCTTACATGTTAGATTCTCTATGAATTATATATAGGCTTTTTTGGGGGTCTAGTCAGATAACTAATCACTATATAGTCCTCTGAAGAAGATTCTGTACAAGTTGAAAGCTGCTTTCTTTGAATATATATTAGGAACCAGGTTAATTTGTATTTCTATTTCTAGAGTCATAGGAAATATATTAAAAAGTAGAGATGACTGTCATTATACAAAATAATTGAATGTTAGTTTATCTAAACATACTGATCAAAGTAAATTAAATAGATATGTTTCTTATAGATGTGTTATAAGATAAATAGTACTAATAAGGAAAGATAGTCTTTCAAGAACAAAAAAAAAATGATACTGGTAATTAAGAGATATGTTCAAGAAGCAAAATGAGCAAAGACTAAAACACAGGCATTTATTCCATAACACTAAATATGTACTCCTAGAATACCTTACATTCTGCAAAGTCACACACTAAAATTACAAGACTTAAGAGAAAAAGAGTGTTAGTGCAGATCACTTAAAAGTTGTATAACTTTGTAAGTTTAGCCCTAAGAGGATACTGGTCTGAATATTAGCACAGTCAAATAACCACTGATATTTGCACGAGAATCATTTTGTTCTTTACAGCTACATACTCTGGAGTTAATGCTTCCTCATTAAAGGTATTTGCTTCTAACAGACCAATTTAATAAAAACACAGAATTATCCTTCATCAGTCAAAGTGGGGTTTTCTGTTTTTATTTATTTCCTTTTTATAGCAAAGAAATGTCTTTAAATCTTCATCTGCACTTAACAGCTTCCCAAGATAGCTTAACACAGAGGAAAGCCAAGCATTCCTTAAACCAGTCAAGCAACAGCTTCTAGCAATAAAGGAAGGCACTCCTTATAGGACTTTTATATTCTTTCCTAAACTATGAAAACTCCTCTCTCTGGTTGATTCGTATCATTAACATATCAGGAATAAAGTCTTACACAACTTAACATTATACTGACAAGATTTCTCTATTTGCCAATCACATATAAGCTAATTCTCATTGAAGAATTAACAAAATAGACTGTACCTCAAATATTTATAAATAATAGAGAAGGTACAGGCAGAATAAATGTAGGTAGAGGAAGTCCATGTTTGGTATATAGTAAATTGCAGGTTGTCCAAATCTAGAAAGATGAGGTTCAAACCGCAAAACCATATAAACAGTTTTGGTTTAAAACAGAAATATTCATTTCCTAAAGCAAAGCTTTTCAATTGTGTGTTCCAAACCCATCTTTACTTGGGCTTCTACCCATGATAACCACTTAATCATGGCATATATTCTCATTCTTTCCAGAGCCTAATCGTACCCAGCACATATTAAATGAATGATCATTGTCCTCTTTCGTACTCGGTCTGAACACAACCTCTTTGACCATCTTAATTCAGCATTCCAGGCAATAACTACAAACCAATATTACTTGGCATATAATGTGATATTACTTATTGACAGTTTACTACAATCCAAGCAGTGTGCTAAATCCTTTACCAAAATGTTATTTAATCTTCCCAACACCTTATAAGCTATGTAGTGGTTTAATCCCCATTTTACATGGGAGGCAATGGAGGCTTAAGTATCATCAAATTGATCATAATAAGCTGCCTCAAATCTTTTATGTAAAAGGTTTACTATATAATGAATAACAGTAATATAAATATAATAAACATAGGAATAATGAAATTACAGTGGGTAGTAGTGCTTGAGATAAAGTATTAGGTGAGTTCGGATTGGGAAGTCATTATAATGCACCAAAATAATGAAAAAGATGACTCAGAGGAAACCAATTGGGACATTGGGGCAGATGTAGAAGGAGAGAAAACAGACCTTGATTCCCTAAGAGGTGGTGAGGGTAGCCTCATTTCTGCTTTTAAATTCCATTTCTGGTTCCTATGAGACCTGGATTTACCTTTTTTTCTGTCCTTGAAAGTCCTTAAGATTGCCCGTGATATTTTTAAAATAAATTCACTTCATGCCTAAATTTGGTGACATGACTATTCCTTCAACCAAATGTCTAAGGCAGTGAAGATTTGGAATATAGAATAAAGAGGATTGGAGGAACAAATGTAAGAATTTAGTTCTAACCATATTGAATTTGAGGTTGGAATAGCCATTGTGCATTTGGCTGTGCAAATTTTCTGGGTTAAAAACTAATGAACTGGGGAGCAGATGTGGCTCAAGCTGTTGAGCGCCTGTTTGAGCCACATGGGAGGTCCCAGGTTTGGTTGCCAGTTCCTCCTAAAGACAAAAACAAAAACAGATAAGCAAAAAATGAAAAAATCAAGGGAGGGAAGCTGATGTGGCTCAAGTGATTGAGCTCCCATCTACCATATGGGAGGGTCAGGGTTCCATTCCTGGGACCTCCTGGTGAAGGCAAGCTGGCCCACACAGGAGTGCTATCCCATGTGGTAAGCTGGCCCAAGCGGAGAGCTGGCATGGCAAGATGACACAACAAAAAGAGACGCAAAGGAGAGACAGAGACACAGCAGACTAGGGAGCTGAGGTGGTGCAGGAGATTGAGCACCTCTTTTCCATTCTGGAAGGTCCCACGATCAGTTCCTGGTGCCACCTAAAGAGAAGAAAAGCAGACAGAAGAACGCACAGTGAATGGACACAGAGCAAACAACAAGGAAGAAGGGGGTAATAAATAAATCTTATTAAAAAAATTTCAGGGGAGCCAATGTGGCTCTGGTTGAGTGCCAGCTTCCCATATACAATGTCCTGGGTATAATCCCTCCCTGTAGTGCCTCAAAAAAATCAGATAAACTATAGGTCATAGGTGAAATTGTAGGAGTAGATGAGATCTTCTCATAGAATGAGAAGATCAAAAGGCTTGGGATTGAAACATGACCACCAATATATTGGGCTGACTGGGGGAAGAGGGTTCAGTAGTAGAGAACTAACATAGAACTGTCAAAGTTAGGAGGCAAACCAAAAGGGGTGGTGTCAGCAAAGTCAAGGTAGTACAGTATCACGAAGTAAAGAAAGGCAATGGCAAGTGCTCCAGAAAGATCAAGGACCATGGAGGCTGAGAAGTTCATTAGATTTGGCAGTGAGGCCATTGATGGTCTTTGCCTTTGGTGATGGTTTGGAACTGTATGCACCCCAGAAAAGAGTGTTCTTAAAGTTAATCCATTCCTATAGGTATGGATCCATTGTGAGTAGAATCTTAAATTAAGATGTGAGGCGCCTTATTCAGGGTAGATCTTAATCCTTTTACTGGAGTCCTTTATAAGAAAATGAAATTTAGACAAAGAGGGAGAAAGCTGTGGAAGTAAGGAAACCTGGGAGAGAAGGCAGAGACCAGTAGATGCTACTGTATGACGGAGGAGTCCAGGATCATCAGTAGCTAGTATTCAGGAAGAAAGCATTGCCTTGATAGTGCCTTGATTTGGACATTTTCATGGCCTCAAAATGGTAAACTTGTAAGCTAATAAATTACCATTGTTAAAAACCAACCCATTTTATGGTATCTGCTTTTAGCAGCTTAGCAAACTTAAAACACTTGCTAACTTAGTTTCTGTGGAATTGTAGTAAAAATTGGACGTCTGATTTCAGTGGTTCAAAGAGGAAATGTGAAGTGAAAAAAAAAGTGAAAATTTATTGATGCATCCTGATGATTCATCAGAAATATAGTGGCAAACGATAATGATGATGAAGGAAGAGGTGACTGATTTAGGGCTGAAACAGACCTTGGAGATATTCAAATATCAGCCCCTTATTTTAAAAATGAGGAAGCCAAAGCCCAAAAATTTTTAGTCGTTTGCACTATGGCAAAGCCATTAAGTAGTAGACATAACAGACATCATCTTAAGTTTTTTACTCCAAACCTACCAGTATATTCAGTCAAAGTAACACAGAAGGAAACATTTTTAAATGGTTCTGTATATAAGAAAGAATAAATTCAAATCCTAAAAGAATAAGATTAGCATTATATGAATTTATAATGAATTTATTCGTTCTTATATAGAGAAGGAATGAGGTGTGGTTTTGCTAAGGTATATTTCTTTATATACCTGGTGTATCATGCACAAAAATATGTTGACAAAAAATTGGCTTGACCTTTGGACGACTGATCTTTGACAAGGGTGCCACATCCATTCTGTGACGAAAGAATATTCTCTTCAAAAAATGGTGCTGGGAGAACTGGATAGCCCTATGTAAAAGAAGGAAAGTAGACCCCTACCCACACCATCCATATACAACAATTAACTCAAAATTAATCAGAGGCCTAAATATGAGAGATAAAACTATAAAACTCATAGAAGAAAATATCTGGAAACATCTTCAGGACCTCATATAAGACAGAGTGATTTCTTAGACTTCACACTACAAGCATTAGCAACAAAATAAAAAATATTGATAAGTGGGACTTAAATATGTTGACAAAAAATTGACTTGACCTTTGGACGACTGATCTTTGACAAGGGTGCCACATCCATTCTGTGACGAAAGAATATTCTCTTCAAAAGATGGTGCTGGGAGAACTGGATAGCCCTATCTAAAAGAAGGAAAGTAGACCCCTACCCACACCATCCATATACAACAATTAACTCAAAATTAATCAGAGGCCTAAATATGAGAGATAAAACTATAAAACTCATAGAAGAAAATATCCAGAAACATCTTCAGGACCTCATATAAGACAGAGTGGTTTCTTAGACTTCACACTACAAGCATTAGCAACAAAATAAAAAATATTGATAAGTGGGACTTAATCAAAATTAAAAATTTTTGTGCATCAAAGGACTTATCAAGAAAGTAAATAGATACCTTACAAAATGGGAGACAATATTTGGAAAACATACATCTGAAAAGGATTTAATATCTAGAATTTATAAAGAACTCCTGTAACTCAAGAACACAAAGACAACCCAGATTAAAAATGGGCAAAAGATTTGAATAGACTTTTCTCCAAAGAAGATACACAAATGATCAAAAAGCACACAAAAAGATGCTTAACATCCTCAGTCATCAGGGAAATGTAAAACAAACCCACGAGATACTATCTCACACTGAGTAGAAGGATTCTATTTTACAAAAAAAAAAAAAAAAAAAAAAAAAAGGAAAATAACAAGGACAAGAGAGGATGATGTAGAGAAATAAGGAACACTTATTCTTTGTTGGTAGGAATGTAAAATGGAACAGCTGCTGTGGAAAATTATATAGTGGTTTTTCTGAATGTTAAATACAGAATTACCATTTGGTCCTGTAGTCCCACTTCTAAGTTAATACCCAAAAGAATTGAAAGCAGGGATTCAAACAGATATTTGTACACTGATGTTCATAGTGGCATTATTCCCAGTGCCAAAAGATGGATGCAACCAAATGTACATCAACAGATGAATAGATAAAATAAGATGTGGTATATACACACAGTGGAATGGTGTTTGACCATAAAAAGCAATGATCTGATGCATGCTACCACATGGGGTAACCTTAAAGACACATTGAGTGAAATAAACCTGATACAAACAGATAAATACTGTATGTCTCATTTATTTGTATGAAATAAGCAGAATATGCAAACTCATAAAGTCAGAAACTCTAGAATATAGGTAACCAGGAGAATGAAGAGTTAATTGGCATGGAGTTTCTCTTTGGGATGATTGTAAAGTTTTGGCAATGGATGATGGTGATGGAGGCATAGCTTTGTGAATGTAATTAACATAACGCCACTGAAATGTATATTTGAAAAATTATAAAAAGGGAAATTTTAGGTTGTATATAAGTTACCACACAAACACATAAACTCAGAACTATATAACACAAGAGTGAACCCTGACATAAACAGTGAGCTAAATTTAATAGCATAATTCTAATGACACTGTTTCATCATGGTACTTTGTAACAAGTACCACACTAATACAAATGTTAATAATAGAGAAAACTGTGTATGGAAGAGGGGGTATATGGGAACTTCTGCATGATTTTTCTGTAAAACTGTAACTGCTCTAATAAAACAACAAAAAACGCATTGGGGGTAACGGACTTGGCCCAGTGGTTAGGGCGTCCGTCTACCACATAGGAGGTCCGCGGTTCAAACCCCGGGCCTCCTTGACCCGTGTGGAGCTGGCCCATGTGCAGTGCTGATGCGCGCAAGGACTGCCATGCCACGCAGGGGTGTCCCCCGCGTAGGGGAGCCCCACACGCAAGGAGTGTACCCCATAAGGAGAGCTGCCCAACACGAAAGAAATTGCAGCCTGCCCAGGAATGGCGCCGCCCACACTTCCCGTGCGGCTGATGACAACAGAAGTGGACAAAGAAGCAAGACGCAGCAAATAGACACAGAGAACAGACAACCGGGGGAGGGGGGGGGATTAAATAAATAAATCTAAAAAAAAAAAAAAAACGCATTGACTGGATCATGTTGCAGTTATACAAAATTAAATCAATGTGTGTATTCACAACCAGTTAAGGGGAGAAATTTTATGATACTGTAATTTTGTTTTTGATTTGGGAGAATCATTAATATTTTAATATTACCAAAGTATTTACTGAGTCAGAAATGCAAAATACTGAATCTTAACCATTCTTATTTGTGTGTGGTATGTCTTATCTTTGGGCAGTTGTATGAATATAAAATATTCACAACATTTATTTTTGAGCTTCCATTACCAGAATCTAACTTTAGTTTTTAGTATAAGAGCACCACCTATGGGTTTCTGAGGAATTCGGGGAAAAAAAATTAAATTCCTTCTAGTTTTTTCCTATAGTTAGTCTATCCATTTGTTTATTACAGTTAACCCATTTTCTGCTTTGTCAGAAATTATTCCCCACCCTGCCTCTCAGTTTTTGGCTGTATCCCACTGCTGCAAAATCAGCTAGTATGTATTTGAGTACTTAAATGACAGTACAGTGTTAAATATAGGTTAAATATAATTTAACTCAAAATTATATTCTCTTTAATGTAGATTATTAATCTTTTAATGAACAGTTTTCCACATTCGAGAGGAATGGTGATGGTTGTTTTGCTTGTTTATTTGTATTTGTTTTTATCTTCATTAACTTAAAAATTTCTTCATTATACTACGGAAAGCTTTGGCAAAAGATAAATGGAGGAAAAATGGTGGTCATATAAATGATTTAAGTTTATCTTTTTCATTAAATTATTATGATAGCAAAGTGGAAGCAAAATTCTGGTGCTTTATTGTTAATACACTCTTAAAATTGCATTTGGATAAATTTAATGTTTCCTAAAGTATCATTAATATTTACATTTTTGTAAGGGAAATTTACTTAGTGAATTTAGCAACCAAAAATACATGGACGTTTTATGCATGGGCAATGAGATGCTTGCTAGGTGCTTGATATATATCCTTGAATTCTACACCATGAATACTTTGCTAAGGTACCCTAATTCCAGGATAGAGTCATTAAAGGCATGAACATTTTTTTTTGGCAGAATATACTTTTAAAACCTTGATTGCATGTTTTCTTCAGCAAATGGGTTATTCTATAGAAATTAGAACTGAATCTTCGAGTAATATAGCTTATTTTGTTTTCATTGTTGTGGATGACATTTTTCTAACTTACATAGTATGCTTTCCAGCATTCTTAACCTGAATTGAACAGACTATAACCTGTTTTAAAAAACAGAAGTTTTTCCCCCAAATTATAATTGTAACAGTAATATGTGGCTATCTATAAATTGTCTTCAACCTAACAGCAGAATTCAAAAAGCATGGTTGTCTGCTTTTGGCCATGTCTGGCCATGTGTTATACCAGACATTTTGCTTACGCTGATTCATTTATTTACTCAAGAGCTCTTTTAGATAGTTCTGAAAATTAATTTATTAATCTGATATAATGCAACAGTTTTTTCTTTTGGAAGATAGGTAATAATGTATGTATTCTAAGATGCTTTTTAGGTTCAGTATATCCTTTTTATTATTTTTCTAAAAATTGCTTCCATCACTTCCAATAACTGTGCTCCCTTGGCAACTACTCTCACCACTTCTAATTTGTTGCTTATTTACTATGACTTTAAAAATCAAATAATCCAATTTGTTACAATTAATTAGAGATTCTAGGACGTTAAATTCTACTGAAGGCTTAAACATTTTTCACGTTATTTTTTGTAGCCCAGTGACTTTTTTTTTTCTTAAATTGGGGGAGAATAAACTATCATATTTTCAACTGAATGCTGAATAGGTAAGATGTAATCACATAATGATATTTTAATTATTGACTGTTTCTGTCCTTTATTTTGAATTTACTCTGGAAATCATTTCTGACCTGCTAGTAAAGTTTGGAAGTTTCAATAAAAATAGAGAGCTACTTTGCAGTAATTTTGAAATACTTTCTCTCTCTATTCAACCATCCACTAACTTATCAAAAAAAATTGCAATCCAGCATTTTACTCTTATGTTTATATGAGCCTTTCCTTAATTATTTTGTGCAGAAGACTATTCTTGTAATATTCTTTCATTTTAAGTGTACTCAAAGCAGCACGGTGCTCATAAGAATCTAAACACAGTAATTCAGTAAATATTGAACTTTAGGTTGTTCATACTAAGGAAAATACATTTAAAAGATGCTATTTGAGAATAGATGGACAGGTAGGGAGGTTGGTAGGTAGATAGATTTCCATGGCTAAAACTAACAATCCTGCCTTTTTAAATTGCTATGATATCTAAATTGAAATCTTCCATGTGTACTTAATTAGGATAAGAGACTTTGTCTAAACGGGAAGAAAAAAATATCTCATTAGAATAATAGAAGCTTTTTAAGGTTGATAATACCACATTTCATTAAACATATAAAAAATAAGCACTAATTTACTTAATGTTGTGTTTTGAAATATAATAATTAGCTAAGATTGCTTTGGCTATCTTCCAGCTTGTGGAGAGACTCCAGAACAAATTCGAGGACCAAGTGGGATAATCACGAGCCCAGGCTGGCCTTCTGAATATCCTACTAAAATCAACTGTAGCTGGTTCATAAGGGCAAACCCTGGAGAAATCATTACCATAAGGTAATTCTGATACCTTTCTGTTTCACTATATAATATTTTATTGTAAAATATAAATTCAACATTTCATTACTCAACACACAGTAATATAAAAGGAAACTTCTCAGAAAATATAATAAATTACAGCTCTCAGTTTATCTTAAGGGAAAGAATAATGGCCCATCCTTCACCTACTATTAGGAGGGCATGTATTTTGCCCTAATGGGAGTAATCTACGTGGGACTATTGCCCATTATTTTGGTCTCACTAGCAGGATCATCTACCTAATTGAGTTTTAAATTACTGTAGGTATATATTTGTGTGCGTGTGCATGCACGCATGCTTGTGTTTTTATATACATATATATACACACACATAAATGTCTATGTCTGTCTGTATGAGTAAAACTTGAAATAAGTTAATGGATAGATTCTAAATCTGAAAATGTCTTTCTCTTTTCTTTATAACGTTCAAACAAAAAACACATTTGTTAAAAATACAAAGTGAAAGGCATTGTTAGGAGGAATGACCATAAGTTTAAGATTTTAAGAATAAATAATTATATACATTAGAAAAATTAAGATTAATTTTAAAAACACAGTGAATTGGTTACAAAGAAAAGCAGTGTGGGAAATAGGTATTAAGGAGAAAAAATTCAACAGAACTACAAATTGCCAGCTTAAGGAAATAATATCAGGGCCAGTAGAAAAGAATATTTGTTTTCCTGAAGGCACACACACAAAAAGTAGTTTGCCTAAACAAAGAACTGCAGTTGTAAATAAAAGAATATCATTCCCATTCTGGAGACAGCAATCTACTGTTACACAAAGGCACCTTTGGCGTCCTTTCATATGTAACCTTTTTGTGGGTAAGAATCATGGAATTTCAGATTTAGAAGGAACTTTGCAGATTGGACTTTGCCTTAATTTTACATTTTAAAAATGAATCTTGTTAATTTAGCCTACTTTTCATCTTTTTCCATCTTCCTTTTTTATATTCATTAACTATTGAGAGAAACTAGTCTCTCTTGAGAAACGTAACTATAGTCCTATAGTCTATCCCCTTTTTTCTGTGGCATAAAGAGGAGCCATACGGCTTGTTTTATTTTTAGTGCCCTTTGCCTCAGGCCACAGCTCCTAGAACCCTGGAGTTGACCTTATATAGAAGCTGCTCCATTTCACAGTGAAAAGTGTAATTCTCTTGCTTGGTTGATTGGTATGATGCACCATTAAGGTTATCCTTCTGAAACATTACTAGTGTTGGAATCTGAACAGTGTGCCTATTTTCTGTTACTTGTAAAAACAACTAAGTATAAATGTGTTTAAAAAAATAACGTAAGTTTTACTATGTTTCAAGTATAGGATTTCTTCTTAACATAAAACTAGAATTTATGGAGTTCTTATCTTTTAAACTAAAAATCCAACCCCACAATTAAACTTGTAGCCTACCAGCTCAGTTCTATAAAATCTGGAAATCTTGTCAGCACAGAGGAGTTTGTTACATGGAGGACTGCCACCTGGTTCTGCTCGCGTGTGGATCCCTGAGGTTTTGCAGTGTGAGATCACACTGAAAACCAAGAACAATTCAGAAAGGCAAAACAAAATTATAGCTAGTCCTATATTTGAAGAGAGATTTCCTGCATTCTAGAAGGATTTCATTAATTTGGACTTATACACAGCCTGCTAAGGATGAGAAGGTATCTTTAGTAATTGTCCTAGGTCTTTTTTTTTTTTTTTTCCAAGATTTATTTATTTATTTATTTTCCCCCCTTCCCCTCCTCCTGCCCTGTGGTTTTTTTGCTGCCTGTGTTGTCTTCTCTTCTCATTTTCTCTCCGTTAGGATTCACCAGGATTTGATTCTGGAGACCTCTGATGGGGAGAGAGATTTCCTGTTAATTGTGCCACCCCAGTTTCTGGTTTCTGCTGCACTTCACTTTGATTCTCCCCTTGTATCTCTTTTGATGCATCATCATCTTGCTGCATGACTTACTTGTGCAGGGCACTGGCTAACCACACAGGGCATTCGTGCGGGCACTGGCTCACCTTGTGGGCACTCGCGTGGACACTGGCTTGCCATGCGGGCATACTTCTTCTTTTTCACCAGGAGGCCCCAGGGATCGAACCCAGGTCCTCCCATATGGTAGGCAGAAGCTCTATCACTTGAGCCACATCCGTTTCCCTGTCCTAGTTCTTTAATCAAGTTGTCATTGCCATGATATACCAACATTTGAGAAAGATCACACACACACACATACACAAAGATAAGTTTCACATGAATATTGATATAAAGCCAATAAATTGAATTGCAGATATAGCTCAGTGGTTGATCACCTGCTTCCCATGTATAAGGAAAATAATAAATTATTTAAAAGACACATATACCATAATCAAGTATAATCATCAAGACATACAAAAATGAATCAGTATTAGGAAATTTTTTATTATTTTACCATAATAATGAGTCAAAAGAAAAAGCATGTGTTTATCTAGAATTTACAGATGCTTTAAAGCATTTTAGGAAAAAGAATCAGCATTCCTGAATTTAAAATAAAATTTAAATCCTTAGTAAGATGAAATTAGAAATAGGATTTTTTTAAATCTGGATGAAAGAGTAAAACTAAAATCACTTTAAACAAACAATACGGAGCACTCTATATAAAATTAGGAGATGGTAACATAAAGATAGTTTTCCTTTACTCCTCTCCTTTGAAACCCACCAAAATCAACAAAGATCTTAACTATCAGATCTAGAGGGTTGGATTATAGCTCCCTGCTTGAAGTCAAGTGCTAGGGTCGGCTATTTTTCTCTAAGCGTGGCTCTCATGGAGCCTGAAAGAGGCTGAAGTAAACTTCTGGTAACCACTGCCTGATCTTTTATGGGGCTGAGCCCTTACAAATAGGAATCTAACTCCATCTACTAACTGCAGTACTCCGAACCACCTTTTTAAGAATGCTTCTGGAATGGAGATCTAGGTGGAGGCAACTATAGCACAGATGTGGTGGGGAACATAGAGGGAGACAGGGCTTGCCTCTCTCCAGGCTGAGTTGCTCTGCTATCTCCACAAGGCCAGCTGTAGACTCTCAGGTGAATGTCTCTGTCTCTTTCCCTGGGGCTTCTGCCATGTCTAAGGAGCATCTCTGTTCCTCTGTGTTCTTCTTTGTGTTTACTTCCTGGGCACCAGCTCAAAACTCCAACTCCCTTCTCTGCAGTGTGGCAGTGTACTTTTTCTGTGAGTCCCTGCCTACCAAGGGAGTGGACACTCAATGTCCTACTAACAAGGTCCAATCAAAGCCCCAGTCATTTAATCAAGTAAAAGTGAAACCTCTGAATCCAATATAATCTAATCCCAGAGGAACAAATCAGTTTATAGACATAATCCAATATCTATGTTTTAGGATTCATAAAAAATATCAAACTGCTACACTGTAATAACATATTCTAAAATATATGCAAAGCAAAAAAGTGAGAATTTTAGACATACTTTTAATCAGAATATTATAGGTTAAATAGAAAAAAATTAGTAAAGATATAGAAGATTTGACAGAATTAACAGGCTTGATCGAGTACAAGTATGGATTATGTTTGTATGTATGTTTTTAGCAAATAGAGAGTACATGCTTTTAAAGACTTGTGGGACATTTATAAAAAATTGATTATGCATTAAATCACAAAGGAATTCTGAATGCATTTCAGGGACTCTACATAATTCAGATTATATTCTCTGACCACAATGCAATTAAATTAAAAACCAACAACTGGGAAGCGGCTATGGCTCAATCAGTTGGGCTCCCGCCTACCATGTGGGAGGCCCTGGATTTGTGTCCTGGGGCCTCCCTATGAAGGCAAGCTGTCCATGTGCCATGGAGAGCTGACACAGCAAGATGACGCAACAAAGGGAGACAAGCAAACACAGAATAAACATGCAACGAATGGACACAGAGAACAGACAGCAAAAAACAAGCTGCAAGGGGCAGGGATAAATAAATAAATCTTTAAAAAAAAAACCAACAATAAGTTGGGAAAAGTATAACAAACCCCATATGTTTGGAATCATATTCCTGGATAACTCCTGTATTAAAGAGGAAATCAGTTTTAAATCAGTGCATTTAAAGTCGTAAATTTTTCTCTAAGTACTTTTTCAGTGTGCTCCAATAGCTTTTAATATATAATATTTTTGGGCAGCGGACTTGGCCCAGTGGTTAGGGCCTCCGTCTACCACATGGGGGTTCCGCAGTTCAGACCCCGGGCCTCCTTGACTCGTGTGCAGCTGGTCCATGCGCGGTGCTGATGCGTGCGGGGAGTGCCCTGCCATGCAGGGGTGTCCCCGCGTGGGGGAGGGGGCGGCACCCAGCGTGAAAGAAAGTGCAGCCGCACACATGGAGAACTGACACAAGATGACGCAATGGGGGAAAGCTCAGATTCCCATGCTGCTGACAACAACAGAAGCTGACAGGGAGGATACAGCAAGTGGACACAGAACAGACAACCGGGGTGGGAGGGAGAGGGAAAGGGGAGAGAAATAATTAAATGAATAAATCTTAAAAATAAAATAAAATCGTTAATTAAAAATATATATATATAATATTTTACTGTGGTAATTATGGAGATATATGTGTGAGGCTACTTCAAAGCCTTGTTCATAATAGTAAAAAAAAACCAAAATAATCAAATTATCAGCCTTTTTTACTGTTATTCAGAATATTAAGAAGGAAATAACCTCATATAATTCTGTGTTAAATTAGACTTAATTATCACTTGTTTAAGGCAAAGGCAAGGAGATAAAATCAGATCTTCATTTTTTGGTAAGATTTGTACAGATCCAGGAAAATCATATTTTGGTTTCTCCTTTTTCATAAGCAGTGCCTAATTTTGTATGTGTTTTTATTTTTCTGCTTCTTTGCTTTTTACTCATATCCATAATTTATGAAGATTTAATGTTTAGCTATAAAGTGATATCTATTTAAAACTACCTTCAAATTGAGGGACTTTTCATTGAAAAAAAATTAGTCCATTTTTTATTTTTTTACTATGCTCAGATTTGTGCTATTTACTCTCCTGAAGATGTAAGCTTACAAACTTTACACTAAGCAGGTAGATGAACCAGTCTAGTCTAAAAGAAGGATTGAATATCTGTGCCTGTACTTCAGTTCATCAGATTACAGGATGGTGTTTCCAGTTTCAACATAGAACAATTTAGGATGTTCTGAATTTGTTATAGTCTTTCCTAAACACACACACCCCCCGAAGAAAAAGAAAAGCGCCTACCATCACCTGTTTTTTAATATTATTTTGGTGTCCAGTATTATTTATGAAAAAGAAGTATTGTTCTGGGATGTGGGAAAGAGCTACATATATATAAATTAGGAACAAAGAAGCAGTCTTATTATTTACTAATGATATGGTTGTATTCTGGGAAACCCAGAAGAATCAATGAATATTGAAACTTATATATGTCTTCATTTACTTTGTATTATGGATTTTTTTCCCAAAAATTACCTTGTTAAAATAGCCTTCCTATCTTTTTATTTGTAGTTTTCAGGATTTTGATATTCAAGGGTCCAGAAGATGCAGTTTGGACTGGCTGACGATAGAAACATACAAGAATATTGAAAGTTACAGAGCTTGTGGTTCCACAATTCCACCACCATACATTTCCACACAAGACCACATCTGGATCAGATTCCATTCAGATGGCAGCATCTCTAGAAAGGGTTTCAGACTGGCATATTTTTCAGGTATGTTTTTAAATAAGAAAAAAAGATTCTGAGCAGAAGAAGTTTATAGTATTACTGCTTAGTCACTTTGAGCTAATCTTCTAGACAATCAGGTTCTTAAGGGACCTGAGATTGAAGATGTAGTCCTTAAACCTAGGTCTCAAAGGGTGTTTTGTATAATCCTAATTAAATAATGAATTTTATAAACTAAGGTCAGTTTCTTTCTTTTTAAACATCTTAAGTTTGTTTGTTTTAAAAATAATTGTTCTCTCTCAAGTGCTTACCCATATCCTGAAAGTGACTTCAGAATATATTTTTGTGTGATCATTGTTTTTAAACCTTGAGAGAAAAAGCATGTCCCATTTTACCCTCATTGTCTCCAAAGAAGAAAAGTCTTCTTTTACTGTTATTGAACTATTCAAAATGAATGAGCAAATCATATAAATGTGAATAATTCAGAGCATTAGAGTTATGTTTTTTGCTAAAACCTATTTTATATCTTGAAGTTACATGTTCTTCTTTAGCAAACATTAGCTACTTTTTCTTCTTTTTTCTTTGTAATGTTTTTTAGCTTCTGAAGCACATTTTCTGTCACCTATTTACCTGTAAATAGGTTGTAGTGGAGAAAATAAGTATTAGCCCAACATTGTTAAAATTTGGTGACTCTAGGCCTCTATTGTTTTCTTTTCTTACTTTATTATTATTATATACTTAGGATCATATACTAAGAGATGTGTATACTAGTATATATTATATATTTAGGAGAATTTTTTTCTCTCCCTTTTATTTTGAAAAATTTTTTGCACTTGTGCTAAAATAGAAATTATAAACTACAAATACTGTTTTATATGATACATTATAAAACAGTATAAAGTTCATCTTGAGATAATCTTAGCAAAAGTCTGAGTTTAAGTAATGGGTTTGCAAAATATCCTATAATGTACATAGCAAAATAGTGTGTGTGTATATTTTGTATAAGGAGCAATGGATAAAGTCTAGAGAAAAATACGGAAAAAAGATTTCAGAGTGATTATTGTGAATAAATGAATAAATTTTTCTTCTTAAAATTTTATATATAACATTGTTTTAATGATGTTTATACAATGTTATTTTAAATTCTTAGGCAGTATATTTATTCTATTGGCTCATGAATCTTTTATCATTTTACTACATGTCCTGTAGTAAAAATAGCTTTCTGCAAAGACAGAATTGGTCATTTCTCCATTTAGATCAAAATGCAGAGATCTTCATGGGACACATAAACATTTAATAAATTGAATTGAGTAATTAGTATGCCAGTACTAATTTGTCATTAGAACTTAGCCTGTTTTTTGAAACAAAAATGTTTAAACTCCAATACTTGAGATTATATTAGCTTTTATGAAATTATCACTTGCATTTATATGTCTTTCAAAGAGTGTGTTTTTTTCCTCCTCCCTTCTCTGCCTCCCTCTTCCTCGTTCATCCCCTTCCCAGGGAAATCTGAGGAACCAAACTGTGCTTGTGATCAGTTTCGTTGTGGTAATGGCAAGTGTATACCAGAAGCCTGGAAATGTAATAACATGGACGAATGTGGAGATAGTTCTGATGAAGAGATCTGTGCCAAAGAAGCTAATCCAACAGCTGCTTCTTTTCAACCCTGCGCTTACAACCAGTTTCAGTGTCTATCTCGGTTTACCAAAGTTTACACTTGCCTTCCTGAATCTTTAAAATGTGATGGAAACATTGACTGCCTCGACTTAGGAGATGAGATAGACTGTGATGTGCCAACTTGTGGACAGTGGTTAAAATATTTTTATGGTACTTTTAATTCTCCTAATTACCCAGACTTTTATCCTCCTGGAAGCAATTGCACCTGGTTAATAGATACTGGAGATCATCGTAAAGTCATTTTACGTTTCACTGACTTTAAACTTGATGGTACTGGTTATGGTGACTATGTCAAAATATATGATGGATTAGAGGAGAATCCACACAAGCTTTTACGTGTGTTAACTGCTTTTGATTCTCATGCACCTCTTACAGTTGTTTCTTCTTCTGGACAGATAAGGGTACATTTTTGTGCTGATAAAGTGAATGCTGCAAGGGGATTTAATGCTACCTACCAAGTAGATGGCTTCTGTCTGCCATGGGAAATACCCTGTGGAGGTAACTGGGGTTGTTATACTGAGCAACAGCGTTGTGATGGCTATTGGCATTGCCCAAACGGAAGGGATGAAATCAATTGTACCATGTGCCAAAAGGAAGAATTTCCTTGTTCCCGAAATGGTGTTTGTTATCCTCGTTCTGATCGCTGCAACTACCAGAATCATTGCCCAAATGGATCAGATGAAAAAAACTGCTTTTTCTGCCAGCCAGGAAACTTTCATTGTAAAAACAATCGTTGTGTATTTGAAAGCTGGGTGTGTGATTCTCAAGATGACTGTGGTGATGGCAGTGATGAGGAGAATTGCCCAGTAATTGTGCCTACCAGAGTCATAACTGCAGCTGTCATAGGGAGCCTTATCTGTGGCCTGTTACTCGTCATTGCATTGGGTTGCACTTGTAAACTTTACTCTCTGAGGATGTTTGAACGAAGGTCAGTATCAACACAGAACTATAGTGGTTATATTCTGTACAATAAAAACTGGCCAAAATATTTACAAGTGCTTTAGTGTGATTGGCAATCTATATTCTATAGTAGATTAGAAATGGATATTCTTCATTATTTATTATTGTTAAAATTAGTGCAAAAAGCCAGTACTCAAAAGGATGACATATTACAACTAATAAATAAAGTTAGGAGGTAAGAAAAGCCAATCTGTATTTACTAGTTCCTGTTCTCAGGTTAATCTGTTTTATAGGAATTTTTCCAGCCACAGCTCTAGTTGTTTTTTAACCTGTGTTTTTTTAAATATTAATTCAACAATTGCAGGTATTTGAGACCTGCCATGTTCAAAACACCAGGCAAGTGAATGGAAAGATTAATACAGCATAATCTCATTAGGAGGAAGGCACTAGTGGGTGGGATAAGGTAAAAATAATAGACAAAAATGTAATGTAAGAGCTGTAAAACAAAATGCTGTGAAAGACAAAAGGGAGGGATATGTTATGGAAGATTTAATTGAAAAGGTACCATTGGAAATGTACCTTTAAAATGAATAGAATGTGGGTAGAAAAAGGTATTGTAGTTGAAAAAAATAGGCTTGGTGAATAAATAGAAGTAGGAATGCCCAGCATTATTCAGTGAGTCAGCATACATAGTTCAGTTTGTCTGAACCTAAGATGCATATGGAGGACTAATATGTGGTAAGACTGGAACACAAGGCTGTTGTCAACGTTATAGAGCTCCATGAGAGCCACGCTTAGAGTTCTCAGTTCAATAAAAAGTGAACTGTTAAAGGGTTTTTTTGAGAAAAGGAGTCGTCCCACTGTCAGAGCTGACCCTCAAGGAGAGTAGTCTTCTTCATTGTGGTGCAGGATGGATTAGACCTGGGAGAAGTTGATGTCAGAGAGGTCCTCTAGGAAACTATGACCTTCAGCCCCAGAAAGGTTATGAATAATAAATTTAAGAAAGAACTTTACCTACCAGGCAGCTAAAATATAGATGCATACAGATATGACAGTGTCAGAGTAATCATTCCTGCATCTCTTCTTTGGGAAAATATAAATGGCCAAGAAAACCTTTTGCCAGACTGCAGGATAAGAGCACCGTGGAGAGTCAAAGGTCTTGCTTGAGCTTCAGAACCAGTTGTTTCAGAAACTGTTTTGGTGACCCCTTTCATCCTTTTCCTTATTGGAAAAATAAATGTACTGAACTTGATGAATAAAGTGTCTTCTAACAGCTTTCAAATATTGCCACCTAAAATCTGATGCCCCTTGTAACCGTAGGGGTTTAAAGATCTAGTATCTTTCTCTCTCCTTTTACTTTTTACAGGAATTTCTGATTTATTGAAATTTAGTGATCCAGGCCCTATGAGGACAGATTTGTATGTCCAGTGTAGGGATAATATAGATATTGAGTAAATGTTGGTTGAATGACTAAGCTTTAAAAATGATCAAATATACAAAGATTCAGATCATTTTAATAGTAACAATGTTTTGGCTTGCCTTTTTTTTTAATATAACCCCTTTTATCAAACCCTTTTCTACTCAAAGATCATTTGAAACACAGTTGTCAAGAGTGGAAGCAGAATTGTTAAGAAGAGAAGCACCTCCCTCTTATGGACAATTGATTGCCCAGGGTTTAATTCCACCAGTTGAAGATTTTCCTGTTTGTTCACCTAATCAGGTAAATCGCAATTTATGATTTCTGTATCAGTACTTCTTAAAATGAAATCTATACCTATATATTGGTAAAGCAAAGACCCTGAAGTATGACTGAGTCAGAATTTTTGTAATCAAGTTAAGTATTAAGTATACAGAAGACTGAAATTATAATACTTTTACATTGTATTTTAACAAATACTTGCAAAATACAAAAATGTACTTTATTACTTCTATTTTGATTCTTAAGCACTTTACTGTTCTGAATAGTTGAGTGCATTAACATTCAAAAGTAAAGTTTGGAACAATTTTTCTACTTGAACTGAACATTTAGAAAAAGGTTTAAGATTGAATAGTAATGTGTCTGAATTTTTAAAATTTCTCAGCAATTAGTTTTAAACCTTTTTCAATACCTGGGGTTCATTGTAGGCATAAGGATTTATAGTTAAAATGTAAATTCACTTAGAGTTAAGAAAAACTGATAAGCATTATTTTGCCAATGATGTAATTCTGTTCAAAATTGAAGATAATTTCATTTTTGGTAAATGAAATTCTCATTATAGTCTTTCACCTTATTAGAGTCTTTTAGGAAATCTTTGCTGAGAATTTCTACTTCTAAAATATTTCTCTGGGTCTAATTTGCTTAAGTAAATAATTTAAAAGTTCTACAGGTTAGATTTTTATGTGCAAAATAGGAAAAACCTAAACTGTAATTTCTTTATACTGTTGGCATTGCTATAGGAAAGATTTCTTTTTAGGTAGGAAATCAGACCATCATTAATTTCATTCCATTCCATCTGCCTACTCTACTATCTACCACCCACCATGCCCAAGCCCTGAGACTACCCCATTCTCTAGGATTATTTATTCTTGTTAGAGAATTTCACTTCAACAAAATTTTAAAGTAAAATAAATTTATAATGGTAAACTAAATTTTATAATATAGTTAATGATATTAAACTTTTTTTTTTTAGATTGCAAGTATCCTAGAGTTCTCTTTATTATTTTTCAGGAATTTGAGGTAAATACATTGGTGTGCAGGTGATTGTTTCTTTAGATTTTCAAAAAATTGTTCTGCATTTCCCAAATCAAGATTTTTGTTGTTTTTTCTTTTTTTTTTTTTTTTACATGTCATGCTGAAATATTGGAACTGTAGATTTTTTTTAGATTAAACTTTTGACCTTAAAATTTTTTATCAATTTTCTATATCAGTTTTTAAAAAGAAAAACAATCTAATTTGCCATCTCAAAATAGGAATGCTTTTTACTTCATAAACTGAAGTATATAAAAATATTTCTAAAACTTTCATGAGATCCTCTTATAGACTCTCACATTAAATTGGCAATCTTTTAATTAAAAACTTTTAAAACTAAATAGAGAACTTCATGTCACTGAGAGAGTATAATGTGAAAGTCAGCATTCAAGTGTGCTGAAGGCATTAGTGATAAGCAATAGCTTCATAACATCCAAGGATATCTGAAGAGCCTTTAGTTCATTGCTGGATAGAACAACATAGTGCTCACACACAGGCTTAGACTTGAAAGTGGAATGTTGAGGACCAAACCTATGGAGTTCATTAGGGATGTGAACCACTTTTTTTTAAAGTTTATTATTAAGTTCTACTTAATTGTTGAATAATCTTACTCGTTCGTTAACAAATCCATGTATGCTCTTATTGACAATTTGTGCTTTACTAAGTCTAGATTATGAAATATGCCTATGATCGTAGCTTCTTAGTTTCCCATGAATTTTATTCTGGGGTTATATTCAAAAGGCCTGCATGCAATAATTATCATGAAGATAATTACTCCCTTTTTTTCTGTGACGGGAAAGGTAAGAAGCATTGGTATTGATAAGGGGAAACTGAATCATCTTTTGATGGGGAGAGTTATCAGTTCACTATTGTTTCCTAGAAATACAGTGTTTTAAATAATAAGTGTCAGTTGATGAAAACTTCAAACAGAATACTGTTAGAATTGAATACTTTGAATACTGGTATACTAGTATTCACTAGTATACAGGTATACTACCACTAGGTGGCGCTTAAAGATTGTTTTTATGAGTGCTATAGTTTATAAAAATAATAACAAAACTCATTTCATCCATAATAAAGAATATGCTTTTCTTTCAGCTGGGTAAGCTAGTTTTGTTCCACATACATCAATTAAAGATCACCTATTTTCAAAGACTAGGGATATGATAATTTATGCTTAACACTAAACTGTAGAAAATAAAAATTAATCTTTAAGATTGAGAAGGAATCCAAAGTCTCAGCACCACTGTGTAGTGCTTAAAAAAAAAAAAAGAATTCTTTAGCATTTTTGCTTTATTGTGTTGGTTTTTTTCCTTAGGCAAATTTGCAAATATATCAACACCTTTATTTGTGACAATATAAGTAAATCCTCAGTATCCATTCATTCGACAAATCCTTGAGATCCAAATCTGTGAAATAAAATTTTCACATATTTTACCTTGAAAATCAAGTCTAATTTATTCTGTTTAAATAACAACAACACAGAATAAAGGGCTTGGTTTTCACCTCATTTAGAGAATTTTGCTGGAGATCTTTTTAACTTTGTAGCTATAGAAGTAGCAATGAATATATTTTCAAGCTTTGATATACTTTAGGATTAGCTTACTAGAACAAAAAGGTTCTTTGAAGTTGTAAAACACAATAGCTGTTATAATTGGCATTAAATATTAAAGTTGCATATATAAAATAAAGTGTCAAGAAAATCTTAAACAATGATTCAGGTTATAAATTAGATTCTGTAGTGGGGTGAACCTTTATAGATGAGAGAATTTAATTTATCCTTCCTCAGCCCTAACAATGAGCAATGGAACTTTTGTTACATATGTTTTTAATAGAAGGTTATTTTCCATCTTAATACCTTGCTTTTAGCCCTCTTATGATCTTTTATTTTATAGGCCTCTGTTTTGGAAAACCTGAGGCTAGCTGTACGATCTCAGCTCGGATTTACTTCAATCAGGCTTCCTATGGCAGGCAGATCCAGCAACATTTGGAATCGTATTTTTAATTTTGCAAGATCACGTCATTCAGGGTCATTGGCTTTGGTCTCAGCAGATGGAGATGAGGTTGTCCCCAGTCAGAGTACCAGCAGAGAACCTGAAAGAAATCACAGAACTTTGTTTTCCGTGGAGTCTGATGACACAGACACAGAAAATGAGAGAAGAGATACAGCAGGAGCATCTGGTGGAGTTGCAGCTCCTTTGCCCCCAAAAGTCCCTCCCACAACAGCAGTAGAAGCAACAGTAGGAGCATGTGGCAGTTCCTCAGCTCAGAGTACCCGAGGTGGCAGTACAGATAATGGAAGGGATGTGACGAATGTGGAACCCCCAAGTGTGAGTCCAGCACGGCACCAGCTCACGAGTGCACTAAGTCGTATGACCCAGGGGCTACGTTGGGTACGTTTCACTTTAGGGCGATCGAGCTCGGTAAATCAGAACCAGAGTCCTTTGAGACAACTTGATAATGGGGCAAATGGAAGAGAAGAGGATGATGATGTTGAAATGCTAATTCCAATTTCTGATGCAGCTTCAGACTTTGATGGGAGTGACTGTTCCAGACCTCTTCTTGATCTTGCCGCAGATCAAGGACAAGCATTTAGACAACCATATAGTACAACAAGCCCTGGAGTAAGGCCTAGTAATCGAGACGGCCCCTGTGAGCGCTGTGGTATTGTCCACACTGCCCAGATACCAGACACTTGCTTAGAAGCAACACTTAAAAATGAAACAAGTGATGATGAGGCTTTGTTACTTTGTTAGGTATGACTCAGCTAAGGGAGATTGTATACAAGTTGGAGCAATATCTATTCATTGTTTTGTAACTTTACAATTAAAACTAGTTTTAGTTTAAAAAAAAAAAAAGATGCAGGGTGATTTCTTCTTCTGTGTTAGCCTGCATGGTTAAATTAAATATTTCTTGTAACTCTGAACTTGTAGAGTTTACTATTTTAGCAGCTACAAATACATTATATGTTCATATGTTCAATAATGTTCTTCCATTTATTTCTAATTGTTTTTATCCTGGTACTGTAGTTCATGGTAGAAATATGGCTGCTGAAACTCATTTGACTGTCAGTTTATTTATCCCGGTTTCGGTTTATTTGTACAAATAATATCTTCTTTCAATTGAACCCTTTATGCTTTTGCCAACACATCTTGTAACTTAATATACTAGATGTTAAGGTTGTTAATGTACAAAAAAAAATCCTTATATTTGCCTGTGTTTTTATTTGTATAAAATTTGTCTGAATAATATTGGATTTCATCATAATATGAATCTGTCAAAGGGAGAGAAATAATTTCTCTAAATATTTTTCTCTTATGTTTAACATACAGTGATAAGAAATTTAGATAGATAAATTAATGGCAAAAACAAAACTTTTATAGATTTTCTAATGTTGACTTTAATACTCGAATATGGTACAAACCAAATGGTAAAATCCCAAGTCATTTCTTTTTGTCATGTCAATTAAGTGGAATTAACCAGATGAAAATATTCTATGCATTAAATCTTGAACTTTATAAAACGTGTACAAAAATTGTACAAGATAAATTCCAACTGGTAATGTCTTCCCCTGATATAGGGTTATGCTTCTATTAGACCCTAGGGATTTGCACTACAATCTTATCAAGGTCTCAGATGAGTTTGGTGCACAAGCACTATCACTTTAATACTATTATTTGCTACCACAATGACTATATTTTTTCTTTTTCCATAGCTCTTTTTTTTATTACAACTTGAAATTGCTTTGCTGATTTCATATTTATTTGTTGTATTTAAAGACTGCATTATTTTAAGATTTTTTTCAATATATTTTATTCATTGTGGGGGGATCATGCTACATGTTGGAGAAGAGCAAATTAAGAAATCATTCGGATCACACACCCCCCTTTAAGTAGAGTGAATTGGAAAATCCTGCATATTTTTTTATTGTCAATTATGTTTATTTATTCTTAAGTGTCTGTTTTAGTAGCTTAATGATTGAGTATGAAAAATGTACTTGTGTGACTATTGCTATTTATTAAATTTTAAATACTTTGCTGAATGTCATTTTAAAGCATGTTTGAGGTCTTGTGTATTTGTTGTGTTATGCTGTCAGGAAAAACTGACTAAAATGTTTTAGTATGTATCAAAAATTAAAATGACTTTTTTTTTGTATTGCCTTGAGGTACTTTTTAAATCCAAGTTGCTCTTTGTTTTTGTTGAATTTTGGTACATATACAAATTCAATTCATATAATTCATATAATATTTAATATGTCTAGAAGAAAAAAGGGGGGGAAAGGATATTCTTCCTTAATTACTTTATAGTAAAGCAGTACTTATACCGGTACTTGAGGGTCAGAATCCCTGAGGATCTGAGTATTATTTCGCCTTTGAGAAAACTGCCTCTTAATTGATGTATCTTCTTGTAAGATGCAGTAACTCAATTAGTTCTTTTTTTATATTGTTTTCAGATACACTTCAGATCCCTATAGAATATTCTAATAGCAGAATTCAGGTTACCAAATTAATCTTCTTTTAGATCCTTATAATGTACTATGATGTATAGGATTTTTTGTTTTCTGGCATGTTTTTAATTATTTTTTAAATTGAATTATAAATCCTACTGCTTAAAAGTTAATTCTGTCTCCTAGCCCTGTCTGTCATCTTTTTAGTTCCCTTTCAAGGAGACAGATACCAATACCAGATTCTTGTATATCCCTCCGGAGTTACTATATACATACATAAATGTGCTGTTATATAGAAATGCCATCCAGGGCAATGAAAAGTGAAGCATACTACACATACTTTTCTGCACCATTTTTCAAGGCGAAAAGTGGTATCTAATCATAAATATTGAAAGTAAAGGGTATTTCTGTTATTTGAGTTTCACATTTAAATCATTGGTCTATCCTGAATTTATGGCTCCAACTTTTTCCCCCACACGGCCATCTAATTAATCCTGAACCTATTTATTAAATAACCCATCCTTTCCCTACTACTTTGAAATGGCACTTTTATCAAATAGTAAATTTGCATATTTTTAGTATGTTTTAGTACATTTCTAGACTCTAATTCTGTTCTTAGTTGATCTTCCTTTCTCTTTTTTAACCAGTTCTACACTATAGCTTTAAAATAAGTTATAAATATTCTTGCTTATTTTTCAATTTGAACTTTAGAATCAATTTGTTGAATTCCACGACCCTCCCCCCCTTTTTTGGCAGTTTTAAATGGAAAGCTAGTTGGAAAATTTAATGTCATTGTCACATTGAAGCTTTTTGTCTAAGTCACAGTGCCCGTCATTTGTTCAAGTGTTTTTATTTCCTTCAGAAGTGTTTTTAAAGTTTACAGAGATATCATACATTTTGTATAAGTTTTTCCTTAGGAATTTCACCTTTTTTGTAACCGTTATTAATGGAGTCCTATTTAATCATTTAACCTGGTTTTAGTATATATATGAAGGGTAATTATTTATTTATGTTAACTTTATATTCAGCCACCTGAATCCATGTTCTTGTCATTTGAAATAGTATTTCAGTTAATTCTTTTGGATCTTCTCTTTACAATTATGTCTATTGCAGAAAATGATAATATAACTTTTGTTCCAATTTGATACCTCTTTTTATGTTATTTAGTTGCACTATCTAGTTCTTCTAGAATAATGTTAAATTGATGATAATTAACGGGTTTCAGATAGAGTCATTCATGTTAAGGAAGTATCCACTGATCCCTATTTTTCTAAAAATTTTTCATCAAAAATGCATGTTGAATTTTATCACATGCCTTTACAATGTCTATAGAGATGATCATATGACTTTTCTCCTTATATCTTTTAATATGATGAATTAATATATTTTGTAATTTTGAACCATCTTTGCATTCCTGAAATAAACTCTACTTGGTCATGGTGTATTATTATTTTAATTTATTGCTAGTTTGTGTTTCATATGTCATTCAGGATATTTGCATCTGTATTCATCAATGAGGATAGTCTCTCATTTGCTGTTTTTGTGCTATCTTTGAGGAGTTTTGTTACCAATTTTATGCCGGTGACCTAAAAAGAATCTGGAAACTTTCCTCTTTCTGTGCTCAGGAACAGTTTAAATAGCATTGGAATAATTTGTTCCTTAGAGTATCAGTGAAATTATCTGAGGCTGGTGGGTGCAAGTAGCTCTTTGGCAGCTCCATTGGTGTCTTCCGTGGTGACTGGGGCATGTAGATTTGCATCTTACCTGAGCTCAAAAATCATCCATTTCCTCCAAGTTTTCTGTTTGCCTAGAATTGAGCAGTTACCTCTTTCTTTTCTATATATATATATGACACTTTTCTCCTTACTATGCCTTATTTGTTCATGCTTCTTTAATTTCTTGAGAGCTAACAGTTGATCCCCCACCCCCTTTTTTTTTAAATTGTGTATTTATTTCCTCTGAAGAACTATGCTTTGGTCTCTCTAGTAACTCTAATTTTTTTCTGTTTTTTCAGTTATTAACCACTTTATTAAATTTCTTCCTTTTTGCTTTCCTTAAGTTTATTTGGTGGTTCTTTACCTAACTCACTGAATGGGACACTTGATTCATTTGTTTTTATTTGTAATAATTAATATGAGATTTAAAGTATGGGCTTAATTCTGAGCACTGCTTTAGTTCTTGCTATTACTATTTTCTAGGTGTGCTGCAGTTTCAGTTTTGATTTTCTCTTTGACCCAAGGAAGCAATTTATAAAAGGATTTTTTTTTCTTTTCTTTGCATTTTAATTTTTCAGATAAAGGAATTTTGAGTGTTGGTGGTATTTTGTTTTCTAATTCTTATTGTTTGTTTTTAATTAGTTGAGATCAGAGACTAAGTGTATGAACTCTACTTTGAGAGCATGTCTTTTCTCAATATTTTAAATATTCCAGGAGCACTTAGAAAAGATGCCTCAGTGTCTTGGAGCACTCATTCTTTGATCCTTGCTTCCTGATGAGCTGCAAAGCTGCTTATCACCTACTCTCAGAAGTCTTAGAATGTCACTTCTGCCAACTGAGATTCAACAGGAAGAGAGACACTCTACTCAACAGTACAAATAGCAAAAAATTTGTGGTCATCTTTAATCTACCAAAAGCACAGTACCTGATACATAAAAAACACTAAGTTACAATTAATATTTTAGGTAGAAAAAAGTTTTACAATCCCACTAAGTAGCTCATTTGCTAAAAAAGATAGCAAAATAACTCAACTACTCAGTTGTGTCAAATACATTAATTGTGGGTATCTCATCTTATAAAAGGGTAAAACAATTTTACCTTAGCACATTATTTGAGTCCCAAATCAGCACTGATGTAAAGAAACATTTAGTCAGTTGGTAAATGTGAACATTTAGCAGCTTTTCAACTACATTTAAAATAACTTCTATTTCAACATAATATGTTTTTATCATAACCAATAAAATAGTTCTAAATTTACAAGAGGCAATATAAAGTAGTGAGTAAGCATTTGGAGCCAGATAACCTGGACTTAAATCTTGCCCTTACCTTTTATAGAATGCAGCCTTTATCAAATCACTCAATCATTCTGTATCCCAGTTCATTGACTGTAAAATGGGGATAATAACAGGGTATTAAGAGATTAAATAAGTTAGTATATGTAAAGTTCTTAAATGACTTGATGTAAATGCTTAATAAATCTTAGCTACTGCTGCCGTTATTGTCCAGGTCAACTATTTTCTACCTCTGCCCAGGAGGTGTGCTTCAGAAATTAGCACCCTCTGAAGTTGTGCAATGAGCCAGTTCTCTCTCTCTTCCCCAATAAAGTCAGGCATGGCCCTCCCTGCTTTTCATGGATGCTATTGGTGACAGTTACAAAAAAAAATTGTCCCTGTTGATCTGCTCAAGAGCTTTAACACTAATCATGCCAAGCATCATCCCACAAATCACTGCAGGCATTACATTCCATAGCATCTTGCCAAAGCAGGGAGCAGAATCAAAACAGTCCTGAATCTAGAAGGTCGACATGGTCTTCCAATTCACTTGTGATCCAAGAATTTAATTTTAGGACTCTCTAGTTGGGTTTCTTGTTCACAGAATCACAAAAACTGTAAAGTGCCAAGTCTAGCTCTCAGAAGCTCTAGTCAACCAGCTCCTTTTCAGTTGAGGAGACTGAACCCTGAGAGTTTTGATAAGAGCCAAGCCACTCAGTGAAGAAAGTCATCCATTTGCTTCTCTGGCCTTTCTGACCCTCCAATCTATCAGTCAGGGCTGGGGAAGGTCTTCCAGCCGCATTGCTCCTACCTATACTCAAAGCAGATGTGCTTTCCTGGTTTAAGCATCAACAATCTTTATAATCCTTTAAAATGCAAATACTCCTCCAAGGAATGCCTTCTCAGACATACCTTCCTATGTTGGTTAATCAAACTGATTCCTTCCCCAGCAAGAAGGCAAAGGAGCAGTTGTCCTACTTCCCCACTTCCTCACAGTGCCAACACTCTGCCTCAATAATACAAATCTGATAATTGAGGACACTGGTGTCTGAGTAACAAGGTAGCTGAATGAGGCTGAGAAAAAAAGGAAAGTGAGGACAGGTGTAATGAGGACAAACCACCACTGAGCATGCTTGCCCAGCTCAGCCTCCCAATACGCAAACTCGAATGGGAGAATCATGACTAGGCAGGGGAGTGGAAACCCCTTCTGTGAGCCAACATCCCTTAATCTCCTCTTCTGTTGCTGCTGGTACATCTCAACGAGTCATTTCTACAAGCCCTCCTTTCTAATAAAAGTTTAATTAAATGTGGGAAGTTTGTTTTATATTACAGGGTGTTTTGTAAAATAGAGTATCTAAGATAAACCTTTGAAATGATTATTCAGACAGAAACGAGGTCACAACTGCACTGACATGCAATCTTGTTTTCTTCAGTGCTGCTTACTTTTACATCTTCTCAGAGTTCCACTGTATTTGTAATTACTCCTTGCACTTTACATAAAGGTCTTTATGTCAAATTGCACAGCCCTCCCAGTTTCTTTTTCCTGGTTTGATAGGTCTGTGGAATGTTAAATTTATTGATGCTTTCTCATTTTTAATCATCTTTTTTTTTTTAAAGATTTATTTCTCTCCCCTTTCCGCCACTCCCCCCCCCCCCCCCCCCAGGTTGTCTGTTCTCTGTGTCCATTTGCTGCATGTTCTTTGTCTGCTTCTGTTGTCAGCTGCATGGGGAATCTGTGTCTTTTTTTGTTGTGTCATCTTGCTGTGTCAGCTCTCCGTGTGTGCGGCGCCATTCGGGGGCAGGCTGCACTTTCTTTTGCGCTGGGCGTCTCTCCTTACAGGGCGCACTCCTTGCATGTGGGGCTCCCCTACGTGGGGGACACCCCTGCGTGGCAGGGCACTCCTTGCACGCATCAGCACTGCGCATGGGCCAGCTCCACACGGGTCAAGGAGGCCCAGGGTTGAACCGCGGACCTCCCATGTGGTAGGCAGATGC
This sequence comes from Dasypus novemcinctus, assembly GCF_030445035.2. Classification (NCBI taxonomy): domain Eukaryota; kingdom Metazoa; phylum Chordata; class Mammalia; order Cingulata; family Dasypodidae; genus Dasypus; species Dasypus novemcinctus. The sequence goes on along the minus strand of NC_080686.1, from coordinate 67,538,104 downwards.
CTATCCATTGGGCCAAGTCTGCTTCCCATCATTTTTAATTATCTTGAGGTCTGTGTAATTTGAGACTCAAATTTGGCAATATCTTGCATGCCACCGTTGAAATTGCCATCTCCAAGAGCATGTGTGATCACCCCGTCTCCAAACCTAAACGTCTCCATTAGTTGACTGTTAAAAGTGACAAGATTCAAAGTAAATCTGACTAAACAAAAAGTGGAAGACATGGTTGGGTTCAGGAACCCAAACTATGTAGTGAGGAGCCAGTTCCTCTCATCTTTCCTCCCTGGTCTCCTCTGTATTGGCTCTGTTCACAGAAAGGCTATTTCCTTGAATTGTCTAGATGCTCCCAGGAGCCTCTTGTTTATATCTCCCTAGATCCAAGTCCAGTGGGAAAGCACAAGCTTCTTGTCTGCAGAGCCTTGGGAACTGCCCTCATTGGATATGACTGGTGTGCTTGGGGCAAGTGCCCATCACTGAGCCCTGCTATGACTTAGGTGAGAAGTCCAGTCCAGGAGCCATAAGTCGCATCAGTTCCACCAAAGCTAGTGCAGTGGGACGAGGGGGGGGGGGAGGGGGGAGTTTCCCTCCAAAGAAACTCCAGTTTACTGTTATCAAAAGAAGTAACAGAATATAACAACAAATATCCATTATACTCGCCAATTCTCTGCCTGCCTATTGCCTTTCCTGGAATTCTGCCTCACTGCTATCACTCAGTACCCTTGGATTTCCTTTTCCTCTGACTGCTCCTGCTGTGTTGCCTCTTCTTACTCTAAGTAAAGATATGCCCATAATTCAGCTGACCCTATCCCTCCTAGCTTAACCAAATGGAGTTTAGATTCATCACTTCCTTTGTGCCTTTATCCACCCCATCCCCTCTAGCTAGAACACCATTTCTTCTCACCTGTTGTTTTCATTCCCTAGACTGCTGAAAGCAGATGCCATGAAATGGGTTCCCTTAAACAATGGGAATTTATTAGCTTACAGTTTGAGGCCAAGAAAATGCCCAAATGAAGGCATTATTAGCAATGCTTTCTTGAAGACTGGTTGCCTGCAATCTTTGGCATTTCTGCCACATGGCAAGGCACATGGTGGCATCTGCTGATTTCTCTTTTCTTGTCTGGGTTTCATTGATTTCATATTCTTGCTTCCATGGCTTTCTCTCTCTCTGTATTCATTCCATATATAAATGACTCCAGGAAGAGGATTAAGACCCACCTCACATCTTAACTGAAGTAACCTTGTGAAAAGGTACTACTTAATTGAAGGGGTCAACACCCACAGGAATGTATTTTAGAATATATCTTTTTGGGGTACATACAGCTTCAAACCACCACACCCCTCATATCTAGATATTCAGAGCCTCTATGTTCTAGTTCAAATAGCTTAGTGAATCTTCTCAATCTAAGCCAGAAATAAACTCTTTCCCCTAAACTCTTCACACCTTTTTAAAGTAGGATTTTTTAAAAGTCCTTTGACTTCTTGAGGGAAGGAATGTTGCTTATTTTCACTTAACCGCCATGCAATTCCCACTACAGCCTTACAAACTGAATATTTGTTCAGTAAATTTGTTTAGCGCTTCCCATTTTATACATTTGCATTCACATCCGTCCTCATATTTGCTTCTCAAAGCAAATCTGGAGGGAAAGTTAAGAACAAGCATTATCTCAGTTTTATATTACGAGAAAACTGAGGAACGCAAGAGGATAAAAGGTTTAATGAGGACGTCTGAACTAGTTTCACGGAAAGGGTGGGACCAAAATCCTAGTTCTTGAGTTACATGCCTGTTTCAAAGAAAGAAAAAAAAAAGTCGCGGCTACCCGTCAACATCATTAAAACCTGGAGAATAGTTTATACGAAGTCGTTTTAGTTCCAAATAGTTTTACTATCTTACTCTGAACTTGCACACGCTTATGATTTGTTCCTCTTATAGTTAAAGAATATTTAAAAGGAAATCCAGGTCAGTTGGTTCTGTTCTGGTGTGGCAGGGGGCTAGTTATTGTTGCCGCTGCCGGTGGCTGTGGTTTGTTTCTCTTTTTGCACAGAGACCCCTCTCTAAGCGAAGAGATGAGGGGGCTTTCTTTCCCCAGTGCGCCTTTTCTTATGGAAAACAAATGTCCTTCGCTCGCTACAGGGCGACAGGAGCGCGGGGCTCGCGTTTTATTCTGACCCGGCCTTTAGGTTCCAGCTCTGCCCACCCCGAGGGTGGAGCCGGCACCCGGCCCAGGTCAAAATCCCGACGCCGGCCGCCGCGCTCCAGACTTGGTAGTGCAGCCCGAGCCGGGGACCGTCGGCGGGGACTCCGCCAGTGCCCGGAGCCCGCGCGCGCACCGCCATGGCGGCGCCCACGCGGCTCCTGATCCGCGGGGGTCGCGTGGTCAACGACGACTTCTCGCAGGTGGCCGACGTGCTGGTGGAGGACGGCGTGGTGCGCGCGCTCGGGCGTGACCTGCTGCCCCCCGGCGGCGCGCCCGCGGGGCTGCGGGTTCTCGACGCCGCCGGCAAGCTCGTCCTGCCCGGAGGCATCGACACGCACACGCACATGCAGTTCCCCTTCATGGGCTCGCAGTCCATTGACGACTTCCACCAAGGCACTAAGGTACCGCCCGCGCCGCGCGCCCCACCTCGGCGCGCCCCAGCCGCGGCCCCCGCGGTCCTGAGGGGGCCATCCGCGCATGCGCAGCGCGCGGGACGGTGGGCGGGAGCGAGCGGCCGGGCCCGGAGGCTGTGGAGCTGGGGATGAAGATTTTCCACGTTGAGCTCCTTCTTTCCAGACACCCTTTTCCGGTGGCGTCAGCCCTGCCTTGGCTGTGTCAGACGCCTCCCATTCCTAGGTGTGGGGAGTTTGACAAGTTCGACAGCCTATTCCCTTATCTTTATTTCTCTACACCCCATTCCCAGGAATCCTCCATTTTCGTTCGTGTTCTGACAAGCCAGGCAGTTCCACAGATCCTCCACAAAACCCATAGAATCTGTTTCTTCGGTCTGCACGCCCAGCCTTTTCTCTAATCCTCCACCCCAACCAAAACCAAAGGAAAAATCCATCCACCTAGTAGTTACCGCCTTGACTCAAGATTAGCGATGCGTGGTGAAAAGTGTCTGCATTAGGGCGGAATGGACTGGAAACCCCACTGCGTCCACAATCTTTGCCCTTACCCCCCGGCTCCAGAAAGACTCTACCAGAAATAACATTCCAACACCCACACTCTCTCCAAGGCTCCCTTGGCCCAGATCTTCCCGAACCGATTTGCTTGTGGGTTTGCTCCGGGAACATGAGAGAGGGACCCCGATTCTTGCGATTGAGTACCTGCAGTTTTACTGAGGAGGTCGGTAGGATTACAGATCCCCTGAAACGTGTCGCGTGTCACCACTGACTCAGCGTCTTGAGGGCGGGGATGTTGTTTATCTTCATCACTCACCCCTCTCTGCAATCCCCACCGAAATCACCGATTACCAACCCCTCCCCGCCCCCATTAGGGCCGGGTTTGGGTTTCAGAGGGCAGAAAGGCCTGGAAACCTGGGTCAGTGAAAGGAACCGCAAAACACCCCCACCCTACCCCACCCCCGCAGAGCAACTGGAACCAATGTCAGCAGTTAAACACCGCAGCTTTACAGAAAAGTCACAGTTAAAATTCCACTCGCAGCACCTTGGCCAAAGGAAAACCCACGCCCTCCTGAGTCTTGCATTTTGGGGTTGAGTTGAAAAAATGACTCCTTCCAAAATGAAGGGGTATTGACATCCCTACAACCAAGGTTCTTGCCCCGGGCTGTCCACGAGGTTTTTTCGGGGACCACAGGACGCGTGAGATAGGTCGGACAATTTAGTTCAGGCATAAACTCTGCAGTCTTTTAATGCAGTTTTGAGATGGTGTCTTTGCCTACCCTACTGATATTAATGGTTTTACTCTCCTTACACCCCTCCCCACTCTATATTTGCCGGTTTCCTATAATTGACCAGAATACTTAAAAGAAATGCAAGTGGATTTGACCCAGAGAGATCAGTCTGGGTAAGGCTCCACACACCAATATTTGGAAAGTTTCTTCCTAGTAACTAATTACCGACCTTTATTAGCAGGTCAATGATCAAAGTCTTTTGTAGGACCAATTATTATCTATTTTAAAAATTGGCAAACTGTTTTGAATACTCACTTTCGCTTTTTGCTAAAAAGTAAAATATGCTAAATTGTAATAAATTCATTTTTACATTTTAAATAAACATTTGATATTAAAGTGATATATGATTATTATAGGCACTTGGATTAAATAACAGGAAAGCAGAAAGAAGAAAAATATTATCCCAATCTCAACCGATATTTTTGTGACAACCAGTATTTTTCGTGCATTGCCTGTATGCTTTATTTTACACAATTGAGATCATATTGTGCAAATATGTATGAATCTGTATGTATATCTATATATAAAATTTTGTTAGGAGCTGTTTTCACTTATAGTAAAAGCTCCTTCTGTTATTACAGACTCATCATTAATAAAGTGCTTTGATGGTGGCAGGATGTTCCATTGACCACCCCTGTTTGCCAGGCCCTCTATATCATTTCCCTTCTCCCACAGCAGTGCAGTAGCTTTCATTTCTCTTTCCCTCATCAGGGTTTCAGATGGAGCAACCAAGAGCAAGTGCTTGGAATGGGGAGCGACATTCTCTCCCTTTCTCAAGATTGTGTAAGCATGCCCAAAGGCAGTTACATTTCAATACTGAGAAAGAGGGACTGGTAGCTTATTGTAGTCTGCTGTCAATATCTGAAAGGACTTATCTATCTAACATGTAAGCATTTAGCATTCAAAACACTAAACAAAAACACCCTGTTTTTCAGGAGTTTCAAGCAGAAAAGGAAGGGTAGAGTCAGACTTATTAAAATCAATGATTCAACAAACACCAAATTCATGTTGGCTATTAATCAGTACGCAAACAGGGACCGAATTGCAAAAGTCTACTTTGAAATTGGTTGGTCTTTGCTCAGATTCCAGGAGATAAATGTCCCTGCCCCTCTCTCCACCAAACAGATGCACCTCCATAAAAGAGAACCAACCAGCTATGTAAATACAGATAACTTGGGCATCTTGGCCTGAGTTTTGAAAAGGGATCATTTTGTCCTTTTTTTTGTCCTTTTTCCTAGAGTCCTCACAATAATTCCAAAGACAATGTTGGTGGGTCTCTGGCTTGGGGAAATAGGGACAAAAACCTTTTGTAAATGCTGGTTATATTATGTTTTAAACTTGAAAAATGCTTTCTTATTAATAATGATGTTATGTTATTTTGATTAGCACTTGCTATTTAATATATCCCAGACAATGAGCTAAATTGTGCTTTATCTTCCAACAATTCCATGTATTATTATCTGCTTCTTATGATTAAGGAAATTGAATCATAAGCTAGTGCCCTCAGATTGCACAGCTTGTAAGAGGCTTTTCCAACTCTGAATGGTCTGAGACCTCTCCGCCAGAATGTTTGCCTCTAGGCTCTATGTCTTTCTAAAGTAACTATTGGGAAAAAAAACAACAACCGATGTTTAGATGTATCAGGGGAGTGACAAATGAGAAAGCCATGTGGGTTGCATGTTAATTAGAAATGGCATTTCTCAAAATAGAGCAGCAGCATCTTTTTTTCCCCTTGCGGTACCGGTATTAAACCCAGGACTTCATATGTGGGAAGCCAGCACTCAACTACTGAGCCATATTGGCTCATCTGAATTGATGTTTTCATTTGTATGCTTGGTTTTTGTCAGGGTTCTTTTGGTGTTTTGTTGTTGTTGTTGTTTGGTTTTTGGTTTTTGATTTTTTTTTTTTTTTTAGGAAGTACCAGGAACCAAACCCAGACCTCACATGTGGGAAGCAGGTGCTCGAATGCTTATTACTACATCCTGTAATAAGAGAATGAATTATAAGCATGCAACTGCTTGAGCCACAGTCATGTCTGCTCCCAGCAGCATCCTTAAGAAATATAGTAGCCTTTTTGCCTTCCCAAAACTGGAGGTGGTTAAGGTAGTCAAAATAAATGCATATGTATTTATGTGCAGGAATTAGGTTTGTGAGGCATTTGTACAAGTATTATAGCCACATCATCTCTTAAGGATTCAGAAATGGGTACCTTAAGTCCAGAAAGCCATAAAAGTAAAAATGATTTACCTTGCTTTCAGGAGTTGGGCTCCAGGACATTAGACCAATAACTGTTTGCTTTCCATATCCACCAGGCTGATCATTTATAATATCTGGCAAATAGAAGGGATACTGTTTGTGGTATTGTATTTAATGATTACTAGCTTCTGATGAGGCCCAATTTTAAAAAGGAAATATAGGTCAACCCAAGGTTATATATTTTGTAAATCTAATTCATGTCAGAAGATGTTTTAAAGCTTATAATTTATTTACTTAATTATAGTAAAAGCTTTTCTTTCTGATGTAATTAATGGATACAATGTTCTTCTTTAAAGAAATCATATTTCATTTTGTTGATCTCTACTAAATACATAGTAGTCTAATAATTCAATATTTACAAGGAAGTACAATGTTTTTTATTAAAATGATTATTGCAAATTGAATAAACCTGAAGAAATTATGGTTTTGCTTTTACTGTAATACATCCTGTAAAAGAGAGTGAATTATAAGAGCTCAGTCAGTTTTCAATTATATGCAGACATATATGCAGGTTGGAGTGGGAGGACTCACATTAAAAACCTGGCAGCATCAGTAACTGGCAGGGGGATCAACTTAAAAAAGAGAGAGAGAGAAAGAGAAAATAAGCAGCATACTCTTCTCCTTTTTTGTAAAGGACAAAAAGTCCTAAAAATTATTGAGAAAGGAAATTACATTTTGCTTTAGAACTTTTGGTAAATTGCCATTGAGGTGATTACTTACAATAAGGCAGTGTAAGGCATGTGATTAAGCACACATTTATGGTTGTATTTATAGAGCTTCCTCACCTTGTGGAAGAGCCATGTTTCAGAAAACTTGGTTGCAAACCAAATCCCCTTTTAGTTGCTTGCCAGAGCCCTGAGCTGGGCCTCAGGAGTTGTTCCAGCTCCGTGGCCTACTGTGTGACCTTGGGCAAGTCACCTTCTCTCTCCCAGTTATCATCATTTCATTATCTGTTAAATGAGCAATTGGTTACAAGAACAGCTTTTATTAAAAATATGTTTTGGAAAATTATAAAAATTACATATTCATCATCCAGCCCTTAGCAAATGCTGAAGCATCATACTCGTTCAATAAATATTGGTTAAATGAGTAAGCTGGTTTTTTTAAAAGGAAAATAATGAAATATATATAGAAAAATAATATTTAAATCACCTTGAATTTTGCTAACATTTTGGTATCTTTCCTTGCAGAGTTTTCTTTCTTTCTCTCATTTTTTGGCATATACACATTTTTTTCCTACCAAATGGTGCAAACTGTTTACAGTCTAGTAAGTTTTCTTGGTTAAACATTTCACCATGTCCTGATATAGTGCTGGAAAATGTAATTTTCATGCCCCCATTAATTCCTCTGAGATTGAGGCTGAGATTTTTCTCTCTAACCTTGGTATTTCTTAAGCATCAGGCTTCTATTTCTGCAAATATCACAATCTGGATGGCCCACAAGCATCTGAAACTTAACTTTTAACTTTATCCTCCCTTCCAAGTGTCAGACCCATCACGAATCATCCTTTGTTCCCCTAAGTGTCAATGGCTCCACTGTCATCATTTCAGTGCTGAACATTTCAGTGGTTTCCAGTTTGGGGCTAATATATAAATACTGTTGCAACAGACATCCTTACATGCAAGTCATTCTTCATATTCTTGATGATTGCCTTAGAATTCATCTCCCACAGTGAAAGTACTGGGCCATTGATTATGAGACACATTTTAAAGGAGTTTAATGCATTCTTTCAAATTGTTTCTCAATTTATGCTTTTACCATCAATGCATTGCAAGACTAATTTCACCTCATCCTAGCCAACAGGGATATTGATTTTTAAAGAAATCCCTGCCAATTTAATAGGGAAAAATAGGATTTCTTAATGTTTTTTTAGCAAGCATTTCATTAATTACTAGTGAGGCTAAGCTTTGAACTTTCTTGTTCTGTTAATAATTTGCCTGTTCCAGCTCTAATGTTGTAGAATTTGAGAGAGGTTCAATTATTTGCATATAGAAAGGCCAGGACTGAGGGATGATTTTGAGAAGGAAAAATGATTTACTGATGGCCGTCTGGACTTGGGAGCTTTTTCTTTCAAACCCGAGCTCAGAACAAGATTTTTGAGTTCCTTTATAGAGAGGAAAGGCCAAATGGTCCTTTTGTTTCAGTTCTCAATAGGCTTGAATTAGCATATATCTTTCACATCCTAGGTAAGCTTTTAGCAAGGACTTCATACATTCTAGATAAGCTTTTAGCACATTTGGTTTGCATTTTCCCTGCGTATTTAAAGTTTATAGAGTTTGCATTGATAAACTGTTTCCTGGGACTGGAGTCGTTGCCATGATTACTAATGGCAGGGCTGTAGCCTCTCACTATCCCACACCCACAAGTCAGGACAGACAGCTTAGGTTAAGGTTATCTCCAAAGAGACAAAGAGCCTCCCACCCATAACCCACATCATTTCCCCCCTTATGCCGAAGCTTAACTTGCTAAGCTTTGACATAATTATTGTTGGAGCTATGAGGTGGATGGCTGTTTGTTGTTTTGATTGATTACTTTACTTATCAGTTTTCAGTGTAGCATCCAGGACTTTGTTTTTAGAAGTTTAGAAGTTTTTATTCTGGACAGCAGAATCCTGGGGTGGGGCCTGAAGTCATCTGGGGCCACCGGTGCTCACACAGATTTCCAGTCAGGCTCTAGATCCATCTATTAATTTTGTTTTACCCTTAAAGAGTTTATACCTTTAATCTTAAAGGGGTGCTGAAGGGAAATGATCTCTTTTCTGTAACTGCTTCCTGCTGGCCATGGGCTGTAGTCATTGCCTAACAAGGTATAGAACTCTTATTTTAGCTGGAGGAAGCTGGATCTGGCATTCTATATGAAGCTGGATGAAGTTTTTATATGATTAGTTCATTCTGAAAGAAACAAACTTAATTAAAATTTTGGAATACCCGTTTTTAAAAGAGGACATTGGATTACAGAGGTAGACAAGGTTAGGTGCTTATAAAGATGGCACCCGTTTTTTAAAAGCTGGTGAGAACAGTATATATATATATATGTCTATATATGTATTTTTTCTCTAAGGTATTTTTAGAGAAAAATTGCAATAGATACTTAGCTTTGTTTTGAAGACACATTTCAGGCTTTTTAATAATTGACACTCATGTGTTCTATTAGATGCTCCTGGTGAACTGGCACTTTTTGGACAGTTGGTTTCATTCAGGATTAGTGCACTAAGATGGAAATTTTCTCAGTTTTTTTTTTGGCTGTGGGAGTGGATCAGAACTACAGAATAAAGTTTTTTTTACATTTTGGTTTTAATAGTACAATATCTGATAATTTTGACTGTTTAATAGGTGACCCATTATTACCAAGCAAGCCTCATTTTGCTACACAGTAGAGTACAGTAGAATAGTAAGTTGGCTGAGCCTGGCTAAGACTGTGGCCTTATTTTATAGACATGTTTATTAATTATTTAGAAAATAAAGTTACCAGGAATTTAGCATGTCTAATATACTTTTGTACCTGATCCAGAATAGAAAAGATAATGTTATAATTATTAGGCATATATTTAGTACAGGATAAAAGTACAGCACTTTAATATTAATTAATGTATTAGGATTCTGAGTTGCAATTAATAGTTTTAAATTTCAGGATTGTGATACTTTACACGTTGTCTCTTCATGGGAGCAGGCCATAATTCCAGTAGTGTTTAAGTTTTACTTACAGTATCCTGGTATCATGGCTCCACTTAGCGTGTTCTTCACAGTGAGCAAGTTGCAGCATCGTTGATCCTAGAGAGAGTTTCCAGTATTCTACCAGCCTGGTGCATAGTGCTATCTGACACTATGGAACAGTGCCAATCTGGAGGCGATATCCATTGTACACTTGGCTGTACCAAGTCATCATTGGCTGCTGCAGGAGCTTGAAACTGCAATGTAGTTTCCATCAACTTCAGGAGCAGAACCAGAGGCCGATATAGCAAATAATTCTAATTGAGAGGTCAGTGACCAGCCTAGCCAATAACTCAAATGGAGAGGCAACCTGTAATGTATTCAAGGCCTGGTTTGAATGCACGAAAGAGTTTGACAATGTTAAAGTTTATTCCTTGTTTTTATATATATTTTAAACAATTTAATGCAACACATCATATATCAATTGACTGTTTACTTATACAATTTTACCATTAAGATAATAGTAAATATTTTACTTTAGTAATAGAGGGAAAAAACTATATTTCATTGTTAATTTGAAAACAGAAGATTCCCAATAGAATTAAGATAACTTTTTATTACCACTTAAATATGCACCTTGCAGTGGCCTTCAGACAGGTTTTATTATCACGTAGTTATTCTTTGCCACCAATACCAGTTCAAGTTTTTAGTTAACAATGACTTCTAGAACTAGAACTATTTAAATATTTTCCGTTTGGAAGATGTTTTACAAACTCATTATAATTGACTACAACCACATTGACTAGTTACCTTATGTTTAAATAAACTTATTAAATTACAATTACTAACCAAAGAAATGTATTTATTTAAGAGAGCATATCTACAATCTTTTTTCTTTAGCTTAATTTTATTAAGGTGAACTTACAATTTTTATTACTCTAAAGATTTTGTACATATAATGTTAATTTAGTTTATAAGTTAACTATGGGAGATTACACGCAAGCTAAATAAAATTGAAACCATTATAGTTTATGCAAGGAATGTTCTCTTTTTTTCTTTACAGGAAGCTAAATTTTTTTTTTTTGTTTAAGTTATGAAAATGAATAATTTTTAAAAGCATACTGACTACCAGATTTCAAAACACATTACACAATTACCTAATTTGTTTAATCATAATCCAGGAAAGATCTCTCCATAGTTTTTATGGACTTTTCTTTACTTACTGAAATTTGTCAACAGAGCCACTAACTACTTTTATTTTATGGCTGACAAAAGGTTTAAACTGGGAAATAACAGGGCAAACTGATTCTTAATTCCCCAGCCTAGTAGATAGGTTTAATCTGCCACATTTAGTCTTGCCTTCAAATCTCTTGCAAAGAAGAGGCCCTTTCCCAATAGTTCCTATAATCAGATTTTTATATGACTTTTTCATCCTGCTTAGTCTAATTTGGGTTCCAAGAATATTTATTCACATATATAACTGCATATTTAATTTTTAACAATTTGAATAGAGCTCTTTTAGGAATTTTCACTTGTTAATTTGATATTATCATCCTGATGAAGACATACACTGAGCAAATGGGCAGACACAAATAGTTAGACACAGAAACACAACTCAATTGATGTTACTTATAATTTGCATTATTTCTTATACAGTAGCCTAATTTGGGTTCCAGAAATATATATTACTTATATAACTGCATATTTAACCTCAACAATTTGAGCAAATAGGCAGACATGAATAGTTTGACACAAAAACATAACTTTAGTTACTTAAAACTTCCATTTTTTTTCTGAAATAAGTGTGACTGCAAAACATTTTAAAGACTCCTGAAACTTTTCTTAATTTGCACTATGACTGTGCAGTTTTACACTATGACCATGGTAATGGCTTGTAACCAAAATGTTCCCAATGCTTTAGCACCATTTTCTTTTGTTTCATAACCTTATATCTTACCTTGAATTTAGCAGAATTTTGATGAGCAACAAGATTAATACTATGTATATTTACTGAGGCTATTTGAAGCCTCAGGGAGACTGGTTTCTCTCATGAATTGCCACTTTTAGGAGACTTCCTTTTTTCCCCCAGTCCTTGGGAGATAATAAAACTCCAGTGGTTGTTTAACCCTAAGGCCTAAGAATTCCACCAGGCAGCAATTTAGTTTGCACTTGGATTCATGAGAGAAAGCAGGGTTACTAATAACAGGAGACAGGGATGTCCCAGCTCTTCTCTGGACTGTAGGGGCAGAAGTTATTATGAAATAACCATAGGCAAAGGCAAGGGGTAAGGTTAGACTTGAAGTAACCATAAGCGAAGGAAAGGTTAGTTTAGAATTTACACTTACAATAATAGTTTCAGGCTAAATTCACTCAGTTATAATTTCAGTTATTTCCACTGTTTTATAATATAAATGCCTCTATAAATGATCTTAACTCTTAGTTACAGTTTTTATTATTTTTTTTAACTTTAAAGTGAATTGGATACCTTTATTAATTAAGCTACAAGAATTTTATTAATAACAATTCTGTGAAGTCCTGCCTTTTCTTAGTAATGAAACAAATTCTCATCTGCAAGTTATGCATTTAATTCATCAGCAAGAGAGTATTGGCATTTAAAGATTTATTTTAAACTACATTTTTACCTTTTTACCATGAATTCTTAGGTGCCAGCAACTGAGAAAAGCCAAACAGATTTCAAAGTGGCATTTCATTCCTTTTTTTTTCTTTTTCCTTGGTAGTCTCACAACACGGAAGTTCCCAGCCAGACCATTGAAAAGGCTATCAAGTGATTAGAGGTCTATTGTTTCAAGCAATAGCCTCCTTTCTTCAGAAGAGTTGACAGCTCTAAAACATTCCAAAGTAGTTCTACAGTCTTGCAGAGAGAGAGATTTGGAAAAGTAAAGAACCTGGGCAGAATGCAAATGTTATTTTGGCCTTGACACCTTAGGGAGGGAACTTTACTGCATTTATTTTGATTCTGCTTTTCATCCCCTTCACCTCCCCCCTTCCAGGCAGTCGGGTGCACAACAATCTAATAGGAGTGCGGCTTATGAATAGAAGGTGTGGACTCACTGGAAAGGGGCAAGCCACTCCCCCCTTTCCAGCTTTCTGCCAAAATGGGCAGACAGAACCTACTCAAATTCGGCACCCTTCTCGGGGACCCAGCCACCCAACTGGGGCAGCCCCAACAGACCTGGGTGCATGGCACAAACACAGATAGCCTCCAAGCTCTGGCAAAGGTGTGTACTTAGACAAGACAGCAGAGCATGTGCAAACATCCAGACTCCGCAAACATCCAGACTCCACAGTTTTGCCCTATAATCAATTCACCCCCTTGCTGATGACAAGGGAGGGTTCCAGCTCAACTAAATTCCACCACTTTACATAACCACACAACTCCAACATCAGCATTGAGCTGACACAGACAGAAGCACAAAGGTTGCTAATCTGACCCACAAGTTCTTTGTATATGTTTTTCAGCATGGCTGCCCCTGCAGCCATCACAAACCTTAGAGAGAACACTTAATATTAACATCTCGTATAAAGACAATTCATTCGCAATTCAGCACCATAACAAAAGATTACAGCTAGACCTTTTTCACTGTTTAACTTTACACCCAGACCAAGCTTCACTAGAAAAGCTGATCTATTTTCCTGTAACTAAGTTTTTTAAAAATCCAGACCAATTTCTAGGACATTAGGACCCGAACCTATAAACAGCCCTTCCTATTAAAATTAAGCCTCCACTCCTTCAGTGGATATAAGACTAGAACCAGATTCTAACATGCAGCTAGACAAACCCAAAACACCAGGCTTTTTCCCGGTTTTTCTCCTTTTTCCAGACCTAGAGAGAACGGCTTCCTCCAATTTTCTGGGGCTACTAGGGTTCTCTTGGAAGGTGATCAGCCTCCCTCCCTAGCAATTAAAGGTAGGGTTTTCCAGACTGTGCACACCTGGGGAGTCTTACCTTCTTCCATGTTCAGAGTTCTTTTTTGTTCCCAGATTCTTTCTCTTCAGACCTTCCATTGCCCTCGATTTTTGTCAGGAAGATTCTGGTGGAGCTCACATCTTTTCTGGATTAAATTTAATCCAGGGGCACCCAGATTTAGGGTTCACCTGAGTCCTCCCAGCTTCCTCGGGTACTTGGAAGGGGCAGCAAAATGCTACTGTCTCTCGCCTTCATTTGCAATCCTGGATGAGCCCCCAAAAATGTTGTAGAATTTGAGAAAGGTTCAATTATTTGCGTATAGAAAGGCCAGGAGTCAAGAATGATTTTGAGAAGGAAAAATGATTTATTGATGGCCAGCTGGACTTGGGAGCTTTTTGTTTCAAACCCGAGCCCTGAACAAGATTTTTGAGTTCCTTTTATAGAAAGGAAAGGCGCCAAATGGTCCTTTTGTTTCAGTTCTCAATAGGCTTGAATTAGCATATATATCTCATATCCTAGGTAAGCTTTTAGCATGGACTTCATACATTCTAGATAAGCTTTGGGACATTTGATTTGCATTTTCCCTGAATATTTAAAGTTTATAGAGTTTGCACTAAGAGTTGTAATTCTATGATTTTCTTGAATGGCTATTTGCTGATTACAGTGTTTACCTTTAGTCTAATCAGAGGATGGAAAAAAACCATCTAATAAATTAATTTGAAACCATTTGATGTAAAATAGGGATATGGACCTATTTAGGGTGTTATATGTTTGGAATCCTTTCATTGAACTTTCACAGAATCTAGAATTTGCTTTCTTTTGGTTTTCTTATTTGAGTATTCCACACTTCTCGCTTCTATAGCATGTTTACTCTTTCCTTTGTCTGGTCTGAGTATTTTCAGTGTCTAACAAGTAATCTAGAAATCAAGGTTTCCATCATACTGCAATCTAATATCTGATAATCCCAAACTAAAAAATTTTCAAGTTGATGTTTAGGTTCCATTAATCAGTCAACAAATATTTCTTGGGGGAAGCAGATGTGGCTCAACTGATAGAGCATCCACCTACCATATAGGAGGTCCAGAGTTCAAACCCAGAGCCTCCTGGCCCGTGTGGTGAGGTGGCCCATGCTCAGTGCTGCTGCATGCAAGGAGTGCTGTGCCACACAGGGGTGTCCCCCTTGTAGGGAGCACCACACGCAAGGAGTGCACCCCACAAGGAGAGCCGCCCTGCACAAAAAAAGCACAGCACGCCCAGGAGTGGCACTGAACACACAGAATGCTGATGCAGTAAGATGATGCAACAAAAAAGAGACACAGATTCCTGGTGCTGCCGAGAATGCAAGCAGATACAAGAACACACAGCAAATAGACACAGAGAGCAGACGATGGGGGGGAAAGGGGAGAGAAACAAATTTTAAAAATAAATCTTTAAAAAAAAATAAAAATAAAAAATATTTCTTGGAAACCCACTAAGTGCCAGGTATGTTCTTGTTGCAGAGGGTGGGTGGGGTGGAGGAGTTATGAAAAGCATGGTCCTTGTTCTCAATTGCAGACAGGCTGGAGCTAAGTGGGTCTCTAATTTATCTGAGTTTCAATGATAAATTGTATA